>NC_138971.1:4660000-5260000 GCF_055761805.1 Camellia sinensis
TGCCACTGTGCAGGAGAATCCGCATAGGTGTTCGAGTGTTTGAACCGTAATGCGCAAGAAATGGTATGTAAACCCCGTATTTACATATCTGCCACTGTGCAGGAGAATCCGCATAGGTGTTCGAGTGTTCGAACCGTAATGCGCAAGAAATGGTATGTAAACCCCGTATTTACATATCTGCCACTGTGTAGGAGAATCCGTATAGGTGTTCGAGTGTTCCAACCGTAATGCGCAAGAAATGGTACCGAAACCCCGTATATACATATCTGCCACTGTGCAGGAGAATCCGTATAGGTGTTCGAGTGTTCGAACCGTAATGCGCAAGAAATGGTACCGAAACCCCGTATTTACATATCTGCCACTGTGCAGGAGAATCCGGATAGGTGTTCGAGTGTTCGAACCGTAATGCGCAAGAAATGGTACCGAAACCCCGTATTTACATATCTGCCACTGTGTAGGAGAATCCGCATAGGTGTTCGAGTGTTCGAACCGTAATGCGCAAGAAATGGTATGTAAACCCCGTATTTACATATCTGCAACTGTGTAGGAGAATCAGCATAGGTGTTCGAGTGTTCGAACCGTAATGCGCAAGAAATGGTACGGAAACCCCGTATTTACATATCTGCCACTGTGCAGGAGAATCCGCATAGGTGTTCGAGTGTTCGAACCGTAATGCGCAAGAAATGGCATGTAAACCCCGTATTTACATATATGCCACTATGCAGGAGAATCCGCATAGGTGTTCGAGTGTTCGAACCGTAATGCGCAAGAAATGGTATGTAAACCCCGTATTTACATATCTGCCACTGTGCAGGAGAATCCGTATAGGTGTTCGAGTGTTCCAACCGTAATGCGCAAGAAATGGTACCGAAACCCCGTATTTACATATCTGCCACTGTGCAGGAGAATCCGTATAGGTGTTCGAGTGTTCGAACCGTAATGCGCAAGAAATGGTACCGAAACCCCGTATTTACATATCTGCCACTGTGCAGGAGAATCCGCATAGGTGTTCGAGTGTTCGAACCGTAATGCGCAAGAAATGGTATGTAAACCCCGTATTTACATATCTGCCACTGTGCTGGAGAATCCGTATAGGTGTTCGAGTGTTCGAACCGTAATGCGCAAGAAATGGTACCGAAACCCCGTATTTACATATCTGCCACTGTGCTGGAGAATCCGTATAGGTGTTCGAGTGTTCGAACCGTAATGCGCAAGAAATGGTACCGAAACCCCGTATTTACATATCTGCCACTGTGCTGGAGAATCCGTAAAGGTGTTCGAGTGTTCGAACCGTAATGCGCAAGAAATGGTACCGAAACCCCGTATTTACATATCTGCCACTGTGCAGGAGAATCCGGATAGGTGTTCGAGTGTTCGAACCGTAATGCGCAAGAAATGGTACCGAAACCCCGTATTTACATATCTGCCACTGTGCAGGAGAATCCGCATAGGTGTTCGAGTGTTCGAACCGTATTGCGCAAGAAATGGTATGTAAACCCCGTATTTACATATCTGCCACTGTGCAGGAGAATCCGTATAGGTGTTCGAGTGTTCCAACCGTAATGCGCAAGAAAGGGTACCGAAACCCCGTATTTACATATCTGCCACTGTGCAGGAGAATCCGTATAGGTGTTCGAGTGTTCGAACCGTAATGCGCAAGAAATGGTACCGAAACCCCGTATTACATATCTGCCACTGTGCAGGAGAATCCGGATAGGTGTTCGAGTGTTCGAACCGTAATGCGAAAGAAATGGTACCGAAACCCCGTATTTACATATCTGCCACTGTGCAGGAGAATCTGCATAGGTGTTCGAGTGTTCGAACCTTATTGCGCAAGAAATGGTATGTAAACCCCGTATTTACATATCTGCCACTGTGCAGGAGAATCCGTATAGGTGTTCGAGTGTTCGAACCGTAATGCGCAAGAAATGGTACCGAAACCCCGTATTTACATATCTGCCACTGTGCTGGAGAATCCGTATAGGTGTTCGAGTGTTCGAACCGTAATGCGCAAGAAATGGCACCGAAACCCCGTATTTACATATCTGCCACTGTGCAGGAGAATCCGTATAGGTGATCGAGTATTCCAACCGTAATGGGCAAGAAATGGTACCGAAACCCCGTATTTACATATCTGCCACTGTGCAGGAGAATCCGTATAGGTGTTCGAGTGTTCGAACCGTAATGCGCAAGAAATGGTACCGAAACCCCGTATGTACATATCTGCCACTGTGCAGGAGAATCCGCATAGGTGTTCGAGTGTTCGAACCGTAATGCGCAAGAAATGGTATGTAAACCCCGTATTTACATATCTGCCACTGTGCAGGAGAATCCGCATAGGTGTTCGAGTGTTCGAACCGTAATGCGCAAGAAATGGTATGTAAACCCCGTATTTACATATCTGCCACTGTGCAGGAGAATCCGTATAGGTGTTCGAGTGTTCGAACCGTAATGCGCAAAAATGGTACCGAAACCCCGTATTTACATATCTGCCACTGTGCTGGAGAATCCGTATAGGTGTTCGAGTGTTCGAACCGTAATGCGCAAGAAATGGTACCGAAACCCCGTATTTACATATCTGCCACTGTGCAGGAGAATCCGTAAAGGTATTCGAGTGTTCGAACCGTAATGCGCAAGAAATGGTACCGAAACCCCGTATTTACATATCTGCCACTGTGCAGGAGAATCCGAATAGGTGTTCGACTGTTCTAACCGTAATGCGCAAGAAATGGTACCGAAACCCCGTATTTACATATCTGCCACTGTGCAGGAGAATCCGCATAGGTGTTCGAGTGTTCGAACCGTATTGCGCAAGAAATGGTATGTAAACCCCGTATTTACATATCTGCCACTGTGCAGGAGAATCCGTATAGGTGTTCGAGTGTTCGAACCGTAATGCGCAAGAAATGGTAGGGAAACCCCGTATTTACATATTTGCCACTGTGCAGGAGAATCCGTATAGGTGTTCGAGTGTTCGAACCGTAATGCGCAAGAAATGGTACGGAAACCCCGTATTTACATATCTGCCACTGTGTAGGAGAATCCGTATAGCTGTTCGAGTGTTCGAACCGTAATGCGCAAGAAATGGTACCGAAACCCCGTATTTACATATTTGCCACTGTGTACGAGAATCCGCATAGGTGTTCGAGTGTTCGAACCGTAATGCGCAAGAAATGGTATCTAAATCCCGTATTTACATATCTGCCACTGTGCAAGAGAATCCGTATATGTGTTTGAGTGTTCGAACCGTAATGCGCAAGAAATGGTACGGAAACCCCGTATTTACATATCTGCCACTGTGCAGGAGAATCCGCATAGGTGTTCGAGTGTTCGAACCGTAATGCGCAAGAAATGGTATGTAAACCCCGTATTTACATATCTGCCACTATGCAGGAGAATCCGCATAGGTGTTCGAGTGTTCGAACCGTAATGCGCAAGAAATGGTATGTAAACCCCGTATTTACATATCTGCCACTGTGCAGGAGAATCCGTATAGGTGTTCGAGTGTTCCAACCGTAATGCGCAAGAAATGGTACCGAAACCTCGTATTTACATATCTGCCACTGTGCAGGAGAATCCGTATAGGTGTTCGAGTGTTCGAACCGTAATGCGCAAGAAATGGTACCGAAACCCCGTATTTACATATCTGCCACTGTGCAGGAGAATCCGCATAGGTGTTCGAGTGTTTGAACCGTAATGCGCAAGAAATGGTATGTAAACCCCGTATTTACATATCTGCCACTGTGCAGGAGAATCCGCATAGGTGTTCGAGTGTTCGAACCGTAATGCGCAAGAAATGGTATGTAAACCCCGTATTTACATATCTGCCACTGTGCAGGACAATCCGTATAGGTGTTCGAGTGTTCCAACCGTAATGCGCAAGAAATGGTACCGAAACCCCGTATTTACATATCTGCCACTGTGCAGGAGAATACGTATAGGTGTTCGAGTGTTCGAACCGTAATGCGCAAGAAATGGTACCGAAACCCCGTATTTACATATCTGCCACTGTGCAGGAGAATCTGCATAGGTGTTCGAGTGTTCGAACCGTAATGCGCAAGAAATGGTATGTAAACCCCGTATTTACATATCTGCCACTGTGCTGGAGAATCCGTATAGGTGTTCGAGTGCTCGAACCGTAATGCGCAAGAAATGGTACCGAAACCCCGTATTTACATATCTGCCACTGTGCTGGAGAATCCGTATAGGTGATCGAGTGTTCCAACCGTAATGGGCAAGAAATGGTACCGAAACCCCGTATTTACATATCTGCCACTGTGCAGGAGAATCCGTATAGGTGTTCGAGTGTTCGAACCGTAATGCGCAAGAAATGGTACCGAAACCCCGTATGTACATATCTGCCACTGTGCAGGAGAATCCGCATAGGTGTTCGAGTGTTCGAACCGTAATGCGCAAGAAATGGTATGTAAACCCCGTATTTACATATCTGCCACTGTGCAGGAGAATCCGCATAGGTGTTCGAGTGTTCGAACCGTAATGCGCAAGAAATGGTATGTAAACCCCGTATTTACATATCTGCCACTGTGCAGGAGAATCCGTATAGGTGTTCGAGTGTTCGAACCGTAATGCGCAAAAATGGTACCGAAACCCCGTATTTACATATCTGCCACTGTGCTGGAGAATCCGTATAGGTGTTCGAGTGTTCGAACCGTAATGCGCAAGAAATGGTACCGAAACCCCGTATTTACATATCTGCCACTGTGCAGGAGAATCCGTAAAGGTATTCGAGTGTTCGAACCGTAATGCGCAAGAAATGGTACCGAAACCCCGTATTTACATATCTGCCACTGTGCAGGAGAATCCGGATAGGTGTTCGACTGTTCTAACCGTAATGCGCAAGAAATGGTACCGAAACCCCGTATTTACATATCTGCCACTGTGCAGGAGAATCCGCATAGGTGTTCGAGTGTTCGAACCGTATTGCGCAAGAAATGGTATGTAAACCCCGTATTTACATATCTGCCACTGTGCAGGAGAATCCGTATAGGTGTTCGAGTGTTCGAACCGTAATGCGCAAGAAATGGTAGGGAAACCCCGTATTTACATATTTGCCACTGTGCAGGAGAATCCGTATAGGTGTTCGAGTGTTCGAACCGTAATGCGCAAGAAATGGTACGGAAACCCCGTATTTACATATCTGCCACTGTGTAGGAGAATCCGTATAGCTGTTCGAGTGTTCGAACCGTAATGCGCAAGAAATGGTACCGAAACCCCGTATTTACATATTTGCCACTGTGTACGAGAATCCGCATAGGTGTTCGAGTGTTCGAACCGTAATGCGCAAGAAATGGTATGTAAATCCCGTATTTACATATCTGCCACTGTGCAAGAGAATCCGTATATGTGTTTGAGTGTTCGAACCGTAATGCGCAAGAAATGGTACGGAAACCCCGTATTTACATATCTGCCACTGTGCAGGAGAATCCGCATAGGTGTTCGAGTGTTCGAACCGTAATGCGCAAGAAATGGTATGTAAACCCCGTATTTACATATCTGCCACTATGCAGGAGAATCCGCATAGGTGTTCGAGTGTTCCAACCGTAATGCGCAAGAAATGGTACCGAAACCCCGTATTTACATATCTGCCACTGTGCAGGAGAATCCGTATAGGTGTTCGAGTGTTCGAACCGTAATGCGCAAGAAATGGTACCGAAACCCCGTATTTACATATCTGCCACTGTGCAGGAGAATCCGCATAGGTGTTCGAGTGTTTGAACCGTAATGCGCAAGAAATGGTATGTAAACCCCGTATTTACATATCTGCCACTGTGCAGGAGAATCCGCATAGGTGTTCGAGTGTTCGAACCGTAATGCGCAAGAAATGGTATGTAAACCCCGTATTTACATATCTGCCACTGTGCAGGAGAATCCGTATAGGTGTTCGAGTGTTCCAACCGTAATGCGCAAGAAATGGTACCGAAACCCCGTATTTACATATCTGCCACTGTGCAGGAGAATACGTATAGGTGTTCGAGTGTTCGAACCGTAATGCGCAAGAAATGGTACCGAAACCCCGTATTTACATATCTGCCACTGTGCAGGAGAATCTGCATAGGTGTTCGAGTGTTCGAACCGTAATGCGCAAGAAATGGTATGTAAACCCCGTATTTACATATCTGCCACTGTGCTGGAGAATCCGTATAGGTGTTCGAGTGCTCGAACCGTAATGCGCAAGAAATGGTACCGAAACCCCGTATTTACATATCTGCCACTGTGCTGGAGAATCCGTATAGGTGTTCGAGTGTTCGAACCGTAATGCGCAAGAAATGGTACCGAAACCCCGTATTTACATATCTGCCACTGTGCTGGAGAATCCGTAAAGGTGTTCGAGTGTTCGAACCGTAATGCGCAAGAAATGGTACCGAAACCCCGTATTTACATATCTGCCACTGTGCAGGAGAATCCGGATAGGTGTTCGAGTGTTCGAACCGTAATGCGCAAGAAATGGTACCGAAACCCCGTATTTACATATCTGCCACTGTGCAGGAGAATCCGCATAGGTGTTCGAGTGTTCGAACCGTATTGCGCAAGAAATGGTATCTAAACCCCGTATTTACATATCTGCCACTGTGCAGGAGAATCCGTATAGGTGTTCGAGTGTTCCAACCGTAATGCGCAAGAAAGGGTACCGAAACCCCGTATTTACATATCTGCCACTGTGCAGGAGAATCCGTATAGGTGTTCGAGTGTTCGAACCGTAATGCGCAAGAAATGGTACCGAAACCCCGTATTTACATATCTGCCACTGTGCAGGAGAATCCGGATAGGTGTTCGAGTGTTCGAACCGTAATGCGCAAGAAATGGTACCGAAACCCCGTATTTACATATCTGCCACTGTGCAGGAGAATCCGCATAGGTGTTCGAGTGTTCGAACCGTATTGCGCAAGAAATGGTATGTAAACCCCGTATTTACATATCTGCCACTGTGCAGGAGAATCCGTATAGGTGTTCGAGTGTTCGAACCGTAATACGCAAGAAATGGTATGGAAACCCCGTATTTACATATCTGCCACTTTGCAGGAGAATCCGTATAGGTGTTCGAGTGTTCGAACCGTAATGCGCAAGAAATGGTACGGAAACCCCGTATTTACATATCTGCCACTGTGTAGGAGAATCCGTATAGCTGTTCGAGTGTTCGAACCGTAATGCGCAAGAAATGGTACCGAAACCCCGTATTTACATATTTGCCACTCTGTAGGAGAATCCGCATAGGTGTTCGAGTGTTCGAACCGTAATGCGCAAGAAATGGTATGTAAATCCCGTATTTACATATCTGCCACTATGCAGGAGAATCCGTATATGTGTTCGAGTGTTCGAACCGTAATGCGCAAGAAATGGTACGGAAACCCCGTATTTACATATCTGCCACTGTGCAGGAGAATCCGCATAGGTGTTCGAGTGTTCGAACCGTAATGCGCAAGAAATGGTATGTAAACCCCGTATTTACATATATGCCACTATACAGGAGAATCCGCATAGGTGTTCGAGTGTTCGAACCGTAATGCGCAAGAAATGGTATGTAAACCCCGTATTTACATATCTGCCACTGTGCAGGAGAATCCGTATAGGTGTTCGAGTGTTCCAACCGTAATGCGCAAGAAATGGTACCGAAACCCCGTATTTACATATCTGCCACTGTGTAGGAGAATCCGTATAGGTGTTCGAGTGTTCGAACCGTAATGCGCAAGAAATGGTACCGAAACCCCGTATTTACATATCTGCCACTGTGCAGGAGAATCCGCATAGGTGTTCGAGTGTTCGAACCGTAATGCGCAAGAAATGGTATGTAAACCCCGTATTTACATATCTGCCACTGTGCAGGAGAATCCGCATAGGTGTTCGAGTGTTCGAACCGTAATGCGCAAGAATTGGTATGTAAACCCCGTATTTACATATCTGCCACTGTGCAGGAGAATCCGTATAGGTGTTCGAGTGTTCGAACCGTAATGCGCAAGAAATGGTACCGAAACCCCGTATTTACATATCTGCCACTGTGCAGGAGAATCCGGATAGGTGTTCGAGTGTTCGAACCGTAATGCGCAAGAAATGGTACCGAAACCCCGTATTTACATATCTGCCACTGTGTAGGAGAATCCGCATAGGTGTTCGAGTGTTCGAACCGTAATGCGCAAGAAATGGTATGTAAACCCCGTATTTACATATCTGCAACTGTGCAGGAGAATCAGCATAGGTGTTCGAGTGTTCGAACCGTAATGCGCAAGAAATGGAATGTAAACCCCGTATTTACATATCTGCCACTGTGTAGGAGAATCCGTATTGGTGTTCGAGTGTTCCAACCGTAATGCGCAAGAAATGGTACCAAAACCCCGTATTTACATATCTGCCACTGTGCAGGAGAATCCGTATAGGTGTTCGAGTGTTCGAACCGTAATGCGCAAGAAATGGTACCGAAATCCCGTATTTACATATCTGCCACTGTGCAGGAGAATCCGGATAGGTGTTCGAGTGTTCGAACCGTAATGCGAAAGAAATGGTACCGAAACCCCGTATTTACATATCTGCCACTGTGCAGGAGAATCGGCATAGGTGTTCGAGTGTTCGAACCGTATTGCGCAAGAAATGGCATGTAAACCCCGTATTTACATATCTGCCACTGTGCTGGAGAATCCGTATTGGTGTTCGAGTGTTCGAACCGTAATGCGCAAGAAATGGTATGTAAACCCCGTATTTACATATCTGCCACTGTGCTGGAGAATCCGTATAGGTGTTCGAGTGTTCGAACCGTAATGCGCAAGAAATGGTACCGAAACCCCGTATTTACATATCTGCCACTGTGCTGGAGAATCCGTATAGGTGTTCGAGTGTTCGAACCGTAATGCGCAAGAAATGGTACCGAAACCCCGTATTTACATATCTGCCACTGTGCAGGAGAATCCGTAAAGGTGTTCGAGTGTTCGAACCGTAATGCGCAAGAAATGGTACCGAAACCCCGTATTTACATATCTGCCACTGTGCAGGAGAATCCGGATAGGTGTTCGAGTGTTCGAACCGTAATGCGCAAGAAATGGTACCGAAACCCCGTATTTACATATCTGCCACTGTGCAGGAGAATCCGCATAGGTGTTCGAGTGTTCGAACCGTATTGCGCAAGAAATGGTATGTAAACCCCGTATTTACATATCTGCAACTGTGCAGGAGAATCAGCATAGGTGTTCGAGTGTTCAAACCGTAATGCGCAAGAAATGGTATGTAAACCCCGTATTTACATATCTGCCACTGTGCAGGAGAATCCGTTTAGGTGTTCGATTGTTCCAACCGTAATGCGCAAGAAATGGTACCGAAACCCCGTATTTACATATCTGCCACTGTGCAGGAGAATCCGTATTGGTGTTCGAGTGTTCGAACCGTAATGCGCAAGAAATGGTACCGAAATCCCGTATTTACATATCTGCCACTGTGCAGGAGAATCCGGATAGGTGTTCGAGTGTTCGAACCGTAATGCGAAAGAAATGGTACCGAAACCCCGTATTTACATATCTGCCACTGTGCAGGAGAATCTGCATAGGTGTTCGAGTGTTCGAACCGTATTGCGCAAGAAATGGTATGTAAACCCCGTATTTACATATCAGCCACTGTGCAGGAGAATCCGTATAGGTGTTCGAGTGTTCGAACTGTAATGCGCAAGAAATGGTACCGAAACCCCGTATTTACATATCTGCCACTGTGCAGGAGAATCCGCATAGGTGTTCGAGTGTTCGAACCGTATTGTGCATGAAATGGTATGTAAACCCCGTATTTACATATCTGCCACTGTGTAGGAGAATCCGTATAGGTGTTCGAGTGTTCGAACCGTAATGCGCAAGAAATGGTATGTAAACCCCGTATTTACATATCTGCCACTGTGCAGGAAAATCCGTATACGTGTTCGAGTGTTCCAACCGTAATGCGCAAGAAATGGTACCGAAACCCCGTATTTACATATCTGCCACTGTGCAGGAGAATCCGTATAGGTGTTCGAGTGTTCGAACCGTAATGCGCAAGAAATGGTACCGAAACCCCGTATTTACATATCTGCCACTCTGCAGGACAATCCGGATAGGTGTTTGAGTGTTCGAACCGTAATGCGCAAGAAATGCTACCGAAACCCCGTATTTACATATCTGCCACCGTGCAGGAGAATCCGCATAGGTGTTCGAGTGTTCGAACCGTATTGCGCAAGAAATGGTATGTAAACCCCGTATTTACATATCTGCCACTGTGCAGGAGAATCCGTATAGGTGTTCGAGTGTTCGAACCGTAATGCGCAAGAAATGGTATGGAAACCCCGTATTTACATATCTGCCACTGTGCAGGAGAATCCGTATAGGTGTTCGAGTGTTCGAACCGTAATGCGCAAGAAATGGTACGGAAACCCCGTATTTACATATCTGCCACTGTGTAGTAGAATCCGTATAGCTGTTCGAGTGTTCGAACCGTAATGCGCAAGAAATGGTACCGAAACCCCGTATTTACATATCTGCCACTGTGTAGGAGAATCCGCATAGGTGTTCGAGTGTTCGAACCGTAATGCGCAAGAAATGGTATGTAAACCCCGTATTTACATATCTGCCACTGTGCAGGAGAATCCGTATATGTGTTCGAGTGTTCGAAGCGTAATGCGCAAGAAATGATACGGAAACCCCGTATTTACATATCTGCCACTGTGCAGGAGAATCCGCATAGGTGTTCGAGTGTTCGAACCGTAATGCGCAAGAAATGGTATGTAAACCCCGTATTTACATATCTGCCATTGTGCAGGAGAATCCGCATAGGTGTTCGAGTGTTCGAACCGTAACGCGCAAGAAATGGTATGTAAACCCCGTATTTACATATCTGCCACTGTGCAGGAGAATCCGTATAGGTGTTCGAGTGTTCCAACCGTAATGCGCAAGAAATGGTACCGAAACCCCGTATTTACATATCTGCCACTGTGCAGGAGAATCCGTATAGGTGTTCGAGTGTTCGAACCGTAATGCGCAAGAAATGGTACCGAAACCCCGTATTTACATATCTGCCACTGTGCAGGAGAATCCGCATAGGTGTTCGAGTGTTCGAACCGTAATGCGCAAGAAATGGTATGTAAACCCCGTATTTACATATCTGCCACTGTGCCGGAGAATCCGCATAGGTGTTCGAGTGTTCAAATCGTAATGCGCAAGAAATGGTATGTAAACCCCGTATTTACATATCTGCCACTGTGCAGGAGAATCCGTAAAGGTGTTCGAGTGTTCCAACCGTAATGCGCAAGAAATGGTACCGAAACCCCGTATTTACATATCTGCCACTGTGCTGGAGAATCCGTATAGGTGTTCGAGTGTTCGAACCGTAATGCGCAAGAAATGGTACCGAAACCCCGTATTTACATATCTGCCACTGTGCAGGAGAATCCGTAAAGGTGTTCGAGTGTTCGAACCGTAATGCGCAAGAAATGGTACCGAAACCCCGTATTTACATATCGGCCACTGTGCAGGAGAATCCGGATAGGTGTTCGAGTGTTCGAACCGTAATGCGCAAGAAATGGTACCGAAACCCCGTATTTACATATCTGCCACTGTGCAGGAGAATCCGCATAGGTGTTCGAGTGTTCGAACCGTATTGCGCAAGAAATGGTATGTAAACCCCGTATTTACATATCTGCCACTGTGCAGGAGAATCCGTATAGGTGTTCGAGTGTTCCAACCGTAATGCGCAAGAAATGGTACCGAAACCCCGTATTTACATATCTGCCACTGTGCAGGAGAATCCGTATAGGTGTTCGAGTGTTCGAACCGTAATGCGCAAGAAATGGTACCGAAACCCCGTATTTACATATCTGCCACTGTGTAGGAGAATCCGCATAGGTGTTCGAGTGTTCGAACCGTAATGCGCAAGAAATGGTACCGAAACCCCGTATTTACATATCTGCCACTGTGCAGGAGAATCCGCATAGGTGTTCGAGTGTTCGAACCGTATTGTGCATGAAATGGTATGTAAACCCCGTATTTACATATCTGCCACTGTGTAGGAGAATCCGTATAGGTGTTCGAGTGTTCGAACCGTAATGCGCAAGAAATGGTATGTAAACCCCGTATTTACATATCTGCCACTGTGCAGGAAAATCCGTATACGTGTTCGAGTGTTCCAACCGTAATGCGCAAGAAATGGTACCGAAACCCCGTATTTACATATCTGCCACTGTGCAGGAGAATCCGTATAGGTGTTCGAGTGTTCGAACCGTAATGCGCAAGAAATGGTACCGAAACCCCGTATTTACATATCTGCCACTGTGCAGGACAATCCGGATAGGTGTTTGAGTGTTCGAACCGTAATGCGCAAGAAATGGTACCGAAACCCCGTATTTACATATCTGCCACCGTGCAGGAGAATCCGCATAGGTGTTCGAGTGTTCGAACCGTATTGCGCAAGAAATGGTATGTAAACCCCGTATTTACATATCTGCCACTGTGCAGGAGAATCCGTATAGGTGTTCGAGTGTTCGAACCGTAATGCGCAAGAAATGGTATGGAAACCCCGTATTTACATATCTGCCACTGTGCAGGAGAATCCGTATAGGTGTTCGAGTGTTCGAACCGTAATGCGCAAGAAATGGTACGGAAACCCCGTATTTACATATCTGCCACTGTGTAGTAGAATCCGTATAGCTGTTCGAGTGTTCGAACCGTAATGCGCAAGAAATGGTACCGAAACCCCGTATTTACATATCTGCCACTGTGTAGGAGAATCCGCATAGGTGTTCGAGTGTTCGAACCGTAATGCGCAAGAAATGGTATGTAAACCCCGTATTTACATATCTGCCACTGTGCAGGAGAATCCGTATATGTGTTCGAGTGTTCGAACCGTAATGCGCAAGAAATGATACGGAAACCCCGTATTTACATATCTGCCACTGTGCAGGAGAATCCGCATAGGTGTTCGAGTGTTTGAACCGTAATGCGCAAGAAATGGTATGTAAACCCCGTATTTACATATCTGCCATTGTGCAGGAGAATCCGCATAGGTGTTCGAGTGTTCGAACCGTAACGCGCAAGAAATGGTATGTAAACCCCGTATTTACATATCTGCCACTGTGCAGGAGAATCCGTATAGGTGTTCGAGTGTTCCAACCGTAATGCGCAAGAAATGGTACCGAAACCCCGTATTTACATATCTGCCACTGTGCAGGAGAATCCGTATAGGTGTTCGAGTGTTCGAACCGTAATGCGCAAAAAATGGTACCGAAACCCCGTATTTACATATCTGCCACTGTGCAGGAGAATCCGCATAGGTGTTCGAGTGTTCGAACCGTAATGCGCAAGAAATGGTATGTAAACCCCGTATTTACATATCTGCCACTGTGCCGGAGAATCCGCATAGGTGTTCGAGTGTTCGAACCGTAATGCGCAAGAAATGGTATGTAAACCCCGTATTTACATATCTGCCACTGTGCAGGAGAATCCGTAAAGGTGTTCGAGTGTTCCAACCGTAATGCGCAAGAAATGGTACCGAAACCCCGTATTTACATATCTGCCACTGTGCTGGAGAATCCGTATAGGTGTTCGAGTGTTCGAACCGTAATGCGCAAGAAATGGTACCGAAACCCCGTATTTACATATCTGCCACTGTGCAGGAGAATCCGTAAAGGTGTTCGAGTGTTCGAACCGTAATGCGCAAGAAATGGTACCGAAACCCCGTATTTACATATCGGCCACTGTGCAGGAGAATCCGGATAGGTGTTCGTGTGTTCGAACCGTAATGCGCAAGAAATGGTACCGAAACCCCGTATTTACATATCTGCCACTGTGCAGGAGAATCCGCATAGGTGTTCGAGTGTTCGAACCGTATTGCGCAAGAAATGGTATGTAAACCCCGTATTTACATATCTGCCACTGTGCAGGAGAATCCGTATAGGTGTTCGAGTGTTCCAACCGTAATGCGCAAGAAATGGTACCGAAACCCCGTATTTACATATCTGCCACTGTGCAGGAGAATCCGTATAGGTGTTCGAGTGTTCGAACCGTAATGCGCAAGAAATGGTACCGAAACCCCGTATTTACATATCTGCCACTGTGTAGGAGAATCCGCATAGGTGTTCGAGTGTTCGAACCGTAATGCGCAAGAAATGGTATGTAAACCCCGTATTTACATATCTGCAACTGTGCAGGAGAATCAGCATAGGTGTTCGAGTGTTCGAACCGTAATGCGCAAGAAATGGTATGTAAACCCCGTATTTACATATCTGCCACTGTGCAGGAGAATCCGTATAGGTGTTCGAGTGTTCCAACCGTAATGCGCAAGAAATGGTACCGAAACCCCGTATTTACATATCTGCCACAGTGCAGGAGAATCCGTATAGGTGTTCGAGTGTTCGAACCGTAATGCGCAAGAAATGGTACCGAAATCCCGTATTTACATATCTGCCACTGTGCAGGAGAATCCGGATAGGTGTTCGAGTGTTCGAACCGTAATGCGAAAGAAATTGTACCGAAACCCCGTATTTACATATCTGCCACTGTGCAGGAGAATCTGCATAGGTGTTCGAGTGTTCGAACCGTATTGCGCAAGAAATGGTATGTAAACCCCGTATTTACATATCAGCCGCTGTGCAGGAGAATCCGTATAGGTGTTCGAGTGTTCGAACCGTAATGCGCAATAAATGGTACCGAAACCCCGTATTTACATATCTGCCACTGTGCTGGAGAATCCGTATAGGTGTTCGAGTGTTCGAACCGTAATGCGCAAGAAATGGTACCGAAACCCCGTATTTACATATCTGCCACTGTGCAGGAGAATCCGTAAAGGTGTTCGAGTGTTCGAACCGTAATGCGCAAGAAATGGTACCGAAACCCCGTATTTACATATCTGCCACTGTGCAGGAGAATCCGGATAGGTGTTTGAGTGTTCGAACCGTAATGCGCAAGAAATGGTACCGAAACCCCGTATTTACATATCTGCCACTGTGTAGGAGAATCCGCATAGGTGTTCGAGTGTTCGAACCGTATTGCGCAAGAAATGGTATGTAAACCCCGTATTTACATATCGGCCACTGTGCAGGAGAATCCGGATAGGTGTTCGAGTGTTCGAACCGTAATGCGCAAGAAATGGTACCGAAACCCCGTATTTACATATCTGCCACTGTGCAGGAGAATCCGCATAGGTGTTCGAGTGTTCGAACCGTATTGCGCAAGAAATGGTATGTAAACCCCGTATTTACATATATGCCACTGTGCAGGAGAATCCGTATAGGTGTTCAAGTGTTCCAACCGTAATGCGCAAGAAATGGTACCGAAACCCCGTATTTACATATCTGCCACTGTGCAGGAAAATCCGTATAGGTGTTCGAGTGTTCGAACCGTAATGCGCAAGAAATGGTACCGAAACCCCGTATTTACATATCTGCCACTGTGTAGGAGAATCCGCATAGGTGTTCGAGTGTTCGAACCGTAATGCGCAAGAAATGGTATGTAAACCCCGTATTTACATATCTGCAACTGTGCAGGAGAATCAGCATAGGTGTTCGAGTGTTCGAACCGTAATGCACAAGAAATGGTATGTAAACCCCGTATTTACATATCCGCCACTGTGCAGGAGAATCCGTATAGGTGTTCGAGTGTTCCAACCGTAATGCGCAAGAAATGGTACCGAAACCCCGTATTTACATATCTGCCACTGTGCAGGAGAATCCGTATAGGTGTTCGAGTGTTCGAACCGTAATGCGCAAGAAATGGTACCGAAATCCCGTATTTACATATCTGCCACTGTGCAGGAGAATCCGGATAGGTGTTCGAGTGTTCGAACCGTAATGCGAAAGAAATGGTACCGAAACCCCGTATTTACATATCTGCCACTGTGCAGGAGAATCTGCATAGGTGTTCGAGTGTTCGAACCGTATTGCGCAAGAAATGGTATGTAAACCCCGTATTTACAAATCTGCCACTGTGCAGGAGAATCCGTATAGGTGTTCGAGTGTTCGAACCGTAATGCGCAATAAATGGTACCGAAACCCCGTATTTACATATCTGCCACTGTGCTGGAGAATCCGTATAGGTGTTCGAGTGTTCCAACCGTAATGCGCAAGAAATGGTACCGAAACCCCGTATTTACATATCTGCCACAGTGCAGGAGAATCCGTATAGGTGTTCGAGTGTTCGAACCGTAATGCGCAAGAAATGGTACCGAAATCCCGTATTTACATATCTGCCACTGTGCAGGAGAATCCGGATAGGTGTTCGAGTGTTCGAACCGTAATGCGAAAGAAATTGTACCGAAACCCCGTATTTACATATCTGCCACTGTGCAGGAGAATCTGCATAGGTGTTCGAGTGTTCGAACCGTATTGCGCAAGAAATGGTATGTAAACCCCGTATTTACATATCAGCCGCTGTGCAGGAGAATCCGTATAGGTGTTCGAGTGTTCGAACCGTAATGCGCAATAAATGGTACCGAAACCCCGTATTTACATATCTGCCACTGTGCTGGAGAATCCGTATAGGTGTTCGAGTGTTCGAACCGTAATGCGCAAGAAATGGTACCGAAACCCCGTATTTACATATCTGCCACTGTGCAGGAGAATCCGTAAAGGTGTTCGAGTGTTCGAACCGTAATGCGCAAGAAATGGTACCGAAACCCCGTATTTACATATCTGCCACTGTGCAGGAGAATCCGGATAGGTGTTTGAGTGTTCGAACCGTAATGCGCAAGAAATGGTACCGAAACCCCGTATTTACATATCTGCCACTGTGTAGGAGAATCCGCATAGGTGTTCGAGTGTTCGAACCGTATTGCGCAAGAAATGGTATGTAAACCCCGTATTTACATATCGGCCACTGTGCAGGAGAATCCGGATAGGTGTTCGAGTGTTCGAACCGTAATGCGCAAGAAATGGTACCGAAACCCCGTATTTACATATCTGCCACTGTGCAGGAGAATCCGCATAGGTGTTCGAGTGTTCGAACCGTATTGCGCAAGAAATGGTATGTAAACCCCGTATTTACATATATGCCACTGTGCAGGAGAATCCGTATAGGTGTTCAAGTGTTCCAACCGTAATGCGCAAGAAATGGTACCGAAACCCCGTATTTACATATCTGCCACTGTGCAGGAAAATCCGTATAGGTGTTCGAGTGTTCGAACCGTAATGCGCAAGAAATGGTACCGAAACCCCGTATTTACATATCTGCCACTGTGTAGGAGAATCCGCATAGGTGTTCGAGTGTTCGAACCGTAATGCGCAAGAAATGGTATGTAAACCCCGTATTTACATATCTGCAACTGTGCAGGAGAATCAGCATAGGTGTTCGAGTGTTCGAACCGTAATGCACAAGAAATGGTATGTAAACCCCGTATTTACATATCCGCCACTGTGCAGGAGAATCCGTATAGGTGTTCGAGTGTTCCAACCGTAATGCGCAAGAAATGGTACCGAAACCCCGTATTTACATATCTGCCACTGTGCAGGAGAATCCGTATAGGTGTTCGAGTGTTCGAACCGTAATGCGCAAGAAATGGTACCGAAATCCCGTATTTACATATCTGCCACTGTGCAGGAGAATCCGGATAGGTGTTCGAGTGTTCGAACCGTAATGCGAAAGAAATGGTACCGAAACCCCGTATTTACATATCTGCCACTGTGCAGGAGAATCTGCATAGGTGTTCGAGTGTTCGAACCGTATTGCGCAAGAAATGGTATGTAAACCCCGTATTTACAAATCTGCCACTGTGCAGGAGAATCCGTATAGGTGTTCGAGTGTTCGAACCGTAATGCGCAATAAATGGTACCGAAACCCCGTATTTACATATCTGCCACTGTGCTGGAGAATCCGTATAGGTGTTCGAGTGTTCGAACCGTAATGCGCAAGAAATGGTACCGAAACCCCGTATTTACATATCTGCCACTGTGCAGGAGAATCCGTAAAGGTGTTCGAGTGTTCGAACCGTAATGCGCAAGAAATGGTACCGAAACCCCGTATTTACATATCTGCCACTGTGCAGGAGAATCCGGATAGGTGTTTGAGTGTTCGAACCGTAATGCGCAAGAAATGGTACCGAAACCCCGTATTTACATATCTGCCACTGTGTAGGAGAATCCGCATAGGTGTTCGAGTGTTCGAACCGTATTGCGCAAGAAATGGTATGTAAACCCCGTATTTACATATCTGCCACTGTGCAGGAGAATCCGTATAGGTGTTCGAGTGTTCGAACCGTAATGCGCAAGAAATGGTATGGAAACCCCGTATTTACATATCTGCCACTGTGCAGGAGAATCCGTAAAGGTGTTCGAGTGTTCGAACCGTAATGCGCAAGAAATGGTACCGAAATCCCGTATTTACATATCTGCCACTGTGCAGGAGAATCCGGATAGGTGTTCGAGTGTTCGAACCGTAATGCGAAAGAAATGGTACCGAAACCCCGTATTTACATATCTGCCACTGTGCAGGAGAATCTGCATAGGTGTTCGAGTGTTCGAACCGTATTGCGCAAGAAATGGTATGTAAACCCCGTATTTACATATCAGCCACTGTGCAGGAGAATCCGTATAGGTGTTCGAGTGTTCGAACCGTAATGCGCAATAAATGGTACCGAAACCCCGTATTTACATATCTGCCACTGTGTAGGAGAATCCGCATAGGTGTTCGAGTGTTCGAACCGTAATGCGCAAGAAATGGTATGTAAACCCCGTATTTACATATCTGCCACTGTGCCGGAGAATCCGCATAGGTGTTCGAGTGTTCGAACCGTAATGCGCAAGAAATGGTATGTAAACCCCGTATTTACATATCTGCCACTGTGCAGGAGAATCCGTAAAGGTGTTCGAGTGTTCGAACCGTAATGCGCAAGAAATGGTACCGAAACCCCGTATTTACATATCTGCCACTGTGTAGGAGAATCCGCATAGGTGTTCGAGTGTTCGAACCGTAATGCGCAAGAAATGGTATGTAAACCCCGTATTTACATATCTGCCACTGTGCCGGAGAATCCGCATAGGTGTTCGAGTGTTCGAACCGTAATGCGCAAGAAATGGTATGTAAACCCCGTATTTACATATCTGCCACTGTGCAGGAGAATCCGTAAAGGTGTTCGAGTGTTCCAACCGTAATGCGCAAGAAATGGTACCGAAACCCCGTATTTACATATCTGCCACTGTGCTGGAGAATCCGTATAGGTGTTCGAGTGTTCGAACCGTAATGCGCAAGAAATGGTACCGAAACCCCATATTTACATATCTGCCACTGTGCAGGAGAATCCGTAAAGGTGTTCGAGTGTTCGAACCGTAATGCGCAAGAAATGGTACCGAAACCCCGTATTTACATATCGGCCACTGTGCAGGAGAATCCGGATAGGTGTTCGAGTGTTCGAACCGTAATGCGCAAGAAATGGTACCGAAACCCCGTATTTACATATCTGCCACTGTGCAGGAGAATCCGCATAGGTGTTCGAGTGTTCGAACCGTATTGCGCAAGAAATGGTATGTAAACCCCGTATTTACATATCTGCCACTGTGCAGGAGAATCCGTATAGGTGTTCGAGTGTTCCAACCGTAATGCGCAAGAAATGGTACCGAAACCCCGTATTTACATATCTGCCACTGTGCAGGAGAATCCGTATAGGTGTTCGAGTGTTCGAACCGTAATGCGCAAGAAATGGTACCGAAACCCCGTATTTACATATCTGCCACTGTGTAGGAGAATCCGCATAGGTGTTCGAGTGTTCGAACCGTAATGCGCAAGAAATGGTATGTAAACCCCGTATTTACATATCTGCAACTGTGCAGGAGAATCAGCATAGGTGTTCGAGTGTTCGAACCGTAATGCGCAAGAAATGGTATGTAAACCCCGTATTTACATATCTGCCACTGTGCAGGAGAATCCGTATAGGTGTTCGAGTGTTCCAACCGTAATGCGCAAGAAATGGTACCGAAACCCCGTATTTACATATCTGCCACAGTGCAGGAGAATCAGTATAGGTGTTCGAGTGTTCGAACCGTAATGCGCAAGAAATGGTACCGAAATCCCGTATTTACATATCTGCCACTGTGCAGGAGAATCCGGATAGGTGTTCGAGTGTTCGAACCGTAATGCGAAAGAAATTGTACCGAAACCCCGTATTTACATATCTGCCACTGTGCAGGAGAATCTGCATAGGTGTTCGAGTGTTCGAACCGTATTGCGCAAGAAATGGTATGTAAACCCCGTATTTACATATCAGCCGCTGTGCAGGAGAATCCGTATAGGTGTTCGAGTGTTCGAACCGTAATGCGCAATAAATGGTACCGAAACCCCGTATTTACATATCTGCCACTGTGCTGGAGAATCCGTATAGGTGTTCGAGTGTTCGAACCGTAATGCGCAAGAAATGGTACCGAAACCCCGTATTTACATATCTGCCACTGTGCAGGAGAATCCGTAAAGGTGTTCGAGTGTTCGAACCGTAATGCGCAAGAAATGGTACCGAAACCCCGTATTTACATATCTGCCACTGTGCAGGAGAATCCGGATAGGTGTTTGAGTGTTCGAACCGTAATGCGCAAGAAATGGTACCGAAACCCCGTATTTACATATCTGCCACTGTGTAGGAGAATCCGCATAGGTGTTCGAGTGTTCGAACCGTATTGCGCAAGAAATGGTATGTAAACCCCGTATTTACATATCGGCCACTGTGCAGGAGAATCCGGATAGGTGTTCGAGTGTTCGAACCGTAATGCGCAAGAAATGGTACCGAAACCCCGTATTTACATATCTGCCACTGTGCAGGAGAATCCGCATAGGTGTTCGAGTGTTCGAACCGTATTGCGCAAGAAATGGTATGTAAACCCCGTATTTACATATCTGCCACTGTGCAGGAGAATCCGTATAGGTGTTCAAGTGTTCCAACCGTAATGCGCAAGAAATGGTACCGAAACCCCGTATTTACATATCTGCCACTGTGCAGGAAAATCCGTATAGGTGTTCGAGTGTTCGAACCGTAATGCGCAAGAAATGGTACCGAAACCCCGTATTTACATATCTGCCACTGTGTAGGAGAATCCGCATAGGTGTTCGAGTGTTCGAACCGTAATGCGCAAGAAATGGTATGTAAACCCCGTATTTACATATCTGCAACTGTGCAGGAGAATCAGCATAGGTGTTCGAGTGTTCGAACCGTAATGCACAAGAAATGGTATGTAAACCCCGTATTTACATATCCGCCACTGTGCAGGAGAATCCGTATAGGTGTTCGAGTGTTCCAACCGTAATGCGCAAGAAATGGTACCGAAACCCCGTATTTACATATCTGCCACTGTGCAGGAGAATCCGTATAGGTGTTCGAGTGTTCGAACCGTAATGCGCAAGAAATGGTACCGAAATCCCGTATTTACATATCTGCCACTGTGCAGGAGAATCCGGATAGGTGTTCGAGTGTTCGAACCGTAATGCGAAAGAAATGGTACCGAAACCCCGTATTTACATATCTGCCACTGTGCAGGAGAATCTGCATAGGTGTTCGAGTGTTCGAACCGTATTGCGCAAGAAATGGTATGTAAACCCCGTATTTACAAATCTGCCACTGTGCAGGAGAATCCGTATAGGTGTTCGAGTGTTCGAACCGTAATGCGCAATAAATGGTACCGAAACCCCGTATTTACATATCTGCCACTGTGCTGGAGAATCCGTATAGGTGTTCGAGTGTTCGAACCGTAATGCGCAAGAAATGGTACCGAAACCCCGTATTTACATATCTGCCACTGTGCAGGAGAATCCGTAAAGGTGTTCGAGTGTTCGAACCGTAATGCGCAAGAAATGGTACCGAAACCCCGTATTTACATATCTGCCACTGTGCAGGAGAATCCGGATAGGTGTTTGAGTGTTCGAACCGTAATGCGCAAGAAATGGTACCGAAACCCCGTATTTACATATCTGCCACTGTGTAGGAGAATCCGCATAGGTGTTCGAGTGTTCGAACCGTATTGCGCAAGAAATGGTATGTAAACCCCGTATTTACATATCTGCCACTGTGCAGGAGAATCCGTATAGGTGTTCGAGTGTTCGAACCGTAATGCGCAAGAAATGGTATGGAAACCCCGTATTTACATATCTGCCACTGTGCAGGAGAATCCGTAAAGGTGTTCGAGTGTTCGAACCGTAATGCGCAAGAAATGGTACCGAAATCCCGTATTTACATATCTGCCACTGTGCAGGAGAATCCGGATAGGTGTTCGAGTGTTCGAACCGTAATGCGAAAGAAATGGTACCGAAACCCCGTATTTACATATCTGCCACTGTGCAGGAGAATCTGCATAGGTGTTCGAGTGTTCGAACCGTATTGCGCAAGAAATGGTATGTAAACCCCGTATTTACATATCAGCCACTGTGCAGGAGAATCCGTATAGGTGTTCGAGTGTTCGAACCGTAATGCGCAATAAATGGTACCGAAACCCCGTATTTACATATCTGCCACTGTGTAGGAGAATCCGCATAGGTGTTCGAGTGTTCGAACCGTAATGCGCAAGAAATGGTATGTAAACCCCGTATTTACATATCTGCCACTGTGCCGGAGAATCCGCATAGGTGTTCGAGTGTTCGAACCGTAATGCGCAAGAAATGGTATGTAAACCCCGTATTTACATATCTGCCACTGTGCAGGAGAATCCGTAAAGGTGTTCGAGTGTTCGAACCGTAATGCGCAAGAAATGGTACCGAAACCCCGTATTTACATATCTGCCACTGTGTAGGAGAATCCGCATAGGTGTTCGAGTGTTCGAACCGTAATGCGCAAGAAATGGTATGTAAACCCCGTATTTACATATCTGCCACTGTGCCGGAGAATCCGCATAGGTGTTCGAGTGTTCGAACCGTAATGCGCAAGAAATGGTATGTAAACCCCGTATTTACATATCTGCCACTGTGCAGGAGAATCCGTAAAGGTGTTCGAGTGTTCCAACCGTAATGCGCAAGAAATGGTACCGAAACCCCGTATTTACATATCTGCCACTGTGCTGGAGAATCCGTATAGGTGTTCGAGTGTTCGAACCGTAATGCGCAAGAAATGGTACCGAAACCCCATATTTACATATCTGCCACTGTGCAGGAGAATCCGTAAAGGTGTTCGAGTGTTCGAACCGTAATGCGCAAGAAATGGTACCGAAACCCCGTATTTACATATCGGCCACTGTGCAGGAGAATCCGGATAGGTGTTCGAGTGTTCGAACCGTAATGCGCAAGAAATGGTACCGAAACCCCGTATTTACATATCTGCCACTGTGCAGGAGAATCCGCATAGGTGTTCGAGTGTTCGAACCGTATTGCGCAAGAAATGGTATGTAAACCCCGTATTTACATATCTGCCACTGTGCAGGAGAATCCGTATAGGTGTTCGAGTGTTCCAACCGTAATGCGCAAGAAATGGTACCGAAACCCCGTATTTACATATCTGCCACTGTGCAGGAGAATCCGTATAGGTGTTCGAGTGTTCGAACCGTAATGCGCAAGAAATGGTACCGAAACCCCGTATTTACATATCTGCCACTGTGTAGGAGAATCCGCATAGGTGTTCGAGTGTTCGAACCGTAATGCGCAAGAAATGGTATGTAAACCCCGTATTTACATATCTGCAACTGTGCAGGAGAATCAGCATAGGTGTTCGAGTGTTCGAACCGTAATGCGCAAGAAATGGTATGTAAACCCCGTATTTACATATCTGCCACTGTGCAGGAGAATCCGTATAGGTGTTCGAGTGTTCCAACCGTAATGCGCAAGAAATGGTACCGAAACCCCGTATTTACATATCTGCCACAGTGCAGGAGAATCAGTATAGGTGTTCGAGTGTTCGAACCGTAATGCGCAAGAAATGGTACCGAAATCCCGTATTTACATATCTGCCACTGTGCAGGAGAATCCGGATAGGTGTTCGAGTGTTCGAACCGTAATGCGAAAGAAATTGTACCGAAACCCCGTATTTACATATCTGCCACTGTGCAGGAGAATCTGCATAGGTGTTCGAGTGTTCGAACCGTATTGCGCAAGAAATGGTATGTAAACCCCGTATTTACATATCAGCCGCTGTGCAGGAGAATCCGTATAGGTGTTCGAGTGTTCGAACCGTAATGCGCAATAAATGGTACCGAAACCCCGTATTTACATATCTGCCACTGTGCTGGAGAATCCGTATAGGTGTTCGAGTGTTCGAACCGTAATGCGCAAGAAATGGTACCGAAACCCCGTATTTACATATCTGCCACTGTGCAGGAGAATCCGTAAAGGTGTTCGAGTGTTCGAACCGTAATGCGCAAGAAATGGTACCGAAACCCCGTATTTACATATCTGCCACTGTGCAGGAGAATCCGGATAGGTGTTTGAGTGTTCGAACCGTAATGCGCAAGAAATGGTACCGAAACCCCGTATTTACATATCTGCCACTGTGTAGGAGAATCCGCATAGGTGTTCGAGTGTTCGAACCGTATTGCGCAAGAAATGGTATGTAAACCCCGTATTTACATATCGGCCACTGTGCAGGAGAATCCGGATAGGTGTTCGAGTGTTCGAACCGTAATGCGCAAGAAATGGTACCGAAACCCCGTATTTACATATCTGCCACTGTGCAGGAGAATCCGCATAGGTGTTCGAGTGTTCGAACCGTATTGCGCAAGAAATGGTATGTAAACCCCGTATTTACATATCTGCCACTGTGCAGGAGAATCCGTATAGGTGTTCGAGTGTTCCAACCGTAATGCGCAAGAAATGGTACCGAAACCCCGTATTTACATATCTGCCACTGTGCAGGAAAATCCGTATAGGTGTTCGAGTGTTCGAACCGTAATGCGCAAGAAATGGTACCGAAACCCCGTATTTACATATCTGCCACTGTGTAGGAGAATCCGCATAGGTGTTCGAGTGTTCGAACCGTAATGCGCAAGAAATGGTATGTAAACCCCGTATTTACATATCTGCAACTGTGCAGGAGAATCAGCATAGGTGTTCGAGTGTTCGAACCGTAACGCGCAAGAAATGGTATGTAAACCCCGTATTTACATATCCGCCACTGTGCAGGAGAATCCGTATAGGTGTTCGAGTGTTCCAACCGTAATGCGCAAGAAATGGTACCGAAACCCCGTATTTACATATCTGCCACTGTGCAGGAGAATCCGTATAGGTGTTCGAGTGTTCGAACCGTAATGCGCAAGAAATGGTACCGAAATCCCGTATTTACATATCTGCCACTGTGCAGGAGAATCCGGATAGGTGTTCGAGTGTTCGAACCGTAATGCGAAAGAAATGGTACCGAAACCCCGTATTTACATATCTGCCACTGTGCAGGAGAATCTGCATAGGTGTTCGAGTGTTCGAACCGTATTGCGCAAGAAATGGTATGTAAACCCCGTATTTACAAATCTGCCACTGTGCAGGAGAATCCGTATAGGTGTTCGAGTGTTCGAACCGTAATGCGCAATAAATGGTACCGAAACCCCGTATTTACATATCTGCCACTGTGCTGGAGAATCTGTATAGGTGTTCGAGTGTTCGAACCGTAATGCGCAAGAAATGGTACCGAAACCCCGTATTTACATATCTGCCACTGTGCAGGAGAATCCGTAAAGGTGTTCGAGTGTTCGAACCGTAATGCGCAAGAAATGGTACCGAAACCCCGTATTTACATATCTGCCACTGTGCAGGAGAATCCGGATAGGTGTTTGAGTGTTCGAACCGTAATGCGCAAGAAATGGTACCGAAACCCCGTATTTACATATCTGCCACTGTGTAGGAGAATCCGCATAGGTGTTCGAGTGTTCGAACCGTATTGCGCAAGAAATGGTATGTAAACCCCGTATTTACATATCTGCCACTGTGCAGGAGAATCCGTATAGGTGTTCGAGTGTTCGAACCGTAATGCGCAAGAAATGGTATGGAAACCCCGTATTTACATATCTGCCACTGTGCAGGAGAATCCGTAAAGGTGTTCGAGTGTTCGAACCGTAATGCGCAAGAAATGGTACCGAAATCCCGTATTTACATATCTGCCACTGTGCAGGAGAATCCGGATAGGTGTTCGAGTGTTCGAACCGTAATGCGAAAGAAATGGTACCGAAACCCCGTATTTACATATCTGCCACTGTGCAGGAGAATCTGCATAGGTGTTCGAGTGTTCGAACCGTATTGCGCAAGAAATGGTATGTAAACCCCGTATTTAAATATCAGCCACTGTGCAGGAGAATCCGTATAGGTGTTCGAGTGTTCGAACCGTAATGCGCAATAAATGGTACCGAAACCCCGTATTTACATATCTGCCACTGTGCTGGAGAATCCGTATAGGTGTTCGAGTGTTCGAACCGTAATGCGCAAGAAATGGTACCGAAACCCCGTATTTACATATCTGCCACTGTGCAGGAGAATCCGTAAAGGTGTTCGACTGTTCGAACCGTAATGCGCAAGAAATGGTACCGAAACCCCGTATTTACATATCTGCCACTGTGCAGGAGAATCCGGATAGGTGTTTGAGTGTTCGAACCGTAATGCGCAAGAAATGGTACCGAAACCCCGTATTTACATATCTGCCACTGTGTAGGAGAATCCGCATAGGTGTTCGAGTGTTCGAACCGTATTGCGCAAGAAATGGTATGTAAACCCCGTATTTACATATCTGCCACTGTGCAGGAGAATCCGTATAGGTGTTCGAGTGTTCGAACCGTAATGCGCAAGAAATGGTATGGAAACCCCGTATTTACATATGTGCCACTGTGCAGGAGAATCCGTATAGGTGTTCGAGTGTTCGAACCGTAATGCGCAAGAAATGGTACCGAAACCCCGTATTTACATATCTGCCACTGTGTAGGAGAATCCGCATAGGTGTTCGAGTGTTCGAACCGTATTGTGCATGAAATGGTATGTAAACCCCGTATTTACATATCTGCCACTGTGTAGGAGAATCCGTATAGGTGTTCGAGTGTTCGAACCGTAATGCGCAAGAACTGGTATGTAAACCCCGTATTTACATATCTGCCACTGTGCAGGAGAATCCGTATAGGTGTTCGAGTGTTCGAACCGTAATGCGCAAGAAATGGTATGTAAACCCCGTATTTACATATCTGCCACTGTGTAGGAGAATCCGTATAGGTGTTCGAGTGTTCCAACCGTAATGCGCAAGAAATGGTACCGAAACCCCGTATTTACATATCTGCCACTGTGCAGGAGAATCCGTATAGGTGTTCGAGTGTTCGAACCGTAATGCGCAAGAAATGGTACCGAAACCCCGTATTTACATATCTGCCACTGTGCAGGAGAATCCGGATAGGTGTTCGAGTGTTCGAACCGTAATGCGCAAGAAATGGTACCGAAACCCCGTATTTACATATCTGCCACTGTGCAGGAGAATCCGCATAGGTGTTCGAGTGTTCGAACCGTATTGCGCAAGAAATGGTATGTAAACCCCGTATTTACATATCTGCCACTGTGCAGGAGAATCCGTATAGGTGTTCGAGTGTTCGAACCGTAATGCGCAAGAAATGGTATGGAAACCCCGTATTTACATATCTGCCACTGTGCAGGAGAATCCGTATAGGTGTTCGAGTGTTCGAACCGTAATGCGCAAGAAATGGTATGTAAACCCCGTATTTACATATCTGCCACTGTGCAGGAGAATCCGCATAGGTGTTCGAGTGTTCGAACCGTAATGAGCAAGAAATGGTATGTAAACCCCGTATTTACATATCTGCCACTGTGCAGGAGAATCCGTATAGGTGTTCGAGTGTTCCAACCGTAATGCGCAAGAAATGGTACCGAAACCCCGTATTTACATATCTGCCACTGTGCCGGAGAATCCGTATAGGTGTTCGAGTGTTCGAACCGTAATGCGCAAGAAATGGTACCGAAATCCCGTATTTACATATCTGCCACTGTGCAGGAGAATCCGGATAGGTGTTCGAGTGTTCGAACCGTAATGCGCAAGAAATGGTACCGAAACCCCGTATTTACATATCTGCCACTGTGTAGGAGAATCCGCATAGGTGTTCGAGTGTTCGAACCGTAATGCGCAAGAAATGGTATGTAAACCCCGTATTTACATATCTGCCACTGTGCAGGAGAATCCGTATAGGTGTTCGAGTGTTCCAACCGTAATGCGCAAGAAATGGTACCGAAACCCCGTATTTACATATCTGCCACTGTGCAGGAGAATCCGTATAGGTGTTCGAGTGTTCGAACCGTAATGCGCAAGAAATGGTACCGAAACCCCGTATTTACATATCTGCCACTGTGCAGGAGAATCCGGATAGGTGTTCGAGTGTTCGAACCGTAATGCGCAAGAAATGGTACCGAAACCCCGTATTTACATATCTGCCACTGTGCAGGAGAATCCGCATAGGTGTTCGAGTGTTCGAACCGTATTGCGCAAGAAATGGTATGTAAACCCCGTATTTACATATCTGCCACTGTGCAGGAGAATCCGTATAGGTGTTCGAGTGTTCGAACCGTAATGCGCAAGAAATGGTATGGAAACCCCGTATTTACATATCTGCCACTGTGCAGGAGAATCCGTATAGGTGTTCGAGTGTTCGAACCGTAATGCGCAATAAATGGTACGGAAACCCCGTATTTACATATCTGCCACTGTGTAGGAGAATCCGTATAGCTGTTCGAGTGTTCGAACCGTAATGCGCAAGAAATGGTACCGAAACCCCGTATTTACATATCTGCCACTGTGTAGGAGAATCCGCATAGGTGTTCGAGTGTTCGAACCGTAATGCGCAAGAAATGCTATGTAAACCCCGTATTTACATATCTGCCACTGTGCAGGAGAATCCGTACATGTGTTCGAGTGTTCGAACCGTAATGCGCAAGAAATGATACGGAAACCCCGTATTTACATATCTGCCACTGTGCAGGAGAATCCGCATAGGTGTTCGAGTGTTCGAACCGTAATGCGCAAGAAATGGTATGTAAACCCCGTATTTACATATCTGCCACTGTGCAGGAGAATCCGCATAGGTGTTCGAGTGTTCGAACCGTAATGCGCAAGAAATGGTATGTAAACCCCGTATTTACATATCTGCCACTGTGCAGGATAATCCGTATAGGTGTTCGAGTGTTCCAACCGTAATGCGCAGGAAATGGTACCGAAACCCCGTATTTACATATCTGCCACTGTGCAGGAGAATCCGTATAGGTGTTCGAGTGTTCGAACCGTAATGCGCAAGAAATGGTACCGAAACCCCGTATTTACATATCTGCCACTGTGCAGGAGAATCCGCATAGGTGTTCGAGTGTTCGAACCGTAATGCGCAAGAAATGGTATGTAAACCCCGTATTTACATATCTGCCACTGTGCAGGAGAATCCGCATAGGTGTTCGAGTGTTCGAACCGTAATGAGCAAGAAATGGTATGTAAACCCCGTATTTACATATCTGCCACTGTGCAGGAGAATCCGTATAGGTGTTCGAGTGTTCCAACCGTAATGCGCAAGAAATGGTACCGAAACCCCGTATTTACATATCTGCCACTGTGCCGGAGAATCCGTATAGGTGTTCGAGTGTTCGAACCGTAATGCGCAAGAAATGGTACCGAAATCCCGTATTTACATATCTGCCACTGTGCAGGAGAATCCGGATAGGTGTTCGAGTGTTCGAACCGTAATGCGCAAGAAATGGTACCGAAACCCCGTATTTACGTATCTGCCACTGTGTAGGAGAATCCGCATAGGTGTTCGAGTGTTCGAACCGTAATGCGCAAGAAATGGTATGTAAACCCCGTATTTACATATCTGCCACTGTGCAGGAGAATCCGTATAGGTGTTCGAGTGTTCCAACCGTAATGCGCAAGAAATGGTACCGAAACCCCTTATTTACATATCTGCCACTGTGCAGGAGAATCCGTATAGGTGTTCGAGTGTTCGAACCGTAATGCGCAAGAAATGGTACCGAAACCCCGTATTTACATATCTGCCACTGTGCAGGAGAATCCGGATAGGTGTTCGAGTGTTCGAACCGTAATGCGCAAGAAATGGTACCGAAACCCCGTATTTACATATCTGCCACTGTGCAGGAGAATCCGTATAGGTGTTCGAGTGTTCGAACCGTAATGCGCAAGAAATGGTACCGAAATCCCGTATTTACATATCTGCCACTGTGCAGGAGAATCCGGATAGGTGTTCGAGTGTTCGAACCGTAATGCGCAAGAAATGGTATGTAAACCCCGTATTTACATATCTGCCACTGTGCAGGAGAATCCGTATAGGTGTTCGAGTGTTCCAACCGTAATGCGCAAGAAATGGTACCGAAACCCCGTATTTACATATCTGCCACTGTGCAGGAGAATCCGGATAGGTGTTTGAGTGTTCGAACCGTAATGCGCAAGAAATGGTACCGAAACCCCGTATTTACATATCTGCCACTGTGCAGGAGAATCCGCATAGGTGTTCGAGTGTTCGAACCGTATTGCGCAAGAAATGGTATGTAAACCCCGTATTTACATATCTGCCACTGTGCAGGAGAATCCGTATAGGTGTTCGAGTGTTCGAACCGTAATGCGCAAGAAATGGTATGGAAACCCAGTATTTACATATCTGCCACTGTGCAGGAGAATCCGTATAGGTGTTCGAGTGTTCGAACCGTAATGCGCAAGAAATGGTACCGAAACCCCGTATTTACATATCTGCCACTGTGCAGGAGAATCCGCATAGGTGTTCGAGTGTTCGAACCGTATTGTGCATGAAATGGTATGTAAACCCCGTATTTACATATCTGCCACTGTGTAGGAGAATCCGTATAGGTGTTCGAGTGTTCGAACCGTAATGCGCAAGAAATGGTATGTAAACCCCGTATTTACATATCTGCCACTGTGCAGGAGAATCCGTATAGGTGTTCGAGTGTTCGAACCGTAATGCGCAAGAAATGGTATGTAAACCCCGTATTTACATATCTGCCACTGTGCAGGAGAATCCGTATAGGTGTTCGAGTGTTCCAACCGTAATGCGCAAGAAATGGTACCGAAACCCCGTATTTACATATCTGCCACTGTGCAGGAGAATCCGTATAGGTGTTCGAGCGTTCGAACCGAAATGCGCAAGAAATGGTACCGAAACCCCGTATTTACATATCTGCCACTGTGCAGGAGAATCCGGATAGGTGTTCGAGTGTTCGAACCGTAATGCGCAAGAAATGGTACCGAAACCCCGTATTTACATATCTGCCACTGTGCAGGAGAATCCGGATAGGTGTTCGAGTGTTCGAACCGTAATGCGCAAGAAATGGTACCGAAACCCCGTATTTACATATCTGCCACTGTGCAGGAGAATCTGGATAGGTGTTCGAGTGTTCGAACCGTAATGCGCGAGAAATGGTATGTAAACCCCGTATTTACATATCTGCAACTGTGCAGGAGAATCCGGATAGGTGTTCGAGTGTTCGAACCGTAATGCGCAAGAAATGCTATGGAAACCCCGTATTTACATATCTGCCACTGTGCAGGAGAATCCGTATAGGTGTTCGAGTGTTCGAACCGTATTGCGCAAGAAATGGTATGTAAACCCCGTATTTACATATCTGCCACTGTGCAGGAGAATCCGTATAGGTGTTCGAGTGTTCGAACCGTAATGCGCAAGAAATGCTTTGGAAACCCCGTATTTACATATCTGCCACTGTGCAGGAGAATCCGTATAGGTGTTCGAGTGTTCGAACCGTAATGCGCAAGAAATGCTATGGAAACCCCGTATTTACATATCTGCCACTGTGCAGGAGAATCCGTATAGGTGTTCGAGTGTTCGAACCGTAATGCGCAAGAAATGGTACGGAAACCCCGTATTTACATATCTGCCACTGTGTAGGAGAATCCGTATAGCTGTTCAGGTGTTCGAACCGTAATGCGCAAGAAATGGTACCGAAACCCCGTATTTACATATCTGCCACTGTGTAGGAGAATCCGCATAGGTGTTCGAGTGTTCGAACCGTAATGCGCAAGAAATGGTATGTAAACCCCGTATTTACATATCTGCCACTGTGCAGGAGAATCCGCATAGGTGTTCGAGTGTTCGAACCGTAATGCGCAAGAAATGGTATGTAAACCCCGTATTTACATATCTGCCACTGTGCAGGATAATCCGTATAGGTGTTCGAGTGTTCCAACCGTAATGCGCAGGAAATGGTACCGAAACCCCGTATTTACATATCTGCCACTGTGCAGGAGAATCCGTATAGGTGTTCGAGTGTTCGAACCGTAATGCGCAGGAAATGGTACCGAAACCCCGTATTTACATATCTGCCACTGTGCAGGAGAATCCGCATAGGTGTTCGAGTGTTCGAACCGTAATGCGCAAGAAATGGTATGTAAACCCCGTATTTACATATCTGCCACTGTGCAGGAGAATCCGCATAGGTGTTCGAGTGTTCGAACCGTAATGAGCAAGAAATGGTATGTAAACCCCGTATTTACATATCTGCCACTGTGCAGGAGAATCCGTATAGGTGTTCGAGTGTTCCAACCGTAATGCGCAAGAAATGGTACCGAAACCCCGTATTTACATATCTGCCACTGTGCCGGAGAATCCGTATAGGTGTTCGAGTGTTCGAACCGTAATGCGCAAGAAATGGTACCGAAATCCCGTATTTACATATCTGCCACTGTGCAGGAGAATCCGGATAGGTGTTCGAGTGTTCGAACCGTAATGCGCAAGAAATGGTACCGAAACCCCGTATTTACGTATCTGCCACTGTGTAGGAGAATCCGCATAGGTGTTCGAGTGTTCGAACCGTAATGCGCAAGAAATGGTATGTAAACCCCGTATTTACATATCTGCCACTGTGCAGGAGAATCCGTATAGGTGTTCGAGTGTTCCAACCGTAATGCGCAAGAAATGGTACCGAAACCCCGTATTTACATATCTGCCACTGTGCAGGAGAATCCGTATAGGTGTTCGAGTGTTCGAACCGTAATGCGCAAGAAATGGTACCGAAACCCCGTATTTACATATCTGCCACTGTGCAGGAGAATCCGGATAGGTGTTCGAGTGTTCGAACCGTAATGCGCAAGAAATGGTACCGAAACCCCGTATTTACATATCTGCCACTGTGCAGGAGAATCCGGATAGGTGTTCGAGTGTTCGAACCGTAATGCGCAAGAAATGGTACCGAAACCCCGTATTTACATATCTGCCACTGTGCAGGAGAATCTGGATAGGTGTTCGAGTGTTCGAACCGTAATGCGCGAGAAATGGTATGTAAACCCCGTATTTACATATCTGCAACTGTGCAGGAGAATCCGGATAGGTGTTCGAGTGTTCGAACCGTAATGCGCAAGAAATGCTATGGAAACCCCGTATTTACATATCTGCCACTGTGCAGGAGAATCCGGATAGGTGTTTGAGTGTTCGAACCGTAATGCGCAAGAAATGGTACCGAAACCCCGTATTTACATATCTGCCACTGTGCAGGAGAATCCGCATAGGTGTTCGAGTGTTCGAACCGTATTGCGCAAGAAATGGTATGTAAACCCCGTATTTACATATCTGCCACTGTGCAGGAGAATCCGTATAGGTGTTCGAGTGTTCGAACCGTAATGCGCAAGAAATGGTATGGAAACCCAGTATTTACATATCTGCCACTGTGCAGGAGAATCCGTATAGGTGTTCGAGTGTTCGAACCGTAATGCGCAAGAAATGGTACCGAAACCCCGTATTTACATATCTGCCACTGTGCAGGAGAATCCGCATAGGTGTTCGAGTGTTCGAACCGTATTGTGCATGAAATGGTATGTAAACCCCGTATTTACATATCTGCCACTGTGTAGGAGAATCCGTATAGGTGTTCGAGTGTTCGAACCGTAATGCGCAAGAAATGGTATGTAAACCCCGTATTTACATATCTGCCACTGTGCAGGAGAATCCGTATAGGTGTTCGAGTGTTCGAACCGTAATGCGCAAGAAATGGTATGTAAACCCCGTATTTACATATCTGCCACTGTGCAGGAGAATCCGTATAGGTGTTCGAGTGTTCCAACCGTAATGCGCAAGAAATGGTACCGAAACCCCGTATTTACATATCTGCCACTGTGCAGGAGAATCCGTATAGGTGTTCGAGCGTTCGAACCGAAATGCGCAAGAAATGGTACCGAAACCCCGTATTTACATATCTGCCACTGTGCAGGAGAATCCGGATAGGTGTTCGAGTGTTCGAACCGTAATGCGCAAGAAATGGTACCGAAACCCCGTATTTACATATCTGCCACTGTGCAGGAGAATCCGGATAGGTGTTCGAGTGTTCGAACCGTAATGCGCAAGAAATGGTACCGAAACCCCGTATTTACATATCTGCCACTGTGCAGGAGAATCTGGATAGGTGTTCGAGTGTTCGAACCGTAATGCGCGAGAAATGGTATGTAAACCCCGTATTTACATATCTGCAACTGTGCAGGAGAATCCGGATAGGTGTTCGAGTGTTCGAACCGTAATGCGCAAGAAATGCTATGGAAACCCCGTATTTACATATCTGCCACTGTGCAGGAGAATCCGTATAGGTGTTCGAGTGTTCGAACCGTATTGCGCAAGAAATGGTATGTAAACCCCGTATTTACATATCTGCCACTGTGCAGGAGAATCCGTATAGGTGTTCGAGTGTTCGAACCGTAATGCGCAAGAAATGCTATGGAAACCCCGTATTTACATATCTGCCACTGTGCAGGAGAATCCGTATAGGTGTTCGAGTGTTCGAACCGTAATGCGCAAGAAATGCTATGGAAACCCCGTATTTACATATCTGCCACTGTGCAGGAGAATCCGTATAGGTGTTCGAGTGTTCGAACCGTAATGCGCAAGAAATGGTACGGAAACCCCGTATTTACATATCTGCCACTGTGTAGGAGAATCCGTATAGCTGTTCAGGTGTTCGAACCGTAATGCGCAAGAAATGGTACCGAAACCCCGTATTTACATATCTGCCACTGTGTAGGAGAATCCGCATAGGTGTTCGAGTGTTCGAACCGTAATGCGCAAGAAATGGTATGTAAACCCCATATTTACATATCTGCCACTGTGCAGGAGAATCCGTATAGGTGTTCGAGTGTTCCAACCGTAATGCGCAAGAAATGGTACCGAAACCCCGTATTTACATATCTGCCACTGTGCAGGAGAACACGTATAGGTGTTCGAGTGTTCGAACCGTAATGCGCAAGAAATGGTACCGAAACCCCGCATTTACATATCTGCCACTGTGCAGGAGAATCCGGATAGGTGTTTGAGTGTTCGAACCGTAATGCGCAAGAAATGGTACCGAAACCCCGTATTTACATATCTGCCACTGTGCTGGAGAATCCGTATAGGTGTTCGAGTGTTCGAACCGTAATGCGCAAGAAATGGTACCGAAACCCCGTATTTACATATCTGCCACTGTGCAGGAGAATCCGTAAAGGTGTTCGAGTGTTCGAACCGCAATGCGCAAGAAATGGTACCGAAACCCCGTATTTACATATCTGCCACTATGCAGGAGAATCCGGATAGGTGTTCGAGTGTTCGAACCGTAATGCGCAAGAAATGGTACCGAAACCCCGTATTTACATATCTGCCACTGTGCAGGAAAATCCGTATAGGTGTTCGAGTGTTCGAACCGTAATGCGCAAGAAATGGTACCGAAATCCCGTATTTACATATCTGCCACTGTGCTGGAGAATCCGGATAGGTGTTCGAGTGTTCGAACCGTAATGCGCAAGAAATGGTATGTAAACCCCGTATTTACATATCTGCCACTGTGCAGGAGAATCAGCATAGGTGTTCGAGTGTTCGAACCGTAATGCGCAAGAAATGGTATGTAAACCCCGTATTTACATATCTGCCACTGTGCAGGAGAATCCGTATAGGTGTTCGAGTGTTCGAACCGTAATGCGCAAGAAATAGTACCGAAACCCCGTATTTACATATCTGCCACTATGCAGGAGAATCCGCATAGGTGTTCGAGTGTTCGAACCGTATTGTGCATGAAATGGTATGTAAACCCCGTATTTACATATCTGCCACTGTGTAGGAGAATCCGTATAGGTGTTCGAGTGTTCGAACCGTAATGCGCAAGAAATGGTATGTAAACCCCGTATTTACATATCTGCCACTGTGCAGGAGAATCCGTATAGGTGTTCGAGTGTTCCAACCGTAATGCGCAAGAAATGGTACCGAAACCCTGTATTTACATATCTGCCACTGTGCAGGAGAACACGTATAGGTGTTCGAGTGTTCGAACCGTAATGCGCAAGAAATGGTACCGAAACCCTGTGTTTACATATCTGCCACTATGCAGGAGAATCCGGATAGGTGTTTGAGTGTTCGAACAGTAATGCGCAAGAAATGGTACCGAAACCCCGTATTTACATATCTGCCACTGTGTAGGAGAATCCGCATAGGTGTTCGAGTGTTCGAACCGTAATGCGCAAGAAATGGTATGTAAACCCCGTATTTACATATCTGCCACTGTGCAGGAGAATCCGTATAGGTGTTCGATTGTTCCAACCGTAATGCGCAAGAAATGGTACCGAAACCCCGTATTTACATATCTGCCACTGTGCAGGAGAATCCGTATAGGTGTTCGAGTGTTCGAACCGTAATGCGCAAGAAATGGTACCGAAACCCCGTATTTACATATCTGCCACTGTGCAGGAGAATCCGGATAGGTGTTCGAGTGTTCGAACCGTAATGCGCAAGAAATGGTACCGAAACCCCGTATTTACATATCTGCCACTGTGCAGGAGAATCCGTATAGGTGTTCGAGTGTTCGAACCGTAATGCGCAAGAAATGGTACCGAAATCCCGTATTTACATATCTGCCACTGTGCAGGAGAATCCGGATAGGTGTTCGAGTGTTCGAACCGTAATGCGCAAGAAATGGTATGTAAACCCCGTATTTACATATCTGCCACTGTGCAGGAGAATCCGTATAGGTGTTCGAGTGTTCCAACCGTAATGCGCAAGAAATGGTACCGAAACCCCGTATTTACATATCTGCCACTGTGCAGGAGAATCCGGATAGGTGTTTGAGTGTTCGAACCGTAATGCGCAAGAAATGGTACCGAAACCCCGTATTTACATATCTGCCACTGTGCAGGAGAATCCGCATAGGTGTTCGAGTGTTCGAACCGTATTGCGCAAGAAATGGTATGTAAACCCCGTATTTACATATCTGCCACTGTGCAGGAGAATCCGTATAGGTGTTCGAGTGTTCGAACCGTAATGCGCAAGAAATGGTATGGAAACCCAGTATTTACATATCTGCCACTGTGCAGGAGAATCCGTATAGGTGTTCGAGTGTTCGAACCGTAATGCGCAAGAAATGGTACCGAAACCCCGTATTTACATATCTGCCACTGTGCAGGAGAATCCGGATAGGTGTTCGAGTGTTCGAACCGTAATGCGCAAGAAATGGTACCGAAACCCCGTATTTACATATCTGCCACTGTGCAGGAGAATCCGTATAGGTGTTCGAGTGTTCGAACCGTAATGCGCAAGAAATGGTACCGAAATCCCGTATTTACATATCTGCCACTGTGCAGGAGAATCCGGATAGGTGTTCGAGTGTTCGAACCGTAATGCGCAAGAAATGGTATGTAAACCCCGTATTTACATATCTGCCACTGTGCAGGAGAATCCGTATAGGTGTTCGAGTGTTCCAACCGTAATGCGCAAGAAATGGTACCGAAACCCCGTATTTACATATCTGCCACTGTGCAGGAGAATCCGGATAGGTGTTTGAGTGTTCGAACCGTAATGCGCAAGAAATGGTACCGAAACCCCGTATTTACATATCTGCCACTGTGCAGGAGAATCCGCATAGGTGTTCGAGTGTTCGAACCGTATTGCGCAAGAAATGGTATGTAAACCCCGTATTTACATATCTGCCACTGTGCAGGAGAATCCGTATAGGTGTTCGAGTGTTCGAACCGTAATGCGCAAGAAATGGTATGGAAACCCAGTATTTACATATCTGCCACTGTGCAGGAGAATCCGTATAGGTGTTCGAGTGTTCGAACCGTAATCCGCAAGAAATGGTACCGAAACCCCGTATTTACATATCTGCCACTGTGCAGGAGAATCCGCATAGGTGTTCGAGTGTTCGAACCGTATTGTGCATGAAATGGTATGTAAACCCCGTATTTACATATCTGCCACTGTGTAGGAGAATCCGTATAGGTGTTCGAGTGTTCGAACCGTAATGCGCAAGAAATGGTATGTAAACCCCGTATTTACATATCTGCCACTGTGCAGGAGAATCCGTATAGGTGTTCGAGTGTTCGAACCGTAATGCGCAAGAAATGGTATGTAAACCCCGTATTTACATATCTGCCACTGTGCAGGAGAATCCGTATAGGTGTTCGAGTGTTCCAACCGTAATGCGCAAGAAATGGTACCGAAACCCCGTATTTACATATCTGCCACTGTGCAGGAGAATCCGTATAGGTGTTCGAGCGTTCGAACCGAAATGCGCAAGAAATGGTACCGAAACCCCGTATTTACATATCTGCCACTGTGCAGGAGAATCCGGATAGGTGTTCGAGTGTTCGAACCGTAATGCGCAAGAAATGGTACCGAAACCCCGTATTTACATATCTGCCACTGTGCAGGAGAATCCGGATAGGTGTTCGAGTGTTCGAACCGTAATGCGCAAGAAATGGTACCGAAACCCCGTATTTACATATCTGCCACTGTGCAGGAGAATCTGGATAGGTGTTCGAGTGTTCGAACCGTAATGCGCGAGAAATGGTATGTAAACCCCGTATTTACATATCTGCAACTGTGCAGGAGAATCCGGATAGGTGTTCGAGTGTTCGAACCGTAATGCGCAAGAAATGCTATGGAAACCCCGTATTTACATATCTGCCACTGTGCAGGAGAATCCGTATAGGTGTTCGAGTGTTCGAACCGTATTGCGCAAGAAATGGTATGTAAACCCCGTATTTACATATCTGCCACTGTGCAGGAGAATCCGTATAGGTGTTCGAGTGTTCGAACCGTAATGCGCAAGAAATGCTATGGAAACCCCGTATTTACATATCTGCCACTGTGCAGGAGAATCCGTATAGGTGTTCGAGTGTTCGAACCGTAATGCGCAAGAAATGCTATGGAAACCCCGTATTTACATATCTGCCACTGTGCAGGAGAATCCGTATAGGTGTTCGAGTGTTCGAACCGTAATGCGCAAGAAATGGTACGGAAACCCCGTATTTACATATCTGCCACTGTGTAGGAGAATCCGTATAGCTGTTCAGGTGTTCGAACCGTAATGCGCAAGAAATGGTACCGAAACCCCGTATTTACATATCTGCCACTGTGTAGGAGAATCCGCATAGGTGTTCGAGTGTTCGAACCGTAATGCGCAAGAAATGGTATGTAAACCCCATATTTACATATCTGCCACTGTGCAGGAAAATCCGTATAGGTGTTCGAGTGTTCCAACCGTAATGCGCAAGAAATGGTACCGAAACCCCGTATTTACATATCTGCCACTGTGCAGGAGAACACGTATAGGTGTTCGAGTGTTCGAACCGTAATGCGCAAGAAATGGTACCGAAACCCCGCATTTACATATCTGCCATTGTGCAGGAGAATCCGGATAGGTGTTTGAGTGTTCGAACCGTAATGCGCAAGAAATGGTACCGAAACCCCGTATTTACATATCTGCCACTGTGCTGGAGAATCCGTATAGGTGTTCGAGTGTTCGAACCGTAATGCGCAAGAAATGGTACCGAAACCCCGTATTTACATATCTGCCACTGTGCAGGAGAATCCGTAAAGGTGTTCGAGTGTTCGAACCGCAATGCGCAAGAAATGGTACCGAAACCCCGTATTTACATATCTGCCACTATGCAGGAGAATCCGGATAGGTGTTCGAGTGTTCGAACCGTAATGCGCAAGAAATTGTACCGAAACCCCGTATTTACATATCTGCCACTGTGCAGGAAAATCCGTATAGGTGTTCGAGTGTTCGAACCGTAATGCGCAAGAAATGGTACCGAAATCCCGTATTTACATATCTGCCACTGTGTAGGAGAATCCGGATAGGTGTTCGAGTGTTCGAACCGTAATGCGCAAGAAATGGTATGTAAACCCCGTATTTACATATCTGCCACTGTGCAGGAGAATCAGCATAGGTGTTCGAGTGTTCGAACCGTAATGCGCAAGAAATGGTATGTAAACCCCGTATTTACATATCTGCCACTGTGCAGGAGAATCCGTATAGGTGTTCGAGTGTTCGAACCGTAATGCGCAAGAAATAGTACCGAAACCCCGTATTTACATATCTGCCACTGTGCAGGAGAATCCGCATAGGTGTTCGAGTGTTCGAACCGTATTGTGCATGAAATGGTATGTAAACCCCGTATTTACATATCTGCCACTGTGTAGGAGAATCCGTATAGGTGTTCGAGTGTTCGAACCGTAATGCGCAAGAAATGGTATGTAAACCCCGTATTTACATATCTGCCACTGTGCAGGAGAATCCGTATAGGTGTTCGAGTGTTCCAACCGTAATGCGCAAGAAATGGTACCGAAACCCCGTATTTACATATCTGCCACTGTGCAGGAGAACACGTATAGGTGTTCGAGTGTTCGAACCGTAATGCGCAAGAAATGGTACCGAAACCCTGTATTTACATATCTGCCACTGTGCAGGAGAATCCGGATAGGTGTTTGAGTGTTCGAACAGTAATGCGCAAGAAATGGTACCGAAACCCCGTATTTACATATCTGCCACTGTGCAGGAGAATCCGCATAGGTGTTCGAGTGTTCGAACCGTATTGCGCAAGAAATGGTATGTAAACCCCGTATTTACATATCTGCCACTGTGCAGGAGAATCCGTATAGGTGTTCGAGTGTTCGAACCGTAATGCGCAAGAAATGGTATGGAAACCCCGTATTTACATATCTGCCACTGTGCAGGAGAATCCGTATAGGTGTTCGAGTGTTCGAACCGTAATGCGCAAGAAATGGTACGGAAACCCCGTATTTACATATCTGCCACTGTGTAGGAGAATCCGTATAGCTGTTCGAGTGTTCGAACCGTAATGCGCAAGAAATGGTACCGAAACCCCGTATTTACATATCTGCCACTGTGTAGGAGAATCCGCATAGGTGTTCGAGTGTTCGAACCGTAATGCGCAAGAAATGGTATGTAAACCCCGTATTTACATATCTGCCACTGTGCAGGAGAATCCGTATATGTGTTCGAGTGTTCGAACCGTAATGCGCAAGAAATGATACGGAAACCCCGTATTTACATATCTGCCACTGTGCAGGAGAATCCGCATAGGTGTTCGAGTGTTCGAACCGTAATGCGCAAGAAATGGTATGTAAACCCCGTATTTACATATCTGCCACTATGCAGGAGAATCCGCATAGGTGTTCGAGTGTTCGAACCGTAATGCGCAAGAAATGGTATGTAAACCCCGTATTTACATATCTGCCACTGTGCAGGAGAATCCGTATAGGTGTTCGAGTCTTCCAACCGTAATGCGCAAGAAATGGTACCGAAACCCCGTATTTACATATCTGCCACTGTGCAGGAGAATCCGTATAGGTGTTCGAGTGTTCGAACCGTAATGCGCAAGAAATGGTACCGAAACCCCGTATTTACATATCTGCCACTGTGCAGGAGAATCCGGATAGGTGTTCGAGTGTTCGAACCGTAATGCGCAAGAAATGGTACCGAAACCCCGTATTTACATATCTGCCACTGTGCAGGAGAATCCGCATAGGTGTTCGAGTGTTCGAACCGTATTGCGCAAGAAATGGTATGTAAACCCCGTATTTACATATATGCCACTGTGCAGGAGAATCCGTATAGGTGTTCGAGTGTTCGAACCGTAATGCGCAAGAAATGGTATGGAAACCCCGTATTTACATATCTGCCACTGTGCAGGAGAATCCGTATAGGTGTTCGAGTGTTCGAACCGTAATGCGCAAGAAATGGTACGGAAACCCTGTATTTACATATCTGCCACTGTGTAGGAGAATCCGTATAGCTGTTCAGGTGTTCGAACCGTAATGCGCAAGAAATGGTACCGAAACCCCGTATTTACATATCTGCCACTGTGTAGGAGAATCCGCATAGGTGTTCGAGTGTTCGAACCGTAATGCGCAAGAAATGGTATGTAAACCCCGTATTTACATATCTGCCACTGTGCAGGAGAATCCGTATATGTGTTCGAGTGTTCGAACCGTAATGCGCAAGAAATGATACGGAAACCCCGTATTTACATATCTGCCACTGTGCAGGAGAATCCGCATAGGTGTTCGAGTGTTCGAACCGTAATGCGCAAGAAATGGTATGTAAACCCCGTATTTACATATCTGCCACTATGCAGGAGAATCCGCATAGGTGTTCGAGTGTTCGAACCGTAATGCGCAAGAAATGGTATGTAAACCCCGTATTTACATATCTGCCACTGTGCAGGAGAATCCGTATAGGTGTTCGAGTGTTCCAACCGTAATGCGCAAGAAATGGTACCGAAACCCCGTATTTACATATCTGCCACTGTGCAGGAGAATCCGTATAGGTGTTCGAGTGTTCGAACCGTAATGCGCAAGAAATGGTACCGAAACCCCGTATTTACATATCTGCCACTGTGCAGGAGAATCCGGATAGGTGTTCGAGTGTTCGAACCGTAATGCGCAAGAAATGGTACCGAAACCCCGTATTTACATATCTGCCACTGTGCAGGAGAATCCGCATAGGTGTTCGAGTGTTCGAACCGTATTGCGCAAGAAATGGTATGTAAACCCCGTATTTACATATCTGCCACTGTGCAGGAGAATCCGTATAGGTGTTCGAGTGTTCGAACCGTAATGCGCAAGAAATGGTATGGAAACCCCGTATTTACATATCTGCCACTGTGCAGGAGAATCCGTATAGGTGTTCGAGTGTTCGAACCGTAATGCGCAAGAAATGGTACGGAAACCCCGTATTTACATATCTGCCACTGTGTAGGAGAATCCGTATAGCTGTTCAGGTGTTCGAACCGTAATGCGCAAGAAATGGTACCGAAACCCCGTATTTACATATCTGCCACTGTGTAGGAGAATCCGCATAGGTGTTCGAGTGTTCGAACCGTAATGCGCAAGAAATGGTATGTAAACCCCGTATTTACATATCTGCCACTGTGCAGGAGAATCCGTATAGGTGTTCGAGTGTTCCAACCGTAATGCGCAAGAAATGGTACCGAAACCCCGTATTTACATATCTGCCACTGTGCAGGAGAACACGTATAGGTGTTCGAGTGTTCGAACCGTAATGCGCAAGAAATGGTACCGAAACCCCGTATTTACATATCTGCCACTGTGCAGGAGAATCCGGATAGGTGTTTGAGTGTTCGAACCGTAATGCGCAAGAAATGGTACCGAAACCCCGTATTTACATATCTGCCACTGTGCTGGAGAATCCGTATAGGTGTTCGAGTGTTCGAACCGTAATGCGCAAGAAATGGTACCGAAACCCCGTATTTACATATCTGCCACTGTGCAGGAGAATCCGTAAAGGTGTTCGAGTGTTCGAACCGCAATGCGCAAGAAATGGTACCGAAACCCCGTATTTACATATCTGCCACTGTGCAGGAGAATCCAGATAGGTGTTCGAGTGTTCGAACCGTAATGCGCAAGAAATGGTACCGAAACCCCGTATTTACATATCTGCCACTGTGCAGGAAAATCCGTATAGGTGTTCGAGTGTTCGAACCGTAATGCGCAAGAAATGGTACCGAAATCCCGTATTTACATATCTGCCACTGTGCAGGAGAATCCGGATAGGTGTTCGAGTGTTCGAACCGTAATGCGCAAGAAATGGTATGTAAACCCCGTATTTACATATCTGCCACTGTGCAGGAGAATCCGTATAGGTGTTCGAGTGTTCCAACCGTAATGCGCAAGAAATGGTACCGATACCCCGTATTTACATATCTGCCACTGTGCAGGAGAACACGTATAGGTGTTCGAGTGTTCGAACCGTAATGCGCAAGAAATGGTACCGAAACCCTGTATTTACATATCTGCCACTGTGCAGGAGAATCCGGATAGGTGTTTGAGTGTTCGAACCGTAATGCGCAAGAAATGGTACCGAAACCCCGTATTTACATATCTGCCACTGTGCAGGAGAATCCGCATAGGTGTTCGAGTGTTCGAACCGTATTGCGCAAGAAATGGTATGTAAACCCCGTATTTACATATCTGCCACTGTGCAGGAGAATCCGTATAGGTGTTCGAGTGTTCGAACCGTAATGCGCAAGAAATGGTATGGAAACCCCGTATTTACATATCTGCCACTGTGCAGGAGAATCCGTATAGGTGTTCGAGTGTTCGAACCGTAATGCGCAAGAAATGGTACGGAAACCCCGTATTTACATATCTGCCACTGTGTAGGAGAATCCGTATAGCTGTTCGAGTGTTCGAACCGTAATGCGCAAGAAATGGTACCGAAACCCCGTATTTACATATCTGCCACTGTGTAGGAGAATCCGCATAGGTGTTCGAGTGTTCGAACCGTAATGCGCAAGAAATGGTATGTAAACCCCGTATTTACATATCTGCCACTGTGCAGGAGAATCCGTATATGTGTTCGAGTGTTCGAACCGTAATGCGCAAGAAATGATACGGAAACCCCGTATTTACATATCTGCCACTGTGCAGGAGAATCCGCAGAGGTGTTCGAGTGTTCGAACCGTAATGCGCAAGAAATGGTATGTAAACCCCGTATTTACATATCTGCCACTATGCAGGAGAATCCGCATAGGTGTTCGAGTGTTCGAACCGTAATGCGCAAGAAATGGTATGTAAACCCCGTATTTACATATCTGCCACTGTGCAGGAGAATCCGTATAGGTGTTCGAGTCTTCCAACCGTAATGCGCAAGAAATGGTACCGAAACCCCGTATTTACATATCTGCCACTGTGCAGGAGAATCCGTATAGGTGTTCGAGTGTTCGAACCGTAATGCGCAAGAAATGGTACCGAAACCCCGTATTTACATATCTGCCACTGTGCAGGAGAATCCGGATAGGTGTTCGAGTGTTCGAACCGTAATGCGCAAGAAATGGTACCGAAACCCCGTATTTACATATCTGCCACTGTGCAGGAGAATCCGCATAGGTGTTCGAGTGTTCGAACCGTATTGCGCAAGAAATGGTATGTAAACCCTGTATTTACATATCTGCCACTGTGCAGGAGAATCCGTATAGGTGTTCGAGTGTTCGAACCGTAATGCGCAAGAAATGCTACGGAAACCCCGTATTTACATATCTGCCACTGTGCAGGAGAATCCGTATAGGTGTTCGAGTGTTCGAACCGTAATGCGCAAGAAATGGTACGGAAACCCCGTATTTACATATCTGCCACTGTGTAGGAGAATCCGTATAGCTGTTCAGGTGTTCGAACCGTAATGCGCAAGAAATGGTACCGAAACCCCGTATTTACATATCTGCCACTGTGTAGGAGAATCCGCATAGGTGTTCGAGTGTTCGAACCGTAATGCGCAAGAAATGGTATGTAAACCCCGTATTTACATATCTGCCACTGTGCAGGAGAATCCGTATAGGTGTTCGAGTGTTCCAACCGTAATGCGCAAGAAATGGTACCGAAACCCCGTATTTACATATCTGCCACTGTGCAGGAGAACACGTATAGGTGTTCGAGTGTTCGAACCGTAATGCGCAAGAAATGGTACCGAAACCCCGTATTTACATATCTGCCACTGTGCAGGAGAATCCGGATAGGTGTTTGAGTGTTCGAACCGTAATGCGCAAGAAATGGTACCGAAACCCCGTATTTACATATCTGCCACTGTGCAGGAGAATCCGTATAGGTGTTCGAGTGTTCGAACCGTAATGCGCAAGAAATGGTACCGAAACCCCGTATTTACATATCTGCCACTGTGCAGGAGAATCCGTAAAGGTGTTCGAGTGTTCGAACCGCAATGCGCAAGAAATGGTACCGAAACCCCGTATTTACATATCTGCCACTGTGCAGGAGAATCCGGATAGGTGTTCGAGTGTTCGAACCGTAATGCGCAAGAAATGGTACCGAAACCCCGTATTTACATATCTGCCACTGTGCAGGAAAATCCGTATAGGTGTTCGAGTGTTCGAACCGTAATGCGCAAGAAATGGTACCGAAATCCCGTATTTACATATCTGCCACTGTGCAGGAGAATCCGGATAGGTGTTCGAGTGTTCGAACCGTAATGCGCAAGAAATGGTATGTAAACCCCGTATTTACATATCTGCCACTGTGCAGGAGAATCAGCATAGGTGTTCGAGTGTTCGAACCGTAATGCGCAAGAAATGGTATGTAAACCCCGTATTTACATATCTGCCACTGTGCAGGAGAATCCGTATAGGTGTTCGAGTCTTCCAACCGTAATGCGCAAGAAATGGTACCGAAACCCCGTATTTACATATCTGCCACTGTGCAGGAGAATCCGTATAGGTGTTCGAGTGTTCGAACCGTAATGCGCAAGAAATGGTACCGAAACCCCGTATTTACATATCTGCCACTGTGCAGGAGAATCCGGATAGGTGTTCGAGTGTTCGAACCGTAATGCGCAAGAAATGGTACCGAAACCCCGTATTTACATATCTGCCACTGTGCAGGAGAATCCGCATAGGTGTTCGAGTGTTCGAACCGTATTGCGCAAGAAATGGTATGTAAACCCTGTATTTACATATCTGCCACTGTGCAGGAGAATCCGTATAGGTGTTCGAGTGTTCGAACCGTAATGCGCAAGAAATGCTATGGAAACCCCGTATTTACATATCTGCCACTGTGCAGGAGAATCCGTATAGGTGTTCGAGTGTTCGAACCGTAATGCGCAAGAAATGGTACGGAAACCCCGTATTTACATATCTGCCACTGTGTAGGAGAATCCGTATAGCTGTTCAGGTGTTCGAACCGTAATGCGCAAGAAATGGTACCGAAACCCCGTATTTACATATCTGCCACTGTGTAGGAGAATCCGCATAGGTGTTCGAGTGTTCGAACCGTAATGCGCAAGAAATGGTATGTAAACCCCGTATTTACATATCTGCCACTGTGCAGGAGAATCCGTATAGGTGTTCGAGTGTTCCAACCGTAATGCGCAAGAAATGGTACCGAAACCCCGTATTTACATATCTGCCACTGTGCAGGAGAACAAGTATAGGTGTTCGAGTGTTCGAACCGTAATGCGCAAGAAATGGTACCGAAACCCCGTATTTACATATCTGCCACTGTGCAGGAGAATCCGGATAGGTGTTTGAGTGTTCGAACCGTAATGCGCAAGAAATGGTACCGAAACCCCGTATTTACATATCTGCCACTGTGCAGGAGAATCCGTATAGGTGTTCGAGTGTTCGAACCGTAATGCGCAAGAAATGGTACCGAAACCCCGTATTTACATATCTGCCACTGTGCAGGAGAATCCGTAAAGGTGTTCGAGTGTTCGAACCGCAATGCGCAAGAAATGGTACCGAAACCCCGTATTTACATATCTGCCACTGTGCAGGAGAATCCGGATAGGTGTTCGAGTGTTCGAACCGTAATGCGCAAGAAATGGTACCGAAACCCCGTATTTACATATCTGCCACTGTGCAGGAAAATCCGTATAGGTGTTCGAGTGTTCGAACCGTAATGCGCAAGAAATGGTACCGAAATCCCGTATTTACATATCTGCCACTGTGCAGGAGAATCCGGATAGGTGTTCGAGTGTTCGAACCGTAATGCGCAAGAAATGGTATGTAAACCCCGTATTTACATATCTGCCACTGTGCAGGAGAATCAGCATAGGTGTTCGAGTGTTCGAACCGTAATGCGCAAGAAATGGTATGTAAACCCCGTATTTACATATCTGCCACTGTGCAGGAGAATCCGTATAGGTGTTCGAGTGTTCGAACCGTAATGCGCAAGAAATGGTACCGAAACCCCGTATTTACATATCTGCCACTGTGCAGGAGAATCCGCATAGGTGTTCGAGTGTTCGAACCGTATTGTGCATGAAATGGTATGTAAACCCCGTATTTACATAACTGCCACTGTGTAGGAGAATCCGTATAGGTGTTCGAGTGTTCGAACCGTAATGCGCAAGAAATGGTATGTAAACCCCGTATTTACATATCTGCCACTGTGCAGGAGAATCCGTATAGGTGTTCGAGTGTTCCAACCGTAATGCGCAAGAAATGGTACCGAAACCCCGTATTTACATATCTGCCACTGTGCAGGAGAACACGTATAGGTGTTCGAGTGTTCGAACCGTAATGCGCAAGAAATGGTACCGAAACCCCGTATTTACATATCTGCCACTGTGCAGGAGAATCCGGATAGGTGTTTGAGTGTTCGAACCGTAATGCGCAAGAAATGGTACCGAAACCCCGTATTTACATATCTGCCACTGTGCAGGAGAATCCGCATAGGTGTTCGAGTGTTCGAACCGTATTGCGCAAGAAATGGTATGTAAACCCCGTATTTACATATCTGCCACTGTGCAGGAGAATCCGTATAGGTGTTCGAGTGTTCGAACCGTAATGCGCAAGAAATGGTATGGAAACCCCGTATTTACATATCTGCCACTCTGCAGGAGAATCCGTATAGGTGTTCGAGTGATCGAACCGTAATGCGCAAGAAATGGTACGGAAACCCCGTATTTGCATATCTGCCACTGTGTAGGAGAATCCGCATAGGTGTTCGAGTGTTCGAACCTTAATGCGCAAGAAATGGTATGTAAACCCCGTATTTACATATCTGCCACTGTGCAGGAGAATCCGTATATGTGTTCGAGTGTTCGAACCGTAATGCGCAAGAAATGATACGGAAACCCCGTATTTACATATCTGCCACTGTGCAGGAGAATCCGCATAGGTGTTCGAGTGTTCGAACCGTAATGCGCAAGAAATGGTATGTAAACCCCGTATTTACATATCTGCCACTATGCAGGAGAATCCGCATAGGTGTTCGAGTGTTCGAACCGTATTGTGCATGAAATGGTATGTAAACCCCGTATTTACATATCTGCCACTGTGTAGGAGAATCCGTATAGGTGTTCGAGTGTTCGAACCGTAATGCGCAAGAAATGGTATGTAAACCCCGTATTTACATATCTGCCACTGTGCAGGAGAATCCGTATAGGTGTTCGAGTGTTCGAACCGTAATGCGCAAGAAATGGTATGTAAACCCCGTATTTACATATCTGCCACTGTGCAGGAGAATCCGTATAGGTGTTCGATTGTTCCAACCGTAATGCGCAAGAAATGGTACCGAAACCCCGTATTTACATATCTGCCACTGTGCAGGAGAATCCGTATAGGTGTTCGAGTGTTCGAACCGTAATGCGCAAGAAATGGTACCGAAACCCCGTATTTACATATCTGCCACTGTGCAGGAGAATCCGGATAGGTGTTCGAGTGTTCGAACCGTAATGCGCAAGAAATGGTACCGAAACCCCGTATTTACATATCTGCCACTGTGCAGGAGAATCCGTATAGGTGTTCGAGTGTTCGAACCGTAATGCGCAAGAAATGGTACCGAAATCCCGTATTTACATATCTGCCACTGTGCAGGAGAATCCGGATAGGTGTTCGAGTGTTCGAACCGTAATGCGCAAGAAATGGTATGTAAACCCCGTATTTACATATCTGCCACTGTGCAGGAGAATCCGTATAGGTGTTCGAGTGTTCCAACCGTAATGCGCAAGAAATGGTACCGAAACCCCGTATTTACATATCTGCCACTGTGCAGGAGAATCCGGATAGGTGTTTGAGTGTTCGAACCGTAATGCGCAAGAAATGGTACCGAAACCCCGTATTTACATATCTGCCACTGTGCAGGAGAATCCGCATAGGTGTTCGAGTGTTCGAACCGTATTGCGCAAGAAATGGTATGTAAACCCCGTATTTACATATCTGCCACTGTGCAGGAGAATCCGTATAGGTGTTCGAGTGTTCGAACCGTAATGCGCAAGAAATGGTATGGAAACCCAGTATTTACATATCTGCCACTGTGCAGGAGAATCCGTATAGGTGTTCGAGTGTTCGAACCGTAATGCGCAAGAAATGGTACCGAAACCCCGTATTTACATATCTGCCACTGTGCAGGAGAATCCGGATAGGTGTTCGAGTGTTCGAACCGTAATGCGCAAGAAATGGTACCGAAACCCCGTATTTACATATCTGCCACTGTGCAGGAGAATCCGTATAGGTGTTCGAGTGTTCGAACCGTAATGCGCAAGAAATGGTACCGAAATCCCGTATTTACATATCTGCCACTGTGCAGGAGAATCCGGATAGGTGTTCGAGTGTTCGAACCGTAATGCGCAAGAAATGGTATGTAAACCCCGTATTTACATATCTGCCACTGTGCAGGAGAATCCGTATAGGTGTTCGAGTGTTCCAACCGTAATGCGCAAGAAATGGTACCGAAACCCCGTATTTACATATCTGCCACTGTGCAGGAGAATCCGGATAGGTGTTTGAGTGTTCGAACCGTAATGCGCAAGAAATGGTACCGAAACCCCGTATTTACATATCTGCCACTGTGCAGGAGAATCCGCATAGGTGTTCGAGTGTTCGAACCGTATTGCGCAAGAAATGGTATGTAAACCCCGTATTTACATATCTGCCACTGTGCAGGAGAATCCGTATAGGTGTTCGAGTGTTCGAACCGTAATGCGCAAGAAATGGTATGGAAACCCCGTATTTACATATCTGCCACTCTGCAGGAGAATCCGTATAGGTGTTCGAGTGATCGAACCGTAATGCGCAAGAAATGGTACGGAAACCCCGTATTTGCATATCTGCCACTGTGTAGGAGAATCCGCATAGGTGTTCGAGTGTTCGAACCTTAATGCGCAAGAAATGGTATGTAAACCCCGTATTTACATATCTGCCACTGTGCAGGAGAATCCGTATATGTGTTCGAGTGTTCGAACCGTAATGCGCAAGAAATGATACGGAAACCCCGTATTTACATATCTGCCACTGTGCAGGAGAATCCGCATAGGTGTTCGAGTGTTCGAACCGTAATGCGCAAGAAATGGTATGTAAACCCCGTATTTACATATCTGCCACTATGCAGGAGAATCCGCATAGGTGTTCGAGTGTTCGAACCGTATTGTGCATGAAATGGTATGTAAACCCCGTATTTACATATCTGCCACTGTGTAGGAGAATCCGTATAGGTGTTCGAGTGTTCGAACCGTATTGTGCATGAAATGGTATGTAAACCCCGTATTTACATAACTGCCACTGTGTAGGAGAATCCGTATAGGTGTTCGAGTGTTCGAACCGTAATGCGCAAGAAATGGTATGTAAACCCCGTATTTACATATCTGCCACTGTGCAGGAGAATCCGTATAGGTGTTCGAGTGTTCCAACCGTAATGCGTAAGAAATGGTACCGAAACCCCGTATTTACATATCTGCCACTGTGCAGGAGAACACGTATAGGTGTTCGAGTGTTCGAACCGTAATGCGCAAGAAATGGTACCGAAACCCCGTATTTACATATCTGCCACTGTGCAGGAGAATCCGGATAGGTGTTTGAGTGTTCGAACCGTAATGCGCAAGAAATGGTACCGAAACCCCGTATTTACATATCTGCCACTGTGCAGGAGAATCCGCATAGGTGTTCGAGTGTTCGAACCGTATTGCGCAAGAAATGGTATGTAAACCCCGTATTTACATATCTGCCACTGTGCAGGAGAATCCGTATAGGTGTTCGAGTGTTCGAACCGTAATGCGCAAGAAATGGTATGGAAACCCCGTATTTACATATCTGCCACTCTGCAGGAGAATCCGTATAGGTGTTCGAGTGATCGAACCGTAATGCGCAAGAAATGGTACGGAAACCCCGTATTTGCATATCTGCCACTGTGTAGGAGAATCCGCATAGGTGTTCGAGTGTTCGAACCTTAATGCGCAAGAAATGGTATGTAAACCCCGTATTTACATATCTGCCACTGTGCAGGAGAATCCGTATATGTGTTCGAGTGTTCGAACCGTAATGCGCAAGAAATGATACGGAAACCCCGTATTTACATATCTGCCACTGTGCAGGAGAATCCGCATAGGTGTTCGAGTGTTCGAACCGTAATGCGCAAGAAATGGTATGTAAACCCCGTATTTACATATCTGCCACTATGCAGGAGAATCCGCATAGGTGTTCGAGTGTTCGAACCGTATTGTGCATGAAATGGTATGTAAACCCCGTATTTACATATCTGCCACTGTGTAGGAGAATCCGTATAGGTGTTCGAGTGTTCGAACCGTAATGCGCAAGAAATGGTATGTAAACCCCGTATTTACATATCTGCCACTGTGCAGGAGAATCCGTATAGGTGTTCGAGTGTTCGAACCGTAATGCGCAAGAAATGGTATGTAAACCCCGTATTTACATATCTGCCACTGTGCAGGAGAATCCGTATAGGTGTTCGATTGTTCCAACCGTAATGCGCAAGAAATGGTACCGAAACCCCGTATTTACATATCTGCCACTGTGCAGGAGAATCCGTATAGGTGTTCGAGTGTTCGAACCGTAATGCGCAAGAAATGGTACCGAAACCCCGTATTTACATATCTGCCACTGTGCAGGAGAATCCGGATAGGTGTTCGAGTGTTCGAACCGTAATGCGCAAGAAATGGTACCGAAACCCCGTATTTACATATCTGCCACTGTGCAGGAGAATCCGTATAGGTGTTCGAGTGTTCGAACCGTAATGCGCAAGAAATGGTACCGAAATCCCGTATTTACATATCTGCCACTGTGCAGGAGAATCCGGATAGGTGTTCGAGTGTTCGAACCGTAATGCGCAAGAAATGGTATGTAAACCCCGTATTTACATATCTGCCACTGTGCAGGAGAATCCGTATAGGTGTTCGAGTGTTCCAACCGTAATGCGCAAGAAATGGTACCGAAACCCCGTATTTACATATCTGCCACTGTGCAGGAGAATCCGGATAGGTGTTTGAGTGTTCGAACCGTAATGCGCAAGAAATGGTACCGAAACCCCGTATTTACATATCTGCCACTGTGCAGGAGAATCCGCATAGGTGTTCGAGTGTTCGAACCGTATTGCGCAAGAAATGGTATGTAAACCCCGTATTTACATATCTGCCACTGTGCAGGAGAATCCGTATAGGTGTTCGAGTGTTCGAACCGTAATGCGCAAGAAATGGTATGGAAACCCAGTATTTACATATCTGCCACTGTGCAGGAGAATCCGTATAGGTGTTCGAGTGTTCGAACCGTAATGCGCAAGAAATGGTACCGAAACCCCGTATTTACATATCTGCCACTGTGCAGGAGAATCCGGATAGGTGTTCGAGTGTTCGAACCGTAATGCGCAAGAAATGGTACCGAAACCCCGTATTTACATATCTGCCACTGTGCAGGAGAATCCGTATAGGTGTTCGAGTGTTCGAACCGTAATGCGCAAGAAATGGTACCGAAATCCCGTATTTACATATCTGCCACTGTGCAGGAGAATCCGGATAGGTGTTCGAGTGTTCGAACCGTAATGCGCAAGAAATGGTATGTAAACCCCGTATTTACATATCTGCCACTGTGCAGGAGAATCCGTATAGGTGTTCGAGTGTTCCAACCGTAATGCGCAAGAAATGGTACCGAAACCCCGTATTTACATATCTGCCACTGTGCAGGAGAATCCGGATAGGTGTTTGAGTGTTCGAACCGTAATGCGCAAGAAATGGTACCGAAACCCCGTATTTACATATCTGCCACTGTGCAGGAGAATCCGCATAGGTGTTCGAGTGTTCGAACCGTATTGCGCAAGAAATGGTATGTAAACCCCGTATTTACATATCTGCCACTGTGCAGGAGAATCCGTATAGGTGTTCGAGTGTTCGAACCGTAATGCGCAAGAAATGGTATGGAAACCCAGTATTTACATATCTGCCACTGTGCAGGAGAATCCGTATAGGTGTTCGAGTGTTCGAACCGTAATCCGCAAAAATGGTACCGAAACCCCGTATTTACATATCTGCCACTGTGCAGGAGAATCCGCATAGGTGTTCGAGTGTTCGAACCGTATTGTGCATGAAATGGTATGTAAACCCCGTATTTACATATCTGCCACTGTGTAGGAGAATCCGTATAGGTGTTCGAGTGTTCGAACCGTAATGCGCAAGAAATGGTATGTAAACCCCGTATTTACATATCTGCCACTGTGCAGGAGAATCCGTATAGGTGTTCGAGTGTTCGAACCGTAATGCGCAAGAAATGGTATGTAAACCCCGTATTTACATATCTGCCACTGTGCAGGAGAATCCGTATAGGTGTTCGAGTGTTCCAACCGTAATGCGCAAGAAATGGTACCGAAACCCCGTATTTACATATCTGCCACTGTGCAGGATAATCCGTATAGGTGTTCGAGCGTTCGAACCGAAATGCGCAAGAAATGGTACCGAAACCCCGTATTTACATATCTGCCACTGTGCAGGAGAATCCGGATAGGTGTTCGAGTGTTCGAACCGTAATGCGCAAGAAATGGTACCGAAACCCCGTATTTACATATCTGCCACTGTGCAGGAGAATCCGGATAGGTGTTCGAGTGTTCGAACCGTAATGCGCAAGAAATGGTACCGAAACCCCGTATTTACATATCTGCCACTGTGCAGGAGAATCTGGATAGGTGTTCGAGTGTTCGAACCGTAATGCGCGAGAAATGGTATGTAAACCCCGTATTTACATATCTGCAACTGTGCAGGAGAATCCGGATAGGTGTTCGAGTGTTCGAACCGTAATACGCAAGAAATGCTATGGAAACCCCGTATTTACATATCTGCCACTGTGCAGGAGAATCCGTATAGGTGTTCGAGTGTTCGAACCGTATTGCGCAAGAAATGGTATGTAAACCCCGTATTTACATATCTGCCACTGTGCAGGAGAATCCGTATAGGTGTTCGAGTGTTCGAACCGTAATGCGCAAGAAATGCTATGGAAACCCCGTATTTACATATCTGCCACTGTGCAGGAGAATCCGTATAGGTGTTCGAGTGTTCGAACCGTAATGCGCAAGAAATGCTATGGAAACCCCGTATTTACATATCTGCCACTGTGCAGGAGAATCCGTATAGGTGTTCGAGTGTTCGAACCGTAATGCGCAAGAAATGGTACGGAAACCCCGTATTTACATATCTGCCACTGTGTAGGAGAATCCGTATAGCTGTTCAGGTGTTCGAACCGTAATGCGCAAGAAATGGTACCGAAACCCCGTATTTACATATCTGCCACTGTGTAGGAGAATCCGCATAGGTGTTCGAGTGTTCGAACCGTAATGCGCAAGAAATGGTATGTAAACCCCATATTTACATATCTGCCACTGTGCAGGAGAATCCGTATAGGTGTTCGAGTGTTCCAACCGTAATGCGCAAGAAATGGTACCGAAACCCCGTATTTACATATCTGCCACTGTGCAGGAGAACACGTATAGGTGTTCGAGTGTTCGAACCGTAATGCGCAAGAAATGGTACCGAAACCCCGCATTTACATATCTGCCATTGTGCAGGAGAATCCGGATAGGTGTTTGAGTGTTCGAACCGTAATGCGCAAGAAATGGTACCGAAACCCCGTATTTACATATCTGCCACTGTGCTGGAGAATCCGTATAGGTGTTCGAGTGTTCGAACCGTAATGCGCAAGAAATGGTACCGAAACCCCGTATTTACATATCTGCCACTGTGCAGGAGAATCCGTAAAGGTGTTCGAGTGTTCGAACCGCAATGCGCAAGAAATGGTACCGAAACCCCGTATTTACATATCTGCCACTATGCAGGAGAATCCGGATAGGTGTTCGAGTGTTCGAACCGTAATGCGCAAGAAATGGTACCGAAACCCCGTATTTACATATCTGCCACTGTGCAGGAAAATCCGTATAGGTGTTCGAGTGTTCGAACCGTAATGCGCAAGAAATGGTACCGAAATCCCGTATTTACATATCTGCCACTGTGCAGGAGAATCCGGATAGGTGTTCGAGTGTTCGAACCGTAATGCGCAAGAAATGGTATGTAAACCCCGTATTTACATATCTGCCACTGTGCAGGAGAATCAGCATAGGTGTTCGAGTGTTCGAACCGTAATGCGCAAGAAATGGTATGTAAACCCCGTATTTACATATCTGCCACTGTGCAGGAGAATCCGTATAGGTGTTCGAGTGTTCGAACCGTAATGCGCAAGAAATAGTACCGAAACCCCGTATTTACATATCTGCCACTGTGCAGGAGAATCCGCATAGGTGTTCGAGTGTTCGAACCGTATTGTGCATGAAATGGTATGTAAACCCCGTATTTACATATCTGCCACTGTGTAGGAGAATCCGTATAGGTGTTCGAGTGTTCGAACCGTAATGCGCAAGAAATGGTATGTAAACCCCGTATTTACATATCTGCCACTGTGCAGGAGAATCCGTATAGGTGTTCGAGTGTTCCAACCGTAATGCGCAAGAAATGGTACCGAAACCCCGTATTTACATATCTGCCACTGTGCAGGAGAACACGTATAGGTGTTCGAGTGTTCGAACCGTAATGCGCAAGAAATGGTACCGAAACCCTGTATTTACATATCTGCCACTGTGCAGGAGAATCCGGATAGGTGTTTGAGTGTTCGAACAGTAATGCGCAAGAAATGGTACCGAAACCCCGTATTTACATATCTGCCACTGTGCAGGAGAATCCGCATAGGTGTTCGAGTGTTCGAACCGTATTGCGCAAGAAATGGTATGTAAACCCCGTATTTACATATCTGCCACTGTGCAGGAGAATCCGTATAGGTGTTCGAGTGTTCGAACCGTAATGCGCAAGAAATGGTATGGAAACCCCGTATTTACATATCTGCCACTGTGCAGGAGAATCCGTATAGGTGTTCGAGTGTTCGAACCGTAATGCGCAAGAAATGGTACGGAAACCCCGTATTTACATATCTGCCACTGTGTAGGAGAATCCGTATAGCTGTTCGAGTGTTCGAACCGTAATGCGCAAGAAATGGTACCGAAACCCCGTATTTACATATCTGCCACTGTGTAGGAGAATCCGCATAGGTGTTCGAGTGTTCGAACCGTAATGCGCAAGAAATGGTATGTAAACCCCGTATTTACATATCTGCCACTGTGCAGGAGAATCCGTATATGTGTTCGAGTGTTCGAACCGTAATGCGCAAGAAATGATACGGAAACCCCGTATTTACATATCTGCCACTGTGCAGGAGAATCCGCATAGGTGTTCGAGTGTTCGAACCGTAATGCGCAAGAAATGGTATGTAAACCCCGTATTTACATATCTGCCACTATGCAGGAGAATCCGCATAGGTGTTCGAGTGTTCGAACCGTAATGCGCAAGAAATGGTATGTAAACCCCGTATTTACATATCTGCCACTGTGCAGGAGAATCCGTATAGGTGTTCGAGTCTTCCAACCGTAATGCGCAAGAAATGGTACCGAAACCCCGTATTTACATATCTGCCACTGTGCAGGAGAATCCGTATAGGTGTTCGAGTGTTCGAACCGTAATGCGCAAGAAATGGTACCGAAACCCCGTATTTACATATCTGCCACTGTGCAGGAGAATCCGGATAGGTGTTCGAGTGTTCGAACCGTAATGCGCAAGAAATGGTACCGAAACCCCGTATTTACATATCTGCCACTGTGCAGGAGAATCCGCATAGGTGTTCGAGTGTTCGAACCGTATTGCGCAAGAAATGGTATGTAAACCCCGTATTTACATATATGCCACTGTGCAGGAGAATCCGTATAGGTGTTCGAGTGTTCGAACCGTAATGCGCAAGAAATGGTATGGAAACCCCGTATTTACATATCTGCCACTGTGCAGGAGAATCCGTATAGGTGTTCGAGTGTTCGAACCGTAATGCGCAAGAAATGGTACGGAAACCCCGTATTTACATATCTGCCACTGTGTAGGAGAATCCGTATAGCTGTTCAGGTGTTCGAACCGTAATGCGCAAGAAATGGTACCGAAACCCCGTATTTACATATCTGCCACTGTGTAGGAGAATCCGCATAGGTGTTCGAGTGTTCGAACCGTAATGCGCAAGAAATGGTATGTAAACCCCGTATTTACATATCTGCCACTGTGCAGGAGAATCCGTATATGTGTTCGAGTGTTCGAACCGTAATGCGCAAGAAATGATACGGAAACCCCGTATTTACATATCTGCCACTGTGCAGGAGAATCCGCATAGGTGTTCGAGTGTTCGAACCGTAATGCGCAAGAAATGGTATGTAAACCCCGTATTTACATATCTGCCACTATGCAGGAGAATCCGCATAGGTGTTCGAGTGTTCGAACCGTAATGCGCAAGAAATGGTATGTAAACCCCGTATTTACATATCTGCCACTGTGCAGGAGAATCCGTATAGGTGTTCGAGTGTTCCAACCGTAATGCGCAAGAAATGGTACCGAAACCCCGTATTTACATATCTGCCACTGTGCAGGAGAATCCGTATAGGTGTTCGAGTGTTCGAACCGTAATGCGCAAGAAATGGTACCGAAACCCCGTATTTACATATCTGCCACTGTGCAGGAGAATCCGGATAGGTGTTCGAGTGTTCGAACCGTAATGCGCAAGAAATGGTACCGAAACCCCGTATTTACATATCTGCCACTGTGCAGGAGAATCCGCATAGGTGTTCGAGTGTTCGAACCGTATTGCGCAAGAAATGGTATGTAAACCCCGTATTTACATATCTGCCACTGTGCAGGAGAATCCGTATAGGTGTTCGAGTGTTCGAACCGTAATGCGCCAGAAATGGTATGGAAACCCCGTATTTACATATCTGCCACTGTGCAGGAGAATCCGTATAGGTGTTCGAGTGTTCGAACCGTAATGCGCAAGAAATGGTACGGAAACCCCGTATTTACATATCTGCCACTGTGTAGGAGAATCCGTATAGCTGTTCAGGTGTTCGAACCGTAATGCGCAAGAAATGGTACCGAAACCCCGTATTTACATATCTGCCACTGTGTAGGAGAATCCGCATAGGTGTTCGAGTGTTCGAACCGTAATGCGCAAGAAATGGTATGTAAACCCCGTATTTACATATCTGCCACTGTGCAGGAGAATCCGTATAGGTGTTCGAGTGTTCCAACCGTAATGCGCAAGAAATGGTACCGAAACCCCGTATTTACATATCTGCCACTGTGCAGGAGAACACGTATAGGTGTTCGAGTGTTCGAACCGTAATGCGCAAGAAATGGTACCGAAACCCCGTATTTACATATCTGCCACTGTGCAGGAGAATCCGGATAGGTGTTTGAGTGTTCGAACCGTAATGCGCAAGAAATGGTACCGAAACCCCGTATTTACATATCTGCCACTGTGCTGGAGAATCCGTATAGGTGTTCGAGTGTTCGAACCGTAATGCGCAAGAAATGGTACCGAAACCCCGTATTTACATATCTGCCACTGTGCAGGAGAATCCGTAAAGGTGTTCGAGTGTTCGAACCGCAATGCGCAAGAAATGGTACCGAAACCCCGTATTTACATATCTGCCACTGTGCAGGAGAATCCAGATAGGTGTTCGAGTGTTCGAACCGTAATGCGCAAGAAATGGTACCGAAACCCCGTATTTACATATCTGCCACTGTGCAGGAAAATCCGTATAGGTGTTCGAGTGTTCGAACCGTAATGCGCAAGAAATGGTACCGAAATCCCGTATTTACATATCTGCCACTGTGCAGGAGAATCCGGATAGGTGTTCGAGTGTTCGAACCGTAATGCGCAAGAAATGGTATGTAAACCCCGTATTTACATATCTGCCACTGTGCAGGAGAATCCGTATAGGTGTTCGAGTGTTCCAACCGTAATGCGCAAGAAATGGTACCGAAACCCCGTATTTACATATCTGCCACTGTGCAGGAGAACACGTATAGGTGTTCGAGTGTTCGAACCGTAATGCGCAAGAAATGGTACCGAAACCCTGTATTTACATATCTGCCACTGTGCAGGAGAATCCGGATAGGTGTTTGAGTGTTCGAACCGTAATGCGCAAGAAATGGTACCGAAACCCCGTATTTACATATCTGCCACTGTGCAGGAGAATCCGCATAGGTGTTCGAGTGTTCGAACCGTATTGCGCAAGAAATGGTATGTAAACCCCGTATTTACATATCTGCCACTGTGCAGAAGAATCCGTATAGGTGTTCGAGTGTTCGAACCGTAATGCGCAAGAAATGGTATGGAAACCCCGTATTTACATATCTGCCACTGTGCAGGAGAATCCGTATAGGTGTTCGAGTGTTCGAACCGTAATGCGCAAGAAATGGTATGTAAACCCCGTATTTACATATCTGCCACTGTGCAGGAGAATCAGCATAGGTGTTCGAGTGTTCGAACCGTAATGCGCAAGAAATGATACGGAAACCCCGTATTTACATATCTGCCACTGTGCAGGAGAATCCGCAGAGGTGTTCGAGTGTTCGAACCGTAATGCGCAAGAAATGGTATGTAAACCCCGTATTTACATATCTGCCACTGTGCAGGAGAATCCGCATAGGTGTTCGAGTGTTCGAACCGTAATGCGCAAGAAATGGTATGTAAACCCCGTATTTACATATCTGCCACTGTGCAGGAGAATCCGTATAGGTGTTCGAGTCTTCCAACCGTAATGCGCAAGAAATGGTACCGAAACCCCGTATTTACATATCTGCCACTGTGCAGGAGAATCCGTATAGGTGTTCGAGTGTTCGAACCGTAATGCGCAAGAAATGGTACCGAAACCCCGTATTTACATATCTGCCACTGTGCAGGAGAATCCGGATAGGTGTTCGAGTGTTCGAACCGTAATGCGCAAGAAATGGTACCGAAACCCCGTATTTACATATCTGCCACTGTGCAGGAGAATCCGCATAGGTGTTCGAGTGTTCGAACCGTATTGCGCAAGAAATGGTATGTAAACCCTGTATTTACATATCTGCCACTGTGCAGGAGAATCCGTATAGGTGTTCGAGTGTTCGAACCGTAATGCGCAAGAAATGCTATGGAAACCCCGTATTTACATATCTGCCACTGTGCAGGAGAATCCGTATAGGTGTTCGAGTGTTCGAACCGTAATGCGCAAGAAATGGTACGGAAACCCCGTATTTACATATCTGCCACTGTGTAGGAGAATCCGTATAGCTGTTCAGGTGTTCGAACCGTAATGCGCAAGAAATGGTACCGAAACCCCGTATTTACATATCTGCCACTGTGTAGGAGAATCCGCATAGGTGTTCGAGTGTTCGAACCGTAATGCGCAAGAAATGGTATGTAAACCCCGTATTTACATATCTGCCACTGTGCAGGAGAATCCGTATAGGTGTTCGAGTGTTCCAACCGTAATGCGCAAGAAATGGTACCGAAACCCCGTATTTACATATCTGCCACTGTGCAGGAGAACACGTATAGGTGTTCGAGTGTTCGAACCGTAATGCGCAAGAAATGGTACCGAAACCCCGTATTTACATATCTGCCACTGTGCAGGAGAATCCGGATAGGTGTTTGAGTGTTCGAACCGTAATGCGCAAGAAATGGTACCGAAACCCCGTATTTACATATCTGCCACTGTGCAGGAGAATCCGTATAGGTGTTCGAGTGTTCGAACCGTAATGCGCAAGAAATGGTACCGAAACCCCGTATTTACATATCTGCCACTGTGCAGGAGAATCCGTAAAGGTGTTCGAGTGTTCGAACCGCAATGCGCAAGAAATGGTACCGAAACCCCGTATTTACATATCTGCCACTGTGCAGGAGAATCCGGATAGGTGTTCGAGTGTTCGAACCGTAATGCGCAAGAAATGGTACCGAAACCCCGTATTTACATATCTGCCACTGTGCAGGAAAATCCGTATAGGTGTTCGAGTGTTCGAACCGTAATGCGCAAGAAATGGTACCGAAATCCCGTATTTACATATCTGCCACTGTGCAGGAGAATCCGGATAGGTGTTCGAGTGTTCGAACCGTAATGCGCAAGAAATGGTATGTAAACCCCGTATTTACATATCTGCCACTGTGCAGGAGAATCAGCATAGGTGTTCGAGTGTTCGAACCGTAATGCGCAAGAAATGGTATGTAAACCCCGTATTTACATATCTGCCACTGTGCAGGAGAATCCGTATAGGTGTTCGAGTGTTCGAACCGTAATGCGCAAGAAATGGTACCGAAACCCCGTATTTACATATCTGCCACTGTGCAGGAGAATCCGCATAGGTGTTCGAGTGTTCGAACCGTATTGTGCATGAAATGGTATGTAAACCCCGTATTTACATAACTGCCACTGTGTAGGAGAATCCGTATAGGTGTTCGAGTGTTCGAACCGTAATGCGCAAGAAATGGTATGTAAACCCCGTATTTACATATCTGCCACTGTGCAGGAGAATCCGTATAGGTGTTCGAGTGTTCCAACCGTAATGCGCAAGAAATGGTACCGAAACCCCGTATTTACATATCTGCCACTGTGCAGGAGAACACGTATAGGTGTTCGAGTGTTCGAACCGTAATGCGCAAGAAATGGTACCGAAACCCCGTATTTACATATCTGCCACTGTGCAGGAGAATCCGGATAGGTGTTTGAGTGTTCGAACCGTAATGCGCAAGAAATGGTACCGAAACCCCGTATTTACATATCTGCCACTGTGCAGGAGAATCCGCATAGGTGTTCGAGTGTTCGAACCGTATTGCGCAAGAAATGGTATGTAAACCCCGTATTTACATATCTGCCACTGTGCAGGAGAATCCGTATAGGTGTTCGAGTGTTCGAACCGTAATGCGCAAGAAATGGTATGGAAACCCCGTATTTACATATCTGCCACTCTGCAGGAGAATCCGTATAGGTGTTCGAGTGATCGAACCGTAATGCGCAAGAAATGGTACGGAAACCCCGTATTTGCATATCTGCCACTGTGTAGGAGAATCCGCATAGGTGTTCGAGTGTTCGAACCGTAATGCGCAAGAAATGGTATGTAAACCCCGTATTTACATATCTGCCACTGTGCAGGAGAATCCGTATATGTGTTCGAGTGTTCGAACCGTAATGCGCAAGAAATGATACGGAAACCCCGTATTTACATATCTGCCACTGTGCAGGAGAATCCGCATAGGTGTTCGAGTGTTCGAACCGTAATGCGCAAGAAATGGTATGTAAACCCCGTATTTACATATCTGCCACTATGCAGGAGAATCCGCATAGGTGTTCGAGTGTTCGAACCGTAATGCGTAAGAAATGGTATGTAAACCCCGTATTTACATATCTGCCACTGTGCAGGACAATCCGTATAGGTGTTCGAGTCTTCCAACCGTAATGCGCAAGAAATGGTACCGAAACCCCGTATTTACATATCTGCCACTGTGCAGTAGAATCCGTATAGGTGTTCGAGTGTTCGAACCGTAATGCGCAACAAAATGGTACCGAAACCCCGTATTTACATATCTGCCACTATGCAGGAGAATCCGCATAGGTGTTCGAGTGTTCGAACCGTAATGCGCAAGAAATGGTATGTAAACCCCGTATTTACATATCTGCCACTGTGCAGGAGAATCCGCATAGGTGTTCGCGTGTTCGAACCGTAATGCGCAAGAAATGGTATGTAAACCCCGTATTTACATATCTGCCACTGTGCAGGAGAATCCGTATAGGTGTTCGAGTGTTCCAACCGTAATGCGCAAGAAATGGTACCGAAACCCCGTATTTACAGATCTGCCACTGTGCAGGAGAATCCGTATAGGTGTTCGAGTGTTCGAACCGTAATGCGCAAGAAATGGTACCGAAACCCCGTATTTACATATCTGCCACTGTGCAGGAGAATCCGGATAGGTGTTCGAGTGTTCGAACCGTAATGCGCAAGAAATGGTACCGAAACCCCGTATTTACATATCTGCCACTGTGTAGAAGAATCCGGATAGGTGTTCGAGTGTTCGAACCGTAATGCGCGAGAAATGGTATGTAAACCCCGTATTTACATATCTGCAACTGTGCAGGAGAATCAGCATAGGTGTTCGAGTGTTCGAACCGTAATGCGCAAGAAATGGTATGTAAACCCCGTATTTACATATCTGCCACTGTGCAGGAGAATCCGTATAAGTGTTCGAGTGTTCCAACCGTAATGCGCAAGAAATGGTACCAAAACCCCGTATTTACATATCTGCCACTGTGCAGGAGAATCCGGATAGGTGTTCGAGTGTTCGAACCGTAATGCGAAAGAAATGGTACCGAAACCCCGTATTTACATATCTGCCACTGTGCAGGAGAATCTGCATAGGTGTTCGAGTGTTCGAACCGTAATGCGCAAGAAATGGTACCGAAACCCCGTATTTACATATCTGCCACTGTGCAGGAGAATCCGTAAAGGTGTTCGAGTGTTCGAACCGTAATGCGCAAGAAATGGAACCGAAACCCCGTATTTACATATCTGCCACTGTGCAGGAGAATCCGGATAGGTGTTCGAGTGTTCGAACCGTAATGCGTAAGAAATGGTACCGAAACCCCGTATTTACATATCTGCCACTGTGTAGGAGAATCCGTATAGGTGTTCGAGTGTTCGAACCGTAATGCGCAAGAAATGGTACCGAAATCCCGTATTTACATATCTGCCACTGTGCAGGAGAATCCGGATAGGTGTTCGAGTGTTCGAACCGTAATGCGCAAGAAATGGTATGTAAACCTCGTATTTACATATCTGCCACTGTGCAGGAGAATCAGCATAGGTGTTCGAGTGTTCGAACCGTAATGCGCAAGAAATGGTATGTAAACCCCGTATTTACATATCTGCCACTGTGCAGGAGAATCCGTATAGGTGTTCGAGTGTTCGAACCGTAATGCGCAAGAAATGGTATGGAAACCCCGTATTTACATATCTGCTACTGTGCAAGAGAATCCGTATAGGTTTTCGAGTGTTCGAACCGTAATGCGCAAGAAATGGTACGGAAACCCCGTATTTACATATCTGCCACTGTGTAGGAGAATCCGTATAGCTGTTCGAGTGTTCGAACCGTAATGCGCAAGAAATGGTACCGAAACCCCGTATTTACATATCTGCCACTGTGTAGGAGAATCCGCATAGGTGTTCGAGTGTTCGAACCGTAATGCGCAAGAAATGGTATGTAAACCCCGTATTTACATATCTGCCACTGTGCAGGAGAATCCGTATATGTGTTCGAGTGTTCGAACCGTAATGCGCAAGAAATGATACGGAAACCCCGTATTTACATATCTGCCACTGTGCAGGAGAATCCGCATAGGTGTTCGAGTGTTCGAACCGTAATGCGCAAGAAATGGTATGTAAACCCCGTATTTACATATCTGCCACTGTGCAGGAGAATCCGTATAGGTGTTCGAGTGTTCCAACCGTAATGCGCAAGAAATGGTACCGAAACCCCGTATTTACATATCTGCCACTGTGCAGGAGAATCCGTATAGGTGTTCGAGTGTTCGAACCGTAATGCGCAAGAAATGGTACCGAAACCCCGTATTTACATATCTGCCACTGTGCAGGAGAATCGGCATAGGTGTTCGAGTGTTCGAACCGTAATGCGCAAGAAATGGTATGTAAAACCCGTATTTTCATATCTGCCACTGTGCAGGAGAATCCGCATAGGTGTTCGAGTGTTCGAACCGTAATGCGCAAGAAATGGTATGTAAACCCCGTATTTACATATCTGCCACTGTGCAGGAGAATCCGTATAGGTGTTCGAGTGTTCCAACCGTAATGCGCAAGAAATGGTACCGAAACCCCGTATTTACATATCTGCCACTGTGCAAGAGAATCCGTATAGGTGTTCGAGTGTTCGAACCGTAATGCGCAAGAAATGGTACCGAAACCCCGTATTTACATATCTGCCACTGTGCAGGAGAATCCGGATAGGTGTTCGAGTGTTCGAACCGTAATGCGCAAGAAATGGTACCGAAACCCCGTATTTACATATCTGCCACTGTGTAGGGCAATCCGCATAGGTGTTCGAGTGTTCGAACCGTAATGCGCAAGAAATGGTATGTAAACCCCGTATTTACATATCTGCAACTGTGCAGGAGAATCAGCATAGGTGTTCGAGTGTTCGAACCGTAATGCGCAAGAAATGGTATGTAAACCCCGTATTTACATATCTGCCACTCTGCAGGAGAATCCGTATAGGTGTTCGAGTGTTCCAACGGTAATGCGCAAGAAATGGTACCAAAACCCCGTATTTACATATCTGCCACTGTGCAGGAGAATCCGTATAGGTGTTCGAGTGTTCGAACCGTAATGCGCAAGAAATGGTACCGAAATCCCGTATTTACATATCTGCCGCTGTGCAGGAGAATCCGGATAGGTGTTCGAGTGTTCGCCCCGTAATGCGAAAGAAATGGTACCGAAACCCCGTATTTACATATCTGCCATTGTGCAGGAGAATCTGCATAGGTGTTCGAGTGTTCGAACCGTATTGCGCAAGAAATGGTATGTAAACCCCGTATTTACATATCTGCCACTGTGCAGGAGAATCCGTATAGGTGTTCGAGTGTTCGAACCGTAATGCGCAAGAAATGGTACCGAAACCCCGTATTTACATATCTGCCACTGTGCTGGAGAATCCGTATAGGTGTTCGAGTGTTCGAACCGTAATGCGCAAGAAATGGTACCGAAACCCCGTATTTATACATCTGCCACTGTGCAGGAGAATCCGTAAAGGTGTTCGAGTTTTCGAACCGTAATGCGCAAGAAATGGTACCGAAACCCCGTATTTACATATCTGCCACTGTGCAGGAGAATCCGGATAGGTGTTCGAGTGTTCGAACCGTAATGCGCAAGAAATGGTACCGAAACCCCGTATTTACATATCTGCCACTGTGCAGGAGAATCCGCATAGGTGTTCGAGTGTTCGAACCGTATTGCGCAAGAAATGGTATGTAAACCCCGTATTTACATATCTGCCACTGTGCAGGAGAATCCGTATAGGTGTTCGAGTGTTCGAACCGTAATGCGCAAGAAATGGTACCGAAACCCCGTATTTACATATCTGCCATTGTGCTGGAGAATCCGTATAGGTGTTCGAGTGTTCGAACCGTAATGCGCAAAAAATGGTACCGAAACCCCGTATTTACATATCTGCCACTGTGCAGGAGAATCCGTATAGGTGTTCGAGTGTTCGAACCGTAATGCGCAAGAAATGGTACCGAAACCCCGTATTTACATATCTGCCACTGTGCAGGAGAATCCGCATAGGTGTTCGATTGTTCGAACCGTATTGCGCAAGAAATGGTATGTAAACCCCGTATTTACATATCTGCCACTGTTTAGGAGAATCCGTATTGGTGTTCGAGTGTTCGAACCGTAATGCGCAAGAAATGGTACCGAAACCCCGTATTTACATATCTGCCACTGTGCAGGAGAATCCGCATAGGTGTTCGAGTGTTCGAACCGTAATGCGCAAGAAATGGTACCGAAACCCCGTATTTATACATCTGCCACTGTGCAGGAGAATCCGTAAAGGTGTTCGAGTTTTCGAACCGTAATGCGCAAGAAATGGTACCGAAACCCCGTATTTACATATCTGCCACTGTGCAGGAGAATCCGGATAGGTGTTCGAGTGTTCGAACCGTAATGCGCAAGAAATGGTACCGAAACCCCGTATTTACATATCTGCCACTGTGCAGGAGAATCCGCATAGGTGTTCGAGTGTTCGAACCGTATTGCGCAAGAAATGGTATGTAAACCCCGTATTTACATATCTGCCACTGTGCAGGAGAATCCGTATAGGTGTTCGAGTGTTCGAACCGTAATGCGCAAGAAATGGTACCGAAACCCCGTATTTACATATCTGCCACTGTGCTGGAGAATCCGTATAGGTGTTCGAGTGTTCGAACCGTAATGCGCAAAAAATGGTACCGAAACCCCGTGTTTACATATCTGCCACTGTGCAGGAGAATCCGTATAGGTGTTCGAGTGTTCGAACCGTAATGCGCAAGAAATGGTACCGAAACCCCGTATTTACATATCTGCCACTGTGCAGGAGAATCCGCATAGGTGTTCGATTGTTCGAACCGTATTGCGCAAGAAATGGTATGTAAACCCCGTATTTACATATCTGCCACTGTTTAGGAGAATCCGTATTGGTGTTCGAGTGTTCGAACCGTAATGCGCAAGAAATGGTACCGAAACCCCGTATTTACATATCTGCCACTGTGCAGGAGAATCCGCATAGGTGTTCGAGTGTTCGAACCGTAATGCGCAAGAAATGGTATGTAAACCCCGTATTTACATATCTGCCACTGTGCAGGAGAATCCGTATAGGTGTTCGAGTGTTCGAACCGTAATGCGCTAGAAATGGTACGGAAACCCCGTATTTACATATCTGCCACTGTGCAGGAGAATCCGCATAGGTGTTCGAGTGTTCGAACCGTAATGCGCAAGAAATGGGATGTAAACCCCGTATTTACATATCTGCCACTGTGCAGGAGAATCCGTTTAGGTGTTCGAGTTTTCCAACCGTAATGCCCAAGAAATGGTACCGAAACCGCGTATTTACATATCTGCTACTGTGCAGGAGAATCCGTATAGGTGTTCGAGTGTTCGAACCGTAATGCGCAAGAAATGGTACCGAAATCCCGTATTTACATATCTGCCACTGTGCAGGAGAATCCGGATAGGTGTTTGAGTGTTCGAACCGTAATGCGCAAGAAATGGTACCGAAACCCCGTATTTACATATCTGCCACTGTGCAAGAGAATCCGCATAGGTGTTCGAGTGTTCGAACCGTATTGCGCAAGAAATGGTATGTAAACCCCGTATTTACATATCTGCCACTGTGCAGGAGAATCCGTATAGGTGTTCGAGTGTTCGAACCGTAATGCGCAAGAAATGGTATGGAAACCCCGTATTTACATATCTGCTACTGTGCAAGAGAATCCGTATAGGTTTTCGAGTGTTCGAACCGTAATGCGCAAGAAATGGTACGGAAACCCCGTATTTACATATCTGCCACTGTGTAGGAGAATCCGTATAGCTGTTCGAGTGTTCGAACCGTAATGCGCAAGAAATGGTACCGAAACCCCGTATTTACATATCTGCCACTGTGTAGGAGAATCCGCATAGGTGTTCGAGTGTTCGAACCGTAATGCGCAAGAAATGGTATGTAAACCCCGTATTTACATATCTGCCACTGTGCAGGAGAATCCGTATATGTGTTCGAGTGTTCGAACCGTAATGCGCAAGAAATGATACGGAAACCCCGTATTTACATATCTGCCACTGTGCAGGAGAATCCGCATAGGTGTTCGAGTGTTCGAACCGTAATGCGCAAGAAATGGTATGTAAACCCCGTATTTACATATCTGCCACTGTGCAGGAGAATCCGTATAGGTGTTCGAGTGTTCCAACCGTAATGCGCAAGAAATGGTACCGAAACCCCGTATTTACATATCTGCCACTGTGCAGGAGAATCCGTATAGGTGTTCGAGTGTTCGAACCGTAATGCGCAAGAAATGGTACCGAAACCCCGTATTTACATATCTGTCACTGTGCAGGAGAATCGGCATAGGTGTTCGAGTGTTCGAACCGTAATGCGCAAGAAATGGTATGTAAAACCCGTATTTTCATATCTGCCACTGTGCAGGAGAATCCGCATAGGTGTTCGAGTGTTCGAACCGTAATGCGCAAGAAATGGTATGTAAACCCCGTATTTACATATCTGCCACTGTGCAGGAGAATCCGTATAGGTGTTCGAGTGTTCCAACCGTAATGCGCAAGAAATGGTACCGAAACCCCGTATTTACATATCTGCCACTGTGCAAGAGAATCCGTATAGGTGTTCGAGTTTTCGAACCGTAATGCGCAAGAAATGGTACCGAAACCCCGTATTTACATATCTGCCACTGTGCAGGAGAATCCGGATAGGTGTTCGAGTGTTCGAACCGTAATGCGCAAGAAATGGTACCGAAACCCCGTATTTACATATCTGCCACTGTGTAGGGGAATCCGCATAGGTGTTCGAGTGTTCGAACCGTAATGCGCAAGAAATGGTATGTAAACCCCGTATTTACATATCTGCAACTGTGCAGGAGAATCAGCATAGGTGTTCGAGTGTTCGAACCGTAATGCGCAAGAAATGGTATGTAAACCCCGTATTTACATATCTGCCACTCTGCAGGAGAATCCGTATAGGTGTTCGAGTGTTCCAACGGTAATGCGCAAGAAATGGTACCAAAACCCCGTATTTACATATCTGCCACTGTGCAGGAGAATCCGTATAGGTGTTCGAGTGTTCGAACCGTAATGCGCAAGAAATGGTACCGAAATCCCGTATTTACATATCTGCCACTGTGCAGGAGAATCGGCATAGGTGTTCGAGTGTTCGAACCGTAATGCGCAAGAAATGGTATGTAAAACCCGTATTTTCATATCTGCCACTGTGCAGGAGAATCCGCATAGGTGTTCGAGTGTTCGAACCGTAATGCGCAAGAAATGGTATGTAAACCCCGTATTTACATATCTGCCACTGTGCAGGAGAATCCGTATAGGTGTTCGAGTGTTCCAACCGTAATGCGCAAGAAATGGTATGGAAACCCCGTATTTACATATCTGCTACTGTGCAAGAGAATCCGTATAGGTTTTCGAATGTTCGAACCGTAATGCGCAAGAAATGGTACGGAAACCCCGTATTTACATATCTGCCACTGTGTAGGAGAATCCGTATAGCTGTTCGAGTGTTCGAACCGTAATGCGCAAGAAATGGTACCGAAACCCCGTATTTACATATCTGCCACTGTGTAGGAGAATCCGCATAGGTGTTCGAGTGTTCGAACCGTAATGCGCAAGAAATGGTATGTAAACCCCGTATTTACATATCTGCCACTGTGCAGGAGAATCCGTATATGTGTTCGAGTGTTCGAACCGTAATGCGCAAGAAATGATACGGAAACCCCGTATTTACATATCTGCCACTGTGCAGGAGAATCCGCATAGGTGTTCGAGTGTTCGAACCGTAATGCGCAAGAAATGGTATGTAAACCCCGTATTTACATATCTGCCACTGTGCAGGAGAATCCGTATAGGTGTTCGAGTGTTCCAACCGTAATGCGCAAGAAATGGTACCGAAACCCCGTATTTACATATCTGCCACTGTGCAGGAGAATCCGTATAGGTGTTCGAGTGTTCGAACCGTAATGCGCAAGAAATGGTACCGAAACCCCGTATTTACATATCTGCCACTGTGCAGGAGAATCGGCATAGGTGTTCGAGTGTTCGAACCGTAATGCGCAAGAAATGGTATGTAAAACCCGTATTTTCATATCTGCCACTGTGCAGGAGAATCCGCATAGGTGTTCGAGTGTTCGAACCGTAATGCGCAAGAAATGGTATGTAAACCCCGTATTTACATATCTGCCACTGTGCAGGAGAATCCGTATAGGTGTTCGAGTGTTCCAACCGTAATGCGCAAGAAATGGTACCGAAACCCCGTATTTACATATCTGCCACTGTGCAAGAGAATCCGTATAGGTGTTCGAGTTTTCGAACCGTAATGCGCAAGAAATGGTACCGAAACCCCGTATTTACATATCTGCCACTGTGCAGGAGAATCCGGATAGGTGTTCGAGTGTTCGAACCGTAATGCGCAAGAAATGGTACCGAAACCCCGTATTTACATATCTGCCACTGTGTAGGGGAATCCGCATAGGTGTTCGAGTGTTCGAACCGTAATGCGCAAGAAATGGTATGTAAACCCCGTATTTACATATCTGCAACTGTGCAGGAGAATCAGCATAGGTGTTCGAGTGTTCGAACCGTAATGCGCTAGAAATGGTATGTAAACCCCGTATTTACATATCTGCCACTCTGCAGGAGAATCCGTATAGGTGTTCGAGTGTTCCAACGGTAATGCGCAAGAAATGGTACCAAAACCCCGTATTTACATATCTGCCACTGTGCAGGAGAATCCGTATAGGTGTTCGAGTGTTCGAACCGTAATGCGCAAGAAATGGTACCGAAATCCCGTATTTACATATCTGCCGCTGTGCAGGAGAATCCGGATAGGTGTTCGAGTGTTCGAACCGTAATGCGAAAGAAATGGTACCGAAACCCCGTATTTACATATCTGCCATTGTGCAGGAGAATCTGCATAGGTGTTCGAGTGTTCGAACCGTATTGCGCAAGAAATGGTATGTAAACCCCGTATTTACATATCTGCCACTGTGCAGGAGAATCCGTATAGGTGTTCGAGTGTTCGAACCGTAATGCGCAAGAAATGGTACCGAAACCCCGTATTTACATATCTGCCACTGTGCTGGAGAATCCGTATAGGTGTTCGAGTGTTCGAACCGTAATGCGCAAGAAATGGTACCGAAACCCCGTATTTATACATCTGCCACTGTGCAGGAGAATCCGTAAAGGTGTTCGAGTTTTCGAACCGTAATGCGCAAGAAATGGTACCGAAACCCCGTATTTACATATCTGCCACTGTGCAGGAGAATCCGGATAGGTGTTCGAGTGTTCGAACCGTAATGCGCAAGAAATGGTACCGAAACCCCGTATTTACATATCTGCCACTGTGCAGGAGAATCCGCATAGGTGTTCGAGTGTTCGAACCGTATTGCGCAAGAAATGGTATGTAAACCCCGTATTTACATATCTGCCACTGTGCAGGAGAATCCGTATAGGTGTTCGAGTGTTCGAACCGTAATGCGCAAGAAATGGTACCGAAACCCCGTATTTACATATCTGCCACTGTGCTGGAGAATCCGTATAGGTGTTCGAGTGTTCGAACCGTAATGCGCAAAAAATGGTACCGAAACCCCGTATTTACATATCTGCCACTGTGCAGGAGAATCCGTATAGGTGTTCGAGTGTTCGAACCGTAATGCGCAAGAAATGGTACCGAAACCCCGTATTTACATATCTGCCACTGTGCAGGAGAATCCGCATAGGTGTTCGATTGTTCGAACCGTATTGCGCAAGAAATGGTATGTAAACCCCGTATTTACATATCTGCCACTGTTTAGGAGAATCCGTATTGGTGTTCGAGTGTTCGAACCGTAATGCGCAAGAAATGGTATGTAAACCCCGTATTTACATATCTGCCACTGTGCAGGAGAATCCGTATAGGTGTTCGAGTGTTCCAACCGTAATGCGCAAGAAATGGTACCGAAACCCCGTATTTACATATCTGCCACTGTGCAAGAGAATCCGTATAGGTGTTCGAGTTTTCGAACCGTAATGCGCAAGAAATGGTACCGAAACCCCGTATTTACATATCTGCCACTGTGCAGGAGAATCCGGATAGGTGTTCGAGTGTTCGAACCGTAATGCGCAAGAAATGGTACCGAAACCCCGTATTTACATATCTGCCACTGTGTAGGGGAATCCGCATAGGTGTTCGAGTGTTCGAACCGTAATGCGCAAGAAATGGTATGTAAACCCCGTATTTACATATCTGCAACTGTGCAGGAGAATCAGCATAGGTGTTCGAGTGTTCGAACCGTAATGCGCAAGAAATGGTATGTAAACCCCGTATTTACATATCTGCCACTCTGCAGGAGAATCCGTATAGGTGTTCGAGTGTTCCAACGGTAATGCGCAAGAAATGGTACCAAAACCCCGTATTTACATATCTGCCACTGTGCAGGAGAATCCGTATAGGTGTTCGAGTGTTCGAACCGTAATGCGCAAGAAATGGTACCGAAATCCCGTATTTACATATCTGCCACTGTGCTGGAGAATCGGCATAGGTGTTCGAGTGTTCGAACCGTAATGCGCAAGAAATGGTATGTAAAACCCGTATTTTCATATCTGCCACTGTGCAGGAGAATCCGCATAGGTGTTCGAGTGTTCGAACCGTAATGCGCAAGAAATGGTATGTAAACCCCGTATTTACATATCTGCCACTGTGCAGGAGAATCCGTATAGGTGTTCGAGTGTTCCAACCGTAATGCGCAAGAAATGGTATGGAAACCCCGTATTTACATATCTGCTACTGTGCAAGAGAATCCGTATAGGTTTTCGAGTGTTCGAACCGTAATGCGCAAGAAATGGTACGGAAACCCCGTATTTACATATCTGCCACTGTGTAGGAGAATCCGTATAGCTGTTCGAGTGTTCGAACCGTAATGCGCAAGAAATGGTACCGAAACCCCGTATTTACATATCTGCCACTGTGTAGGAGAATCCGCATAGGTGTTCGAGTGTTCGAACCGTAATGCGCAAGAAATGGTATGTAAACCCCGTATTTACATATCTGTCACTGTGCAGGAGAATCCGTATATGTGTTCGAGTGTTCGAACCGTAATGCGCAAGAAATGATACGGAAACCCCGTATTTACATATCTGCCACTGTGCAGGAGAATCCGCATAGGTGTTCGAGTGTTCGAACCGTAATGCGCAAGAAATGGTATGTAAACCCCGTATTTACATATCTGCCACTGTGCAGGAGAATCCGTATAGGTGTTCGAGTGTTCCAACCGTAATGCGCAAGAAATGGTACCGAAACCCCGTATTTACATATCTGCCACTGTGCAGGAGAATCCGTATAGGTGTTCGAGTGTTCGAACCGTAATGCGCAAGAAATGGTACCGAAACCCCGTATTTACATATCTGCCACTGTGCAGGAGAATCGGCATAGGTGTTCGAGTGTTCGAACCGTAATGCGCAAGAAATGGTATGTAAAACCCGTATTTTCATATCTGCCACTGTGCAGGAGAATCCGCATAGGTGTTCGAGTGTTCGAACCGTAATGCGCAAGAAATGGTATGTAAACCCCGTATTTACATATCTGCCACTGTGCAGGAGAATCCGTATAGGTGTTCGAGTGTTCCAACCGTAATGCGCAAGAAATGGTACCGAAACCCCGTATTTACATATCTGCCACTGTGCAAGAGAATCCGTATAGGTGTTCGAGTTTTCGAACCGTAATGCGCAAGAAATGGTACCGAAACCCCGTATTTACATATCTGCCACTGTGCAGGAGAATCCGGATAGGTGTTCGAGTGTTCGAACCGTAATGCGCAAGAAATGGTACCGAAACCCCGTATTTACATATCTGCCACTGTGTAGGGGAATCCGCATAGGTGTTCGAGTGTTCGAACCGTAATGCGCAAGAAATGGTATGTAAACCCCGTATTTACATATCTGCAACTGTGCAGGAGAATCAGCATAGGTGTTCGAGTGTTCGAACCGTAATGCGCAAGAAATGGTATGTAAACCCCGTATTTACATATCTGCCACTCTGCAGGAGAATCCGTATAGGTGTTCGAGTGTTCCAACGGTAATGCGCAAGAAATGGTACCAAAACCCCGTATTTACATATCTGCCACTGTGCAGGAGAATCCGTATAGGTGTTCGAGTGTTCGAACCGTAATGCGCAAGAAATGGTACCGAAATCCCGTATTTACATATCTGCCGCTGTGCAGGAGAATCCGGATAGGTGTTCGAGTGTTCGAACCGTAATGCGAAAGAAATGGTACCGAAACCCCGTATTTACATATCTGCCATTGTGCAGGAGAATCTGCATAGGTGTTCGAGTGTTCGAACCGTATTGCGCAAGAAATGGTATGTAAACCCCGTATTTACATATCTGCCACTGTGCAGGAGAATCCGTATAGGTGTTCGAGCGTTCGAACCGTAATGCGCAAGAAATGGTACCGAAACCCCGTATTTACATATCTGCCACTGTGCTGGAGAATCCGTATAGGTGTTCGAGTGTTCGAACCGTAATGCGCAAGAAATGGTACCGAAACCCCGTATTTATACATCTGCCACTGTGCAGGAGAATCCGTAAAGGTGTTCGAGTTTTCGAACCGTAATGCGCAAGAAATGGTACCGAAACCCCGTATTTACATATCTGCCACTGTGCAGGAGAATCCGGATAGGTGTTCGAGTGTTCGAACCGTAATGCGCAAGAAATGGTACCGAAACCCCGTATTTACATATCTGCCACTGTGCAGGAGAATCCGCATAGGTGTTCGAGTGTTCGAACCGTATTGCGCAAGAAATGGTATGTAAACCCCGTATTTACATATCTGCCACTGTGCAGGAGAATCCGTATAGGTGTTCGAGTGTTCGAACCGTAATGCGCAAGAAATGGTACCGAAACCCCGTATTTACATATCTGCCACTGTGCTGGAGAATACGTATAGGTGTTCGAGTGTTCGAACCGTAATGCGCAAAAAATGGTACCGAAACCCCGTATTTACATATCTGCCACTGTGCAGGAGAATCCGTATAGGTGTTCGAGTGTTCGAACCGTAATGCGCAAGAAATGGTACCGAAACCCCGTATTTACATATCTGCCACTGTGTAGGGGAATCCGCATAGGTGTTCGAGTGTTCGAACCGTAATGCGCAAGAAATGGTATGTAAACCCCGTATTTACATATCTGCAACTGTGCAGGAGAATCAGCATAGGTGTTCGAGTGTTCGAACCGTAATGCGCAAGAAATGGTATGTAAACCCCGTATTTACATATCTGCCACTCTGCAGGAGAATCCGTATAGGTGTTCGAGTGTTCCAACGGTAATGCGCAAGAAATGGTACCAAAACCCCGTATTTACATATCTGCCACTGTGCAGGAGAATCCGTATAGGTGTTCGAGTGTTCGAACCGTAATGCGCAAGAAATGGTACCGAAATCCCGTATTTACATATCTGCCGCTGTGCAGGAGAATCCGGATAGGTGTTCGAGTGTTCGAACCGTAATGCGAAAGAAATGGTACCGAAACCCCGTATTTACATATCTGCCATTGTGCAGGAGAATCTGCATAGGTGTTCGAGTGTTCGAACCGTAATGCGCAAGAAATGGTATGTAAACCCCGTATTTACATATCTGCCACTGTGCAGGAGAATCCGTATAGGTGTTCGAGTGTTCCAACCGTAATGCGCAAGAAATGGTATGGAAACCCCGTATTTACATATCTGCTACTGTGCAAGAGAATCCGTATAGGTTTTCGAGTGTTCGAACCGTAATGCGCAAGAAATGGTACGGAAACCCCGTATTTACATATCTGCCACTGTGTAGGAGAATCCGTATAGCTGTTCGAGTGTTCGAACCGTAATGCGCAAGAAATGGTACCGAAACCCCGTATTTACATATCTGCCACTGTGTAGGAGAATCCGCATAGGTGTTCGAGTGTTCGAACCGTAATGCGCAAGAAATGGTATGTAAACCCCGTATTTACATATCTGCCACTGTGCAGGAGAATCCGTATATGTGTTCGAGTGTTCGAACCGTAATGCGCAAGAAATGATACGGAAACCCCGTATTTACATATCTGCCACTGTGCAGGAGAATCCGCATAGGTGTTCGAGTGTTCGAACCGTAATGCGCAAGAAATGGTATGTAAACCCCGTATTTACATATCTGCCACTGTGCAGGAGAATCCGTATAGGTGTTCGAGTGTTCCAACCGTAATGCGCAAGAAATGGTACCGAAACCCCGTATTTACATATCTGCCACTGTGCAGGAGAATCCGTATAGGTGTTCGAGTGTTCGAACCGTAATGCGCAAGAAATGGTACCGAAACCCCGTATTTACATATCTGCCACTGTGCAGGAGAATCGGCATAGGTGTTCGAGTGTTCGAACCGTAATGCGCAAGAAATGGTATGTAAAACCCGTATTTTCATATCTGCCACTGTGCAGGAGAATCCGCATAGGTGTTCGAGTGTTCGAACCGTAATGCGCAAGAAATGGTATGTAAACCCCGTATTTACATATCTGCCACTGTGCAGGAGAATCCGTATAGGTGTTCGAGTGTTCCAACCGTAATGCGCAAGAAATGGTACCGAAACCCCGTATTTACATATCTGCCACTGTGCAAGAGAATCCGTATAGGTGTTCGAGTTTTCGAACCGTAATGCGCAAGAAATGGTACCGAAACCCCGTATTTACATATCTGCCACTGTGCAGGAGAATCCGGATAGGTGTTCGAGTGTTCGAACCGTAATGCGCAAGAAATGGTACCGAAACCCCGTATTTACATATCTGCCACTGTGTAGGGGAATCCGCATAGGTGTTCGAGTGTTCGAACCGTAATGCGCAAGAAATGGTATGTAAACCCCGTATTTACATATCTGCAACTGTGCAGGAGAATCAGCATAGGTGTTCGAGTGTTCGAACCGTAATGCGCAAGAAATGGTATGTAAACCCCGTATTTACATATCTGCCACTCTGCAGGAGAATCCGTATAGGTGTTCGAGTGTTCCAACGGTAATGCGCAAGAAATGGTACCAAAACCCCGTATTTACATATCTGCCACTGTGCAGGAGAATCCGTATAGGTGTTCGAGTGTTCGAACCGTAATGCGCAAGAAATGGTACCGAAATCCCGTATTTACATATCTGCCGCTGTGCAGGAGAATCCGGATAGGTGTTCGAGTGTTCGAACCGTAATGCGAAAGAAATGGTACCGAAACCCCGTATTTACATATCTGCCATTGTGCAGGAGAATCTGCATAGGTGTTCGAGTGTTCGAACCGTATTGCGCAAGAAATGGTATGTAAACCCCGTATTTACATATCTGCCACTGTGCAGGAGAATCCGTATAGGTGTTCGAGTGTTCGAACCGTAATGCGCAAGAAATGGTACCGAAACCCCGTATTTACATATCTGCCACTGTGCTGGAGAATCCGTATAGGTGTTCGAGTGTTCGAACCGTAATGCGCAAGAAATGGTACCGAAACCCCGTATTTATACATCTGCCACTGTGCAGGAGAATCCGTAAAGGTGTTCGAGTTTTCGAACCGTAATGCGCAAGAAATGGTACCGAAACCCCGTATTTACATATCTGCCACTGTGCAGGAGAATCCGGATAGGTGTTCGAGTGTTCGAACCGTAATGCGCAAGAAATGGTACCGAAACCCCGTATTTACATATCTGCCACTGTGCAGGAGAATCCGCATAGGTGTTCGAGTGTTCGAACCGTATTGCGCAAGAAATGGTATGTAAACCCCGTATTTACATATCTGCCACTGTGCAGGAGAATCCGTATAGGTGTTCGAGTGTTCGAACCGTAATGCGCAAGAAATGGTACCGAAACCCCGTATTTACATATCTGCCACTGTGCTGGAGAATCCGTATAGGTGTTCGAGTGTCCGAACCGTAATGCGCAAAAAATGGTACCGAAACCCCGTATTTACATATCTGCCACTGTGCAGGAGAATCCGTATAGGTGTTCGAGTGTTCGAACCGTAATGCGCAAGAAATGGTACCGAAACCCCGTATTTACATATCTGCCACTGTGCAGGAGAATCCGCATAGGTGTTCGATTGTTCGAACCGTATTGCGCAAGAAATGGTATGTAAACCCCGTATTTACATATCTGCCACTGTTTAGGAGAATCCGTATTGGTGTTCGAGTGTTCGAACCGTAATGCGCAAGAAATGGTACCGAAACCCCGTATTTACATATCTGCCACTGTGCAGGAGAATCCGCATAGGTGTTCGAGTGTTCGAACCGTAATGCGCAAGAAATGGTACCGAAACCCCGTATTTATACATCTGCCACTGTGCAGGAGAATCCGTAAAGGTGTTCGAGTTTTCGAACCGTAATGCGCAAGAAATGGTACCGAAACCCCGTATTTACATATCTGCCACTGTGCAGGAGAATCCGGATAGGTGTTCGAGTGTTCGAACCGTAATGCGCAAGAAATGGTACCGAAACCCCGTATTTACATATCTGCCACTGTGCAGGAGAATCCGCATAGGTGTTCGAGTGTTCGAACCGTATTGCGCAAGAAATGGTATGTAAACCCCGTATTTACATATCTGCCACTGTGCAGGAGAATCCGTATAGGTGTTCGAGTGTTCGAACCGTAATGCGCAAGAAATGGTACCGAAACCCCGTATTTACATATCTGCCACTGTGCTGGAGAATCCGTATAGGTGTTCGAGTGTTCGAACCGTAATGCGCAAAAAATGGTACCGAAACCCCGTATTTACATATCTGCCACTGTGCAGGAGAATCCGTATAGGTGTTCGAGTGTTCGAACCGTAATGCGCAAGAAATGGTACCGAAACCCCGTATTTACATATCTGCCACTGTGCAGGAGAATCCGCATAGGTGTTCGATTGTTCGAACCGTATTGCGCAAGAAATGGTATGTAAACCCCGTATTTACATATCTGCCACTGTTTAGGAGAATCCGTATTGGTGTTCGAGTGTTCGAACCGTAATGCGCAAGAAATGGTACCGAAACCCCGTATTTACATATCTGCCACTGTGCAGGAGAATCCGCATAGGTGTTCGAGTGTTCGAACCGTAATGCGCAAGAAATGGTATGTAAACCCCGTATTTACATATCTGCCACTGTGCAGGAGAATCCGTATAGGTGTTCGAGTGTTCGAACCGTAATGCGCTAGAAATGGTACGGAAACCCCGTATTTACATATCTGCCACTGTGCAGGAGAATCCGCATAGGTGTTCGAGTGTTCGAACCGTAATGCGCAAGAAATGGGATGTAAACCCCGTATTTACATATCTGCCACTGTGCAGGAGAATCCGTTTAGGTGTTCGAGTTTTCCAACCGTAATGCCCAAGAAATGGTACCGAAACCGCGTATTTACATATCTGCTACTGTACAGGAGAATCCGTATAGGTGTTCGAGTGTTCGAACCGTAATGCGCAAGAAATGGTACCGAAATCCCGTATTTACATATCTGCCACTGTGCAGGAGAATCCGGATAGGTGTTTGAGTGTTCGAACCGTAATGCGCAAGAAATGGTACCGAAACCCCGTATTTACATATCTGCCACTGTGCAAGAGAATCCGCATAGGTGTTCGAGTGTTCGAACCGTATTGCGCAAGAAATGGTATGTAAACCCCGTATTTACATATCTGCCACTGTGCAGGAGAATCCGTATAGGTGTTCGAGTGTTCGAACCGTAATGCGCAAGAAATGGTATGGAAACCCCGTATTTACATATCTGCCACTGCGCAGGAGAATCCGTAGAGGTGTTCGAGTGTTCGAACCGTAATGCGCAAGAAATGGTACCGAAATCCCGTATTTACATATCTGCCACTGTGCAGGAGAATCCGGATAGGTGTTCGAGTGTTCGAACCGTAATGCGAAAGAAATCGTACCGAAACCCCGTATTTACATATCTGCCACTGTGCAGGAGAATCTGCATAGGTGTTCGAGTGTTCGAACCGTATTGCGCAAGAAATGGTATGTAAACCCCGTATTTACATATCTGCCACTGTGCAGGAGAATCCGTATAGGTGTTCGAGTGTTCGAACCGTAATGCGCAAGAAATGGTACCGAAACCCCGTATTTACATATCTGCCACTGTGCAGGAGAATCCGCATAGGTGTTCGAGTGTTCGAACCGTAATGCGCAAGAAATGGTATGTAAACCCCGTATTTACATATCTGCCACTGTGCAGGAGAATCCGTATAGGTGTTCGAGTGTTCCAACCGTAATGCGCAAGAAATGGTACCGAAACCCCGTATTTACATATCTGCCACTGTGCAGGAGAATCCGTATAGGTGTTCGAGTGTTCGAACCGTAATGCGCAAGAAATGGTACCGAAACCCCGTATTTACATATCTGCCACTGTGCAGGAGAATCCGGATAGGTGTTCGAGTGTTCGAACCGTAATGCGCAAGAAATGGTACCGAAACCCCGTATTTACATATCTGCCACTGTGTAGGGGAATCCGCATAGGTGTTAAGTGTTCGAACCGTAATGCGCAAGAAATGGTATGTAAACCCCGTATTTACATATCTGCAACTGTGCAGGAGAATCAGCATATGTGTTCGAGTGTTCGAACCGTAATGCGCAAGAAATGGTATGTAAACCCCGTATTTACATATCTGCCACTCTGTACGAGAATCCGTATAGGTGTTCGAGTGTTCCAACGGTAATGCGCAAGAAATGGTACCAAAACCCCGTATTTACATATCTGCCACTGTGCAGGAGAATCCGTATAGGTGTTCGAGTGTTCGAACCGTAATGCGCAAGAAATGGTACCGAAATCCCGTATTTACATATCTGCCGCTGTGCAGGAGAATCTGGATAGGTGTTCGAGTGTTCGAACCGTAATGCGAAAGAAATGGTACCGAAACCCCGTATTTACATATCTGCCATTGTGCAGGAGAATCTGCATAGGTGTTCGAGTGTTCGAACCGTATTGCGCAAGAAATGGTATGTAAACCCCGTATTTACATATCTGCCACTGTGCAGGAGAATCCGTATAGGTGTTCGAGTGTTCGAACCGTAATGCGCAAGAAATGGTACCGAAACCCCGTATTTACATATCTGCCACTGTGCTGGAGAATCCGTATAGGTGTTCGAGTGTTCGAACCGTAATGCGCAAGAAATGGTACCGAAACCCCGTATTTATACATCTGCCACTGTGCAGGAGAATCCGTAAAGGTGTTCGAGTTTTCGAACCGTAATGCGCAAGAAATGGTACCGAAACCCCGTATTTACATATCTGCCACTGTGCAGGAGAATCCGGATAGGTGTTCGAGTGTTCGAACCGTAATGCGCAAGAAATGGTACCGAAACCCCGTATTTACATATCTGCCACTGTGCAGGAGAATCCGCATAGGTGTTCGAGTGTTCGAACCGTATTGCGCAAGAAATGGTATGTAAACCCCGTATTTACATATCTGCCACTGTGCAGGAGAATCCGTATAGGTGTTCGAGTGTTCGAACCGTAATGCGCAAGAAATGGTACCGAAACCCCGTATTTACATATCTGCCACTGTGCTGGAGAATCCGTATAGGTGTTCGAGTGTTCGAACCGTAATGCGCAAAAAATGGTACCGAAACCCCGTATTTACATATCTGCCACTGTGCAGGAGAATCCGTATAGGTGTTCGAGTGTTCGAACCGTAATGCGCAAGAAATGGTACCGAAACCCCGTATTTACATATCTGCCACTGTGCAGGAGAATCCGCATAGGTGTTCGATTGTTCGAACCGTATTGCGCAAGAAATGGTATGTAAACCCCGTATTTACATATCTGCCACTGTTTAGGAGAATCCGTATTGGTGTTCGAGTGTTCGAACCGTAATGCGCAAGAAATGGTACCGAAACCCCGTATTTACATATCTGCCACTGTGCAGGAGAATCCGCATAGGTGTTCGAGTGTTCGAACCGTAATGCGCAAGAAATGGTATGTAAACCCCGTATTTACATATCTGCCACTGTGCAGGAGAATCCGGATAGGTGTTCGAGTGTTCGAACCGTAATGCGGTAGAAATGGTACGGAAACCCCGTATTTACATATCTGCCACTGTGCAGGAGAATCCGCATAGGTGTTCGAGTGTTCGAACCGTAATGCGCAAGAAATGCTATGTAAACCCCGTATTTACATATCTGCCACTGTGCAGGAGAATCCGTTTAGGTGTTCGAGTTTTCCAACCGTAATGCCCAAGAAATGGTACCGAAACCCCGTATTTACATATCTGCTACTGTGCAGGAGAATCCGTATAGGTGTTCGAGTGTTCGAACCGTAATGCGCAAGAAATGGTACCGAAATCCCGTATTTACATATCTGCCACTGTGCAGGAGAATCCGGATAGGTGTTTGAGTGTTCGAACCGTAATGCGCAAGAAATGGTACCGAAACCCCGTATTTACATATCTGCCACTGTGCAAGAGAATCCGCATAGGTGTTCGAGTGTTCGAACCGTATTGCGCAAGAAATGGTATGTAAACCCCGTATTTACATATCTGCCACTGTGCAGGAGAATCCGTATAGGTGTTCGAGTGTTCGAACCGTAATGCGCAAGAAATGATATGGAAACCCCGTATTTACATATCTGCCACTGCGCAGGAGAATCCGTAGAGGTGTTCGAGTGTTCAAACCGTAATGCGCAAGAAATGGAATGGAAACCCCGTATTTACATATCTGCCACTGTGCAGGAGAATCCGTATAGGTGTTCGAGTGTTCGAACCGTAATGCGCAAGAAATGGTACGGAAACCCCGTATTTACATATCTGCCACTGTGCAGGAGAATCCGTATAGCTGTTCGAGTGTTCGAACCGTAGTGCGCAAGAAATGGTACTGAAACCCCGTATTTACATATCTGCCACTGTGTAGGAGAATCCGCATAGGTGTTCGAGTGTTCGAACTGTAATGCGCAAGAAATGGTATGTAAACCCCGTATTTACATATCTGCCACTGTGCAGGAGAATCCGCATAGGTGTTCGAGTGTTCGAACCGTAATGCGCAAGAAATGGTATGTAAACCCCGTATTTACATATCTGCCACTGTGCAGGAGAATCCGTATAGGTTTTCGAGTGTTCCAACCGTAATGCGCAAGAAATGGTACCGAAACCCCGTATTTACATATCTGCCACTGTGCAGTAGAATCCGTATAGGTGTTCGAGTGTTCGAACCGTAATGCGCAAGAAATGGTACCGAAATCCCGTATTTACATATCTGCCGCTGTGCAGGAGAATCCGGATAGGTGTTCGAGTGTTCGAACCGTAATGCGAAAGAAATGGTACCGAAACCCCGTATTTACAAATCTGCCATTGTGCAGGAGAATCTGCATAGGTGTTCGAGTGTTCGAACCGTATTGCGCAAGAAATGGTATGTAAAACCCGTATTTACATATCTGCCACTGTGCAGGAGAATCCGTATAGGTGTTCGAGTGTTCGAACCGTAATGCGCAAGAAATGGTACCGAAACCCTGTATTTACATATCTGCCACTGTGCTGGAGAATCCGTATAGGTGTTCGAGTGTTCGAACCGTAATGCGCAAGAAATGGTACCGAAACCCCGTATTTATATATCTGCCACTGTGCAGAAGAATCCGTAAAGGTGTTCGAGTTTTCGAACCGTAATGCGCAAGAAATGGTACCGAAACCCCGTATTTACATATCTGCCACTATGCAGGAGAATCCGGATAGGTGTTCGAGTGTTCGAACCGTAATGCGCAAGAAATGGTACCGAAACCCCGTATTTACATATCTGCCACTGTGCAGGAGAATCCGCATAGGTGTTCGAGTGTTCGAACCGTATTGCGGAAGAAATGGTATGTAAACCCCGTATTTACATATATGCCACTGTGCAGGAGAATCCGTATAGGTGTTCGAGTGTTCGAACCGTAATGCGCAAGAAATGGTACCGAAACCCCGTATTTACATATCTGCCACTGTGCAGGAGAATCCGCATAGGTGTTCGAGTGTTCGAACCGTAATGCGCAAGAAATGGTATGTAAACCCCGTATTTACATATCTGCCACTGTGCAGGAGAATCCGCATAGGTGTTCGAGTGTTCGAACCGTAATGCGCAAGAAATGGTATGTAAACCCCGTATTTACATATCTGCCACTGTGCAAAAGAATCCGTATAGGTTTTCGAGTGTTCCAACCGTAATGCGCAAGAAATGGTACCGAAACCCCGTATTTACATATCTGCCACTGTGCAGGAGAATCCGTATAGGTGTTCGAGTGTTCGAACCGTAATGCGCAAGAAATGGTACCGAAATCCCGTATTTACATATCTGCCGCTGTGCAGGAGAATCCGGATAGGTGTTCGAGTGTTCGAACCGTAATGCGCAAGAAATGGTATGTAAACCCCGTATTTACATATCTGCCACTGTGCAGGAGAATCCGTATAGGTGTTCGAGTGTTCGAACCGTAATGCGCTAGAAATGGTACGGAAACCCCGTATTTACATATCTGCCACTGTGCAGGAGAATCCGCATAGGTGTTCGAGTGTTCGAACCGTAATGCGCAAGAAATGGGATGTAAACCCCGTATTTACATATCTGCCACTGTGCAGGAGAATCCGTTTAGGTGTTCGAGTTTTCCAACCGTAATGCCCAAGAAATGGTACCGAAACCGCGTATTTACATATCTGCTACTGTGCAGGAGAATCCGTATAGGTGTTCGAGTGTTCGAACCGTAATGCGCAAGAAATGGTACCGAAATCCCGTATTTACATATCTGCCACTGTGCAGGAGAATCCGGATAGGTGTTTGAGTGTTCGAACCGTAATGCGCAAGAAATGGTACCGAAACCCCGTATTTACATATCTGCCACTGTGCACGAGAATCCACATAGGTGTTCGAGTGTTCGAACCGTATTGCGCAAGAAATGGTATGTAAACCCCGTATTTACATATCTGCCACTGTGCAGGAGAATCCGTATAGGTGTTCGAGTGTTCGAACCGTAATGCGCTAGAAATGGTACGGAAACCCCGTATTTACATATCTGCCACTGTGCAGGAGAATCCGCATAGGTGTTCGAGTGTTCGAACCGTAATGCGCAAGAAATGGGATGTAAACCCCGTATTTACATATCTGCCACTGTGCAGGAGAATCCGTTTAGGTGTTCGAGTTTTCCAACCGTAATGCCCAAGAAATGGTACCGAAACCGCGTATTTACATATCTGCTACTGTGCAGGAGAATCCGTATAGGTGTTCGAGTGTTCGAACCGTAATGCGCAAGAAATGGTACCGAAATCCCGTATTTACATATCTGCCACTGTGCAGGAGAATCCGGATAGGTGTTTGAGTGTTCGAACCGTAATGCGCAAGAAATGGTACCGAAACCCCGTATTTACATATCTGCCACTGTGCAAGAGAATCCACATAGGTGTTCGAGTGTTCGAACCGTATTGCGCAAGAAATGGTATGTAAACCCCGTATTTACATATCTGCCACTGTGCAGGAGAATCCGTATAGGTGTTCGAGTGTTCAAACCGTAATGCGCAAGAAATGGAACGGAAACCCCGTATTTACATATCTGCCACTGTGCAGGAGAATCCGTATAGGTGTTCGAGTGTTCGAACCGTAATGCGCAAGAAATGGTACGGAAACCCCGTATTTACATATCTGCCACTGTGTAGGAGAATCCGTATAGCTGTTCGAGTGTTCGAACCGTAGTGCGCAAGAAATGGTACTGAAACCCCGTATTTACATATCTGCCACTGTGTAGGAGAATCCGCATAGGTGTTCGAGTGTTCGAACTGTAATGCGCAAGAAATGGTATGTAAACCCCGTATTTACATATCTGCCACTGTGCAGGAGAATCCGCATAGGTGTTCGAGTGTTCGAACCGTAATGCGCAAGAAATGGTATGTAAACCCCGTATTTACATATCTGCCACTGTGCAGGAGAATCCGTATAGGTTTTCGAGTGTTCCAACCGTAATGCGCAAGAAATGGTACCGAAACCCCGTATTTACATATCTGCCACTGTGCAGGAGAATCCGTATAGGTGTTCGAGTGTTCGAACCGTAATGCGCAAGAAATGGTACCGAAATCCCGTATTTACATATCTGCCGCTGTGCAGGAGAATCCGGATAGGTGTTCGAGTGTTCGAACCGTAATGCGAAAGAAATGGTACCGAAACCCCGTATTTACAAATCTGCCATTGTGCAGGAGAATCTGCATAGGTGTTCGAGTGTTCGAACCGTATTGCGCAAGAAATGGTATGTAAAACCCGTATTTACATATCTGCCACTGTGCAGGAGAATCCGTATAGGTGTTCGAGTGTTCGAACCGTAATGCGCAAGAAATGGTACCGAAACCCTGTATTTACATATCTGCCACTGTGCTGGAGAATCCGTATAGGTGTTCGAGTGTTCGAACCGTAATGAGCAAGAAATGGTACCGAAACCCCGTATTTATATATCTGCCACTGTGCAGAAGAATCCGTAAAGGTGTTCGAGTTTTCGAACCGTAATGCGCAAGAAATGGTACCGAAACCCCGTATTTACATATCTGCCACTGTGCAGGAGAATCCGGATAGGTGTTCGAGTGTTCGAACCGTAATGCGCAAGAAATGGTACCGAAACCCCGTATTTACATATCTGCTACTGTGCAGGAGAATCCGCATAGGTGTTCGAGTGTTCGAACCGTATTGCGCAAGAAATGGTATGTAAACCCCGTATTTACATATATGCCACTGTGTAGGAGAATCCGTATAGGTGTTCGAGTGTTCGAACCGTAATGCGCAAGAAATGGTACCGAAACCCCGTATTTACATATCTGCCACTGTGCAGGAGAATCCGCATAGGTGTTCGAGTGTTCGAACCGTAATGCGCAAGAAATGGTATGTAAACCCCGTATTTACATATCTGCCACTGTGCAGGAGAATCCGCATAGGTGTTCGAGTGTTCGAACCGTAATGCGCAAGAAATGGTATGTAAACCCCGTATTTACATATCTGCCACTGTGCAGGAGAATCCGTATAGGTTTTCGAGTGTTCCAACCGTAATGCGCAAGAAATGGTACCGAAACCCCGTATTTACATATCTGCCACTGTGCAGGAGAATCCGTATAGGTGTTCGAGTGTTCGAACCGTAATGCGCAAGAAATGGTACCGAAATCCCGTATTTACATATCTGCCGCTGTGCAGGAGAATCCGGATAGGTGTTCGAGTGTTCGAACCGTAATGCGCTAGAAATGGTACGGAAACCCCGTATTTACATATCTGCCACTGTGCAGGAGAATCCGCATAGGTGTTCGAGTGTTCGAACCGTAATGCGCAAGAAATGGGATGTAAACCCCGTATTTACATATCTGCCACTGTGCAGGAGAATCCGTTTAGGTGTTCGAGTTTTCCAACCGTAATGCCCAAGAAATGGTACCGAAACCGCGTATTTACATATCTGCTACTGTGCAGGAGAATCCGTATAGGTGTTCGAGTGTTCGAACCGTAATGCGCAAGAAATGGTACCGAAATCCCGTATTTACATATCTGCCACTGTGCAGGAGAATCCGGATAGGTGTTTGAGTGTTCGAACCGTAATGCGCAAGAAATGGTACCGAAACCCCGTATTTACATATCTGCCACTGTGCAAGAGAATCCGCATAGGTGTTCGAGTGTTCGAACCGTATTGCGCAAGAAATGGTATGTAAACCCCGTATTTACATATCTGCCACTGTGCAGGAGAATCCGTATAGGTGTTCGAGTGTTCAAACCGTAATGCGCAAGAAATGGAACGGAAACCCCGTATTTACATATCTGCCACTGTGCAGGAGAATCCGTATAGGTGTTCGAGTGTTCGAACCGTAATGCGCAAGAAATGGTACGGAAACCCCGTATTTACATATCTGCCACTGTGTAGGAGAATCCGTATAGCTGTTCGAGTGTTCGAACCGTAGTGCGCAAGAAATGGTACTGAAACCCCGTATTTACATATCTGCCACTGTGTAGGATAATCCGCATAGGTGTTCGAGTGTTCGAACTGTAATGCGCAAGAAATGGTATGTAAACCCCGTATTTACATATCTGCCACTGTGCAGGAGAATCCGCATAGGTGTTCGAGTGTTCGAACCGTAATGCGCAAGAAATGGTATGTAAACCCCGTATTTACATATCTGCCACTGTGCAGGAGAATCCGTATAGGTTTTCGAGTGTTCCAACCGTAATGCGCAAGAAATGGTACCGAAACCCCGTATTTACATATCTGCCACTGTGCAGGAGAATCCGTATAGGTGTTCTAGTGTTCGAACCGTAATGCGCAAGAAATGGTACCGAAATCCCGTATTTACATATCTGCCGCTGTGGAGGAGAATCCGGATAGGTGTTCGAGTGTTCGAACCGTAATGCGAAAGAAATGGTACCGAAACCCCGTATTTACAAATCTGCCATTGTGCAGGAGAATCTGCATAGGTGTTCGAGTGTTCGAACCGTATTGCGCAAGAAATGGTATGTAAAACCCGTATTTACATATCTGCCACTGTGCAGGAGAATCCGTATAGGTGTTCGAGTGTTCGAACCGTAATGCGCAAGAAATGGTACCGAAACCCTGTATTTACATATCTGCCACTGTGCTGGAGAATCCGTATAGGTGTTCGAGTGTTCGAACCGTAATGCGCAAGAAATGGTACCGAAACCCCGTATTTATATATCTGCCACTGTGGAGAAGAATCCGTAAAGGTGTTCGAGTTTTCGAACCGTAATGCGCAAGAAATGGTACCGAAACCCCGTATTTACATATCTGCCACTGTGCAAGAGAATCCGGATAGGTGTTCGAGTGTTCGAACCGTAATGCGCAAGAAATGGTACCGAAACCCCGTATTTACATATCTGCCACTGTACAGGAGAATCCGCATAGGTGTTCGAGTGTTCGAACCGTATTGCGCAAGAAATGGTATGTAAACCCCGTATTTACATATATGCCACTGTGTAGGAGAATCCGTATAGGTGTTCGAGTGTTCGAACCGTAATGCGCAAGAAATGGTACCGAAACCCCGTATTTACTTATCTGCCACTGTGCAGGAGAATCCGCATAGGTGTTCGAGTGTTCGAACCGTAATGCGCAAGAAATGGTATGTAAACCCCGTATTTACATATCTGCCACTGTGCAGGAGAATCCGCATAGGTGTTCGAGTGTTCGAACCGTAATGCGCAAGAAATGGTATGTAAACCCCGTATTTACATATCTGCCACTGTGCAGGAGAATCCGTATAGGTTTTCGAGTGTTCCAACCGTAATGCGCAAGAAATGGTACCGAAACCCCGTATTTACATATCTGCCACTGTGCAGGAGAATCCGTATAGGTGTTCGAGTGTTCGAACCGTAATGCGCAAGAAATGGTACCGAAATCCCGTATTTACATATCTGCCGCTGTGCAGGAGAATCCGGATAGGTGTTCGAGTGTTCGAACCGTAATGCGAAAGAAATGGTACCGAAACCCCGTATTTACATATCTGCTATTGTGCAGGAGAATCTGCATAGGTGTTCGAGTGTTCGAACCGTATTGCGCAAGAAATGGTATGTAAACCCCGTATTTACATATCTGCCACTGTGCAGGAGAATCCGTATAGGTGTTCGAGTGTTCGAACCGTAATGCGCAAGAAATGGTACCGAAACCCCGTATTTACATATCTGCCACTGTGCAGGAGAATCCGTATAGGTGTTCGAGTGTTCGAACCGTAATGCGCAAGAAATGGTACCGAAACCCCGTATTTACATATCTGCCACTGTGCAGGAGAATCCGCATAGGTGTTCGATTGTTCGAACCGTATTGCGCAAGAAATGGTATGTAAACCCCGTATTTACATATCTGCCACTGTTTAGGAGAATCCGTATTGGTGTTCGAGTGTTCGAACCGTAATGCGCAAGAAATGGTACCGAAACCCCGTATTTACATATCTGCCACTGTGCAGGAGAATCCGCATAGGTGTTCGAGTGTTCGAACCGTAATGCGCAAGAAATGGTATGTAAACCCCGTATTTACATATCTGCCACTGTGCAGGAGAATCCGTATAGGTGTTCGAGTGTTCGAACCGTAATGCGCTAGAAATGGTACGGAAACCCCGTATTTACATATCTGCCACTGTGCAGGAGAATCCGCATAGGTGTTCGAGTGTTCGAACCGTAATGCGCAAGAAATGGGATGTAAACCCCGTATTTACATATCTGCCACTGTGCAGGAGAATCCGTTTAGGTGTTCGAGTTTTCCAACCGTAATGCCCAAGAAATGGTACCGAAACCGCGTATTTACATATCTGCTACTGTGCAGGAGAATCCGTATAGGTGTTCGAGTGTTCGAACCGTAATGCGCAAGAAATGGTACCGAAATCCCGTATTTACATATCTGCCACTGTGCAGGAGAATCCGGATAGGTGTTTGAGTGTTCGAACCGTAATGCGCAAGAAATGGTACCGAAACCCCGTATTTACATATCTGCCACTGTGCAAGAGAATCTGCATAGGTGTTCGAGTGTTCGAACCGTATTGCGCAAGAAATGGTATGTAAACCCCGTATTTACATATCTGCCACTGTGCAGGAGAATCCGTATAGGTGTTCGAGTGTTCGAACCGTAATGCGCAAGAAATGGTATGGAAACCCCGTATTTACATATCTGCCACTGCGCAGGAGAATCCGTAGAGGTGTTCGAGTGTTCAAACCGTAATGCGCAAGAAATGGAACGGAAACCCCGTATTTACATATCTGCCACTGTGCAGGAGAATCCGTATAGGTGTTCGAGTGTTCGAACCGTAATGCGCAAGAAATGGTACGGAAACCCCGTATTTACATATCTGCCACTGTGTAGGAGAATCCGTATAGCTGTTCGAGTGTTCGAACCGTAATGCGCAAGAAATGGTACTGAAACCCCGTATTTGCATATCTGCCACTGTGTAGGAGAATCCGCATAGGTGTTCGAGTGTTCGAGCTGTAATGCGCAAGAAATGGTATGTAAACCCCGTATTTACATATCTGCCACTGTGCAGGAGAATCCGCATAGGTGTTCGAGTGTTCGAACCGTAATGCGCAAGAAATGGTATGTAAACCCCGTATTTACATATCTGCCACTGTGCAGGAGAATCCGTATAGGTGTTCGAGTGTTCCAACCGTAATGCGCAAGAAATGGTACCGAAACCCCGTATTTACATATCTGCCACTGTGCAGGAGAATCCGTATAGGTGTTCGAGTGTTCGAACCGTAATGCGCAAGAAATGGTACCGAAACCCCGTATTTACATATCTGCCACTGTGCAGGAGAATCCGGATAGGTGTTCGAGTGTTCGAACCGTAATGCGCAAGAAATGGTACCGAAACCCCGTATTTACATATCTGCCACTGTGTAGGGGAATCCGCATAGGTGTTCGAGTGTTCGAACCGTAATGCGCAAGAAATGGTATGTAAACCCCGTATTTACATATCTGCAACTGTGCAGGAGAATCAGCATAGGTGTTCGAGTGTTCGAACCGTAATGCGCAAGAAATGGTATGTAAACCCCGTATTTACATATCTGCCACTCTGCAGGAGAATCCGTATAGGTGTTCGAGTGTTCCAACGGTAATGCGCAAGAAATGGTACCAAAACCCCGTATTTACATATCTGCCACTGTGCAGGAGAATCCGTATAGGTGTTCGAGTGTTCGAACCGTAATGCGCAAGAAATGGTACCGAAATCCCGTATTTACATATCTGCCGCTGTGCAGGAGAATCCGGATAGGTGTTCGAGTGTTCGAACCGTAATGCGAAAGAAATGGTACCGAAACCCCGTATTTACATATCTGCCATTGTGCAGGAGAATCTGCATAGGTGTTCGAGTGTTCGAACCGTATTGCGCAAGAAATGGTATGTAAACCCCGTATTTACATATCTGCCACTGTGCAGGAGAATCCGTATAGGTGTTCGAGTGTTCGAACCGTAATGCGCAAGAAATGGTACCGAAACCCCGTATTTACATATCTGCCACTGTGCTGGAGAATCCGTATAGGTGTTCGAGTGTTCGAACCGTAATGCGCAAGAAATGGTACCGAAACCCCGTATTTATACATCTGCCACTGTGCAGGAGAATCCGTAAAGGTGTTCGAGTTTTCGAACCGTAATGCGCAAGAAATGGTACCGAAACCCCGTATTTACATATCTGCCACTGTGCAGGAGAATCCGGATAGGTGTTCAAGTGTTCGAACCGTAATGCGCAAGAAATGGTACCGAAACCCTGTATTTACATATCTGCCACTGTGCAGGAGAATCCGCATAGGTGTTCGAGTGTTCGAACCGTATTGCGCAAGAAATGGTATGTAAACCCCGTATTTACATATCTGCCACTGTGCAGGAGAATCCGTATAGGTGTTCGAGTGTTCGAACCGTAATGCGCAAGAAATGGTACCGAAACCCCGTATTTACATATCTGCCACTGTGCTGGAGAATCCGTATAGGTGTTCGAGTGTTCGAACCGTAATGCGCAAAAAATGGTACCGAAACCCCGTATTTACATATCTGCCACTGTGCAGGAGAATCCGTATAGGTGTTCGAGTGTTCGAACCGTAATGCGCAAGAAATGGTACCGAAACCCCGTATTTACATATCTGCCACTGTACAGGAGAATCCGCATAGGTGTTCGATTGTTCGAACCGTATTGCGCAAGAAATGGTATGTAAACCCCGTATTTACATATCTGCCACTGTTTAGGAGAATCCGTATTGGTGTTCGAGTGTTCGAACCGTAATGCGCAAGAAATGGTACCGAAACCCCGTATTTACATATCTGCCACTGTGCAGGAGAATCCGCATAGGTGTTCGAGTGTTCGAACCGTAATGCGCAAGAAATGGTATGTAAACCCCGTATTTACATATCTGCCACTGTGCAGGAGAATCCGTATAGGTGTTCGAGTGTTCGAACCGTAATGGGGTAGAAATGGTACGGAAACCCCGTATTTACATATCTGCCACTGTGCAGGAGAATCCGCATAGGTGTTCGAGTGTTCGAACCGTAATGCGCAAGAAATGCTATGTAAACCCCGTATTTACATATCTGCCACTGTGCAGGAGAATCCGTTTAGGTGTTCGAGTTTTCCAACCGTAATGCCCAAGAAATGGTACCGAAACCCCGTATTTACATATCTGCTACTGTGCAGGAGAATCCGTATAGGTGTTCGAGTGTTCGAACCGTAATGCGCAAGAAATGGTACCGAAATCCCGTATTTACATATCTGCCACTGTGCAGGAGAATCCGGATAGGTGTTTGAGTGTTCGAACCGTAATGCGCAAGAAATGGTACCGAAACCCCGTATTTACATATCTGCCACTGTGCAAGAGAATCCGCATAGGTGTTCGAGTGTTCGAACCGTATTGCGCAAGAAATGGTATGTAAACCCCGTCTTTACATATCTGTCACTGTGCAGGAGAATCCGTATAGGTGTTCGAGTGTTAGAACCGTAATGCGCAAGAAATGGTATGGAAACCCCGTATTTACATATCTGCCACTGCGCAGGAGAATCCGTAGAGGTGTTCGAGTGTTCAAACCGTAATGCGCAAGAAATGGAACGGAAACCCCGTATTTACATATCTGCCACTGTGCAGGAGAATCCGTATAGGTGTTCGAGTGTTCGAACCGTAATGCGCAAGAAATGGTACGGAAACCCCGTATTTACATATCTGCCACTGTGTAGGAGAATCCGTATAGCTGTTCGAGTGTTCGAACCGTAGTGCGCAAGAAATGGTACTGAAACCCCGTATTTACATATCTGCCACTGTGTAGGAGAATCCGCATAGGTGTTCGAGTGTTCGAACTGTAATGCGCAAGAAATGGTATGTAAACCCCGTATTTACATATCTGCCACTGTGCAGGAGAATCCGCATAGGTGTTCGAGTGTTCGAACCGTAATGCGCAAGAAATGGTATGTAAACCCCGTATTTACATATCTGCCACTGTGCAGGAGAATCCGTATAGGTTTTCGAGTGTTCCAACCGTAATGCGCAAGAAATGGTACCGAAACCCCGTATTTACATATCTGCCACTGTGCAGGAGAATCCGTATAGGTGTTCGAGTGTTCGAACCGTAATGCGCAAGAAATGGTACCGAAATCCCGTATTTACATATCTGCCGCTGTGCAGGAGAATCCGGATAGGTGTTCGAGTGTTCGAACCGTAATGCGAAAGAAATGGTACCGAAACCCCGTATTTACAAATCTGCAATTGTGCAGGAGAATCTGCATAGGTGTTCGAGTGTTCGAACCGTATTGCGCAAGAAATGGTATGTAAAACCCGTATTTACATATCTGCCACTGTGCAAGAGAATCCGTATAGGTGTTCGAGTGTTCGAACCGTAATGCGCAAGAAATGGTACCGAAACCCCGTATTTACATATCTGCCACTGTGCAGGAGAATCCGCATAGGTGTTCGATTGTTCGAACCGTATTGCGCAAGAAATGGTATGTAAACCCCGTATTTACATATCTGCCACTGTTTAGGAGAATCCGTATTGGTGTTCGAGTGTTCGAACCGTAATGCGCAAGAAATGGTACCGAAACCCCGTATTTACATATCTGCCACTGTGCAGGAGAATCCGCATAGGTGTTTGAGTGTTCGAACCGTAATGCGCAAGAAATGGTATGTAAACCCCGTATTTACATATCTGCCACTGTGCAGGAGAATCCGTATAGGTGTTCGAGTGTTCGAACCGTAATGCGGTAGAAATGGTACGGAAACCCCGTATTTACATATCTGCCACTGTGCAGGAGAATCCGCATAGGTGTTCGAGTGTTCGAACCGTAATGCGCAAGAAATGCTATGTAAACCCCGTATTTACATATCTGCCACTGTGCAGGAGAATCCGTTTAGGTGTTCGAGTTTTCCAACCGTAATGCCCAAGAAATGGTACCGAAACCCCGTATTTACATATCTGCTACTGTGCAGGAGAATCCGTATAGGTGTTCGAGTGTTCGAACCGTAATGCGCAAGAAATGGTACCGAAATCCCGTATTTACATATCTGCCACTGTGCAGGAGAATCCGGATAGGTGTTTGAGTGTTCGAACCGTAATGCGCAAGAAATGGTACCGAAACCCCGTATTTACATATCTGCCACTGTGCAAGAGAATCCGCATAGGTGTTCGAGTGTTCGAACCGTATTGCGCAAGAAATGGTATGTAAACCCCGTATTTACATATCTGTCACTGTGCAGGAGAATCCGTATAGGTGTTCGAGTGTTCGAACCGTAATGCGCAAGAAATGGTATGGAAACCCCGTATTTACATATCTGCCACTGCGCAGGAGAATCCGTAGAGGTGTTCGAGTGTTCAAACCGTAATGCGCAAGAAATGGAACGGAAACCCCGTATTTACATATCTGCCACTGTGCAGGAGAATCCGTATAGGTGTTCGAGTGTTCGAACCGTAATGCGCAAGAAATGGTACGGAAACCCCGTATTTACATATCTGCCACTGTGTAGGAGAATCCGTATAGCTGTTCGAGTGTTCGAACCGTAGTGCGCAAGAAATGGTACTGAAACCCCGTATTTACATATCTGCCACTGTGTAGGAGAATCCGCATAGGTGTTCGAGTGTTCGAACTGTAATGCGCAAGAAATGGTATGTAAACCCCGTATTTACATATCTGCCACTGTGCAGGAGAATCCGCATAGGTGTTCGAGTGTTCAAACCGTAATGCGCAAGAAATGGTATGTAAACCCCGTATTTACATATCTGCCACTGTGCAGGAGAATCCGTATAGGTTTTCGAGTGTTCCAACCGTAATGCGCAAGAAATGGTACCGAAACCCCGTATTTACATATCTGCCACTGTGCAGGAGAATCCGTATAGGTGTTCGAGTGTTCGAACCGTAATGCGCAAGAAATGGTACCGAAATCCCGTATTTACATATCTGCCGCTGTGCAGGAGAATCCGGATAGGTGTTCGAGTGTTCGAACCGTAATGCGAAAGAAATGGTACCGAAACCCCGTATTTACAAATCTGCAATTGTGCAGGAGAATCTGCATAGGTGTTCGAGTGTTCGAACCGTATTGCGCAAGAAATGGTATGTAAAACCCGTATTTACATATCTGCCACTGTGCAGGAGAATCCGTATAGGTGTTCGAGTGTTCGAACCGTAATGCGCAAGAAATGGTACCGAAACCCCGTATTTACATATCTGCCACTGTGCAGGAGAATCCGCATAGGTGTTCGATTGTTCGAACTGTATTGCGCAAGAAATGGTATGTAAACCCCGTATTTACATATCTGCCACTGTTTAGGAGAATCCGTATTGGTGTTCGAGTGTTCGAACCGTAATGCGCAAGAAATGGTACCGAAACCCCGTATTTACATATCTGCCACTGTGCAGGAGAATCCGCATAGGTGTTTGAGTGTTCGAACCGTAATGCGCAAGAAATGGTATGTAAACCCCGTATTTACATATCTGCCACTGTGCAGGAGAATCCGTATAGGTGTTCGAGTGTTCGAACCGTAATGCGGTAGAAATGGTACGGAAACCCCGTATTTACATATCTGCCACTGTGCAGCAGAATCCGCATAGGTGTTCGAGTGTTCGAACCGTAATGCGCAAGAAATGCTATGTAAACCCCGTATTTACATATCTGCCACTGTGCAGGAGAATCCGTTTAGGTGTTCGAGTTTTCCAACCGTAATGCCCAAGAAATGGTACCGAAACCCCGTATTTACATATCTGCTACTGTGCAGGAGAATCCGTATAGGTGTTCGAGTGTTCGAACCGTAATGCGCAAGAAATGGTACCGAAATCCCGTATTTACATATCTGCCACTGTGCAGGAGAATCCGGATAGGTGTTTGAGTGTTCGAACCGTAATGCGCAAGAAATGGTACCGAAACCCCGTATTTACATATCTGCCACTGTGCAAGAGAATCCGCATAGGTGTTCGAGTGTTCGAACCGTATTGCGCAAGAAATGGTATGTAAACCCCGTATTTACATATCTGTCACTGTGCAGGAGAATCCGTATAGGTGTTCGAGTGTTCGAACCGTAATGCGCAAGAAATGGTATGGAAACCCCGTATTTACATATCTGCCACTGCGCAGGAGAATCCGTAGAGGTGTTCGAGTGTTCAAACCGTAATGCGCAAGAAATGGAACGGAAACCCCGTATTTACATATCTGCCACTGTGCAGGAGAATCCGTATAGGTGTTCGAGTGTTCGAACCGTAATGCGCAAGAAATGGTACGGAAACCCCGTATTTACATATCTGCCACTGTGTAGGAGAATCCGTATAGCTGTTCGAGTGTTCGAACCGTAGTGCGCAAGAAATGGTACTGAAACCCCGTATTTACATATCTGCCACTGTGTAGGAGAATCCGCATAGGTGTTCGAGTGTTCGAACTGTAATGCGCAAGAAATGGTATGTAAACCCCGTATTTACATATCTGCCACTGTGCAGGAGAATCCGCATAGGTGTTCGAGTGTTCGAACCGTAATGCGCAAGAAATGGTATGTAAACCCCGTATTTACATATCTGCCACTGTGCAGGAGAATCCGTATAGGTTTTCGAGTGTTCCAACCGTAATGCGCAAGAAATGGTACCGAAACCCCGTATTTACATATCTGCCACTGTGCAGGAGAATCCGTATAGGTGTTCGAGTGTTCGAACCGTAATGCGCAAGAAATGGTACCGAAATCCCGTATTTACATATCTGCCGCTGTGCAGGAGAATCCGGATAGGTGTTCGAGTGTTCGAACCGTAATGCGAAAGAAATGGTACCGAAACCCCGTATTTACAAATCTGCAATTGTGCAGGAGAATCTGCATAGGTGTTCGAGTGTTCGAACCGTATTGCGCAAGAAATGGTATGTAAAACCCGTATTTACATATCTGCCACTGTGCAGGAGAATCCGTATAGGTATTCGAGTGTTCGAACCGTAATGCGCAAGAAATGGTACCGAAACCCTGTATTTACATATCTGCCACTGTGCTGGAGAATCCGTATAGGTGTTCGAGTGTTCGAACCGTAATGCGCAAGAAATGGTACCGAAACCCCGTATTTATATATCTGCCACTGTGCAGAAGAATCCGTAAAGGTGTTCGAGTTTTCGAACCGTAATGCGCAAGAAATGGTACCGAAACCCCGTATTTACATATCTGCCACTGTGCAGGAGAATCCGGATAGGTGTTCGAGTGTTCGAACCGTAATGCGCAAGAAATGGTACCGAAACCCCGTATTTACATATCTGCCACTGTGCAGGAGAATCCGCATAGGTGTTCGAGTGTTCGAACCGTATTGCGCAAGAAATGGTATGTAAACCCCGTATTTACATATATGCCACTGTGCAGGAAAATCCGTATAGGTGTTCGAGTGTTCGAACCGTAATGCGCAAGAAATGGTACCGAAACCCCGTATTTACATATCTGCCACTGTGCAGGAGAATCCGCATAGGTGTTCGAGTGTTCGAACCGTAATGCGCAAGAAATGGTATGTAAACCCCGTATTTACATATCTGCCACTGTGCAGGAGAATCCGCATAGGTGTTCGAGTGTTCGAACCGTAATGCGCAAGAAATGGTATGTAAACCCCGTATTTACATATCTGACACTGTGCAGGAGAATCCGTATAGGTTTTCGAGTGTTCCAACCGTAATGCGCAAGAAATGGTACCGAAACCCCGTATTTACATATCTGCCACTGTGCAGGAGAATACGTATAGGTGTTCGAGTGTTCGAACCGTAATGCGCAAGAAATGGTACCGAAATCCCGTATTTACATATCTGCCGCTGTGCAGGAGAATCCGGATAGGTGTTCGAGTGTTCGAACCGTAATGCGAAAGAAATGGTACCGAAACCCCGTATTTACATATCTGGCATTGTGCAGGAGAATCTGCATAGGTGTTCGAGTGTTCGAACCGTATTGCGCAAGAAATGGTATGTAAACCCCGTATTTACATATCTGCCACTGTGCAGGAGAATCCGTATAGGTGTTCGAGTGTTCGAACCGTAATGCGCAAGAAATGGTACCGAAACCCCGTATTTACATATCTGCCACTGTGCTGGAGAATCCGTATAGGTGTTCGAGTGTTCGAACCGTAATGCGCAAGAAATGGTACCGAAACCCCGTATTTATATATCTGCCACTGTGCAGAAGAATCCGTAAAGGTGTTCGAGTTTTCGAACCGTAATGCGCAAGAAATGGTACCGAAACCCCGTATTTACATATCTGCCACTGTGCAGGAGAATCCGGATAGGTGTTCGAGTGTTCGAACCGTAATGCGCAAGAAATGGTACCGAAACCCCGTATTTACATATCTGCCATTGTGCAGGAGAATCCGCATAGGTGTTCGAGTGTTCGAACCGTATTGCGCAAGAAATGGTATGTAAACCCCGTATTTACATATATGCCACTGTGCAGGAGAATCCGTATAGGTGTTCGAGTGTTCGAACCGTAATGCGCAAGAAATGGTACCGAAACCTCGTATTTACATATCTGCCACTGTGCTGGAGAATCCGTATAGGTGTTCGAGTGTTCGAACCGTAATGCGCAAAAAATGGTACCGAAACCCCGTATTTACATATCTGCCACTGTGCAGGAGAATCCGTATAGGTGTTCGAGTGTTCGAACCGTAATGCGCAAGAAATGGTACCGAAACCCCGTATTTACATATCTGCCACTGTGCAGGAGAATCCGCAAAGGTGTTCGATTGTTCGAACCGTATTGCGCAAGAAATGGTATGTAAACCCCGTATTTACATATCTGCCACTGTTTAGGAGAATCCGTATTGGTGTTCGAGTGTTCGAACCGTAATGCGCAAGAAATGGTACCGAAACCCCGTATTTACATATCTGCCACTGTGCAGGAGAATCCGCATAGGTGTTTGAGTGTTCGAACCGTAATGCGCAAGAAATGGTATGTAAACCCCGTATTTACATATCTGCCACTGTGCAGGAGAATCCGTATAGGTGTTCGAGTGTTCGAACCTTAATGCGCTAGAAATGGTACGGAAACCCCGTATTTACATATCTGCCACTGTGCAGGAGAATCCGCATAGGTGTTCGAGTGTTCGAACCGTAATGCGCAAGAAATGGTATGTAAACCCCGTATTTACATATCTGCCACTGTGCAGGAGAATCCGTTTAGGTGTTCGAGTTTTCCAACCGTAATGCCCAAGAAATGGTACCGAAACCCCGTATTTACATATCTGCTACTGTGCAGGAGAATCCGTATAGGTGTTCGAGTGTTCGAACCGTAATGCGCAAGAAATGGTACCGAAATCCCGTATTTACATATCTGCCACTGTGCAGGAGAATCCGGATAGGTGTTTGAGTGTTCGAACCGTAATGCGCAAGAAATGGTACCGAAACCCCTTATTTACATATCTGCCACTGTGCAAGAGAATCCGCATAGGTGTTCGAGTGTTCGAACCGTATTGCGCAAGAAATGGTATGTAAACCCCGTATTTACATATCTGCCACTGTGCAGGAGAATCCGTATAGGTGTTCGAGTGTTCGAACCGTAATGCGCAAGAAATGGTATGGAAACCCCGTATTTACATATCTGCCACTGCGCAGGAGAATCCGTAGAGGTGTTCGAGTGTTCGAACCGTAATGCGCAAGAAATGGAACGGAAACCCCGTATTTACATATCTGCCACTGTGCAGGAGAATCCGTATAGGTGTTCTAGTGTTCGAACCGTAATGCGCAAGAAATGGTACGGAAACCCCGTATTTACATATCTGCCACTGTGTAGGAGAATCCGTATAGCTGTTCGAGTGTTCGAACCGTAATGCGCAAGAAATGGTACTGAAACCCCGTATTTACATATCTGCCACTGTGTAGGAGAATCCGCATAGGTGTTGGAGTGTTCGAACTGTAATGCGCAAGAAATGGTATGTAAACCCCGTATTTACATATCTGCCACTGTGCAGGAGAATCCGTATAGGTGTTCGAGTGTTCGAACCGTAATGCGCAAGAAATGGTACGGAAACCCCGTATTCACATATCTGCGACTGTGCCGGAGAATCCGCATAGGTGTTCAAGTGTTCGAACCGTAATGCGCAAGAAATGGTATGTAAACCCCGTATTTACATATCTGCCACTGTGCACAAGAATCCGCATAGGTGTTCGAGTGTTCGAACCGTATTGCGCAAGAAATGGTATGTAAACCCCGTATTTACATATCTGCCACTGTGCAGGAGAATCCGTATAGGTGTTCGAGTGTTCCAACCGTAATGCGCAAGAAATGGTACCGAAACCCCGTGTTTACATATCTGCCACTGTGCAGGAGAATCCGTATAGGTGTCCGAGTGTTCGAACCGTAATGCGCAAGAAATGGTACCGAAATCCCGTATTTACATATCTGCCACTGTGAAGGAGAATCCGGATAGGTGTTCGAGTGTTCGAACCGTAATGCGAAAGAAATCGTACCGAAACCCCGTATTTACATATCTGCCACTGTGCAGGAGAATCTACATAGGTGTTCGAGTGTTCGAACCGTATTGCGCAAGAAATGGTATGTAAACCCCGTATTTACATATCTGCCACTGTGCAGGAGAATCCGTATAGGTGTTCGAGTGTTCGAACCGTAATGTGCAAGAAATGGTGCTGAAACCCCGTATTTACATATCTGCCACTGTGCCGGAGAATCCGTATAGCTGTTCGAGTGTTCGAACCGTAATGCGCAAGAAATGGTACCGAAACCCCGTATTTACATATCTGCCACTGTGCAGGAGAATCCGTAAAGGTGTTCGAGTGTTCGAACCGTAATGCGCAAGAAATGGTACCGAAACCCCGTATTTACATATCTGCCACTGTGCAGGAGAATCCGGATAGGTGTTCGAGTGTTCGAACCGTAATGCGCAAGAAATGGTACCGAAACCCCGTATTTACATATCTGCCACTGTGCAGGAGAATCCGCATAGGTGTTCGAGTGTTCGAACCGTATTGCGCAAGAAATGGTATGTAAACCCCGTATTTACATATCTGCCACTGTTTAGGAGAATCCGTATTGGTGTTCGAGTGTTCGAACCGTAATGCGCAAGAAATGGTACCGAAACCCCGTATTTACATATCTGCCACTGTGCAGGAGAATCCGCATAGGTGTTTGAGTGTTCGAACCGTAATGCGCAAGAAATGGTATGTAAACCCCGTATTTACATATCTGCCACTGTGCAGGAGAATCCGGATAGGTGTTCGAGTGTTCGAACCGTAATGCGCAAGAAATGGTACCGAAACCCCGTATTTACATATCTGCCACTGTGCAGGAGAATCCGCATAGGTGTTCGAGTGTTCGAACCGTATTGCGCAAGAAATGGTATGTAAACCCCGTATTTACATATCTGCCACTGTGCAGGAGAATCCGTATAGGTGTTCGAGTGTTCGAACCGTAATGCGCAAGAAATGGTACCGAAACCCCGTATTTACATATCTGCCACTGTGCAGGAGAATCCGGATAGGTGTTCGAGTGTTCGAATCGTAATGCGCAAGAAATGGTACCGAAACCCCGTATTTACATATCTGCCACTGTGCAGGAGAATCCGCATAGGTGTTCGAGTGTTCGAACCGTAATGCGCAAGAAATGGTATGTAAACCCCGTATTTACATATCCGCCACTGTGCAGGAGAACCCGTATAGGTGTTCGAGTGTTCCAACCGTAATGCGCAAGAAATGGTACCGAAACCCCGTATTTACATATCTGCCACTGTGCAGGAGAATCCGTATAGGTGTTCGAGTGTTCGAACCGTAATGCGCAAGAAATGGTACCGAAACCCCGTATTTACATATCTACCGCTGTGCAGGAGAATCCGGATAGGTGTTCGAGTGTTCGAACCGTAATGCGCAAGAAATGGTACCGAAACCCCGTATTTACATATTTGCCACTGTGTAGGAGAATCCGCATAGGTGTTCGAGTGTTCGAACCGTAATGCGCAAGAAATGGTTTGTAAACCCCGTATTTACATATCTGCCACTGTGCAGGAGAATCCGTATAGGTGTTCGAGTGTTCCAACCGTAATGCGCAAGAAATGGTACCGAAACCCCGTGTTTACATATCTGCCACTGTGCAGGAGAATCCGTATAGGTGTTCGAGTGTTCGAACCGTAATGTGCAAGAAATGGTACCGAAATCCCGTATTTACATATCTGCCACTGTGCAGGAGAATCCGGATAGGTGTTCGAGTGTTCGAACCGTAATGCGAAAGAAATCGTACCGAAACCCCGTATTTACATATCTGCCACTGTGCAGTAGAATCCGCATAGGTGTTCGAGTGTTCGAACCGTATTGCGCAAGAAATGGTATGTAAACCCCGTATTTACATATCTGCCACTGTGCAGGAGAATCCGTATAGGTGTTCGAGTGTTCGAACCGTAATGCGCAAGAAATGGTACCGAAACCCCGTATTTACATATCTGCCACTGTGTAGGAGAATCCGGATAGGTGTTCGAGTGTTCGAATCGTAATGCGCAAGAAATGGTTTGTAAACCCCGTATTTACATATCTGCCACTGTGCAGGAGAATCAGCATAGGTGTTCGAATGTTCGAACCGTAATGCGCAAGTAATGGTACCGAAACCCCGTATTTACATATCTGCCACTGTGTAGGAGAATCCGGATAGGTGTTCGAGTGTTCGAACCGTAATGCGCAAGAAATGGTACCGAAACCCCGTATTTACATATCTGCCACTGTGTAGGAGAATCCGCATAGGTGTTCGAGTGTTCGAACCGTAATGCGCAAGAAATGGTTTGTAAACCCCGTATTTACATATCTGCCACTGTGCAGGAGAATCAGCATAGGTGTTCGAGTGTTCGAACCGTAATGCGCAAGAAATGGTATGTAAACCCCGTATTTACATATCTGCCACTGTGCAGGAGAATCCGTATAGGTGTTCGAGTGTTCCAACCGTAATGCGCAAGAAATGGTACCGAAACCCCGTGTTTACATATCTGCCACTGTGCAGGAGAATCCGTATAGGTGTTCGAGTGTTCGAACCGTAATGCGCAAGAAATGGTACCGAAATCCCGTATTTACATATCTGCCACTGTGCAGGAGAATCCGGATAGGTGTTCGAGTGTTCGAACCGTAATGCGAAAGAAATCGTACCGAAACCCCGTATTTACATATCTGCCACTGTGCAGGAGAATCCGCATAGGTGTTCGAGTGTTCGAACCGTATTGCGCAAGAAATGGTATGTAAACCCCGTATTTACATATCTGCCACTGTGCAGGAGAATCCGTATAGGTGTTCGAGTGTTCGAACCGTAATGCGCAAGAAATGGTACCGAAACCCCGTATTTACATATCTGCCACTGTGCAGGAGAATCCGGATAGGTGTTCGAGTGTTCGAACCGTAATGCGCAAGAAATGGTACCGAAACCCCGTATTTACATATCTGCCACTGTGTAGGAGAATCCGTAAAGGTGTTCGAGTGTTCGAACCGTAATGCGCAAGAAATGGTACCGAAACCCCGTATTTACATATCTGCCACTTTGCAGGAGAATCCGGATAGGTGTTCGAGTGTTCGAACCGTAATGCGCAAGAAATGGTACCGAAACCCCGTATTTACATATCTGCCACTGTGCAGGAGAATCCGGATAGGTGTTCGAGTGTTCGAACCGTAATGCGCAAGAAATGGTACCGAAACCCCGTATTTACATATCTGCCACTGTGTAGGAGAATCCGCATAGGTGTTCGAGTGTTCGAACCGTAATGCGCAAGAAATGGTTTGTAAACCCCGTATTTACATATCTGCCACTGTGCAGGAGAATCAGCATAGGTGTTCGAGTGTTCGAACCGTAATGCGCAAGAAATGGTATGTAAACCCCGTATTTACATATCTGCCACTGTGCAGGAGAATCCGTATAGGTGTTCGAGTGTTCCAACCGTAATGCGCAAGAAATGGTACCGAAACCCCGTATTTACATATCTGCCACTGTGCAGGAGAATCCGTATAGGTGTTCGAGTGTTCGAACCGTAATGCGCAAGAAATGGTACCGAAACCCCGTATTTACATATCTGCCACTGTGCAGGAGAATCCGGATAGGTGTTCGAGTGTTCGAACCGTAATGCGCAAGAAATGGTTTGTAAACCCCGTATTTACATATCTGCCACTGTGCAGGAGAATCAGCATAGGTGTTCGAGTGTTCGAACCGTAATACGCAAGAAATGGTATGTAAACCCCGTATTTACATATCTGCCACTGGGCAGGAGAATCCGTATAGGTGTTCGAGTGTTCCAACCGTAATGCGCAAGAAATGGTACCGAAACCCCGTGTTTACATATCTGCCACTGTGCAGGAGAATCCGTATAGGTGTTCGAGTGTTCGAACCGTAATGCGCAAGAAATGGTACCGAAATCCCGTATTTACATATCTGCCACTGTGCAGGAGAATCCGGATAGGTGTTCGAGTGTTCGAACCGTAATGCGAAAGAAATCGTACCGAAACCCCGTATTTACATATCTGCCACTGTGCAGGAGAATCTGCATAGGTGTTCGAGTGTTCGAACCGTATTGCGCAAGAAATGGTATGTAAACCCCGTATTTACATATCTGCCACTGTGCAGGAGAATCCGTATAGGTGTTCGAGTGTTCGAACCGTAATGCGCAAGAAATGGTACCGAAACCCCGTATTTACATATCTGCCACTGTGCAGGAGAATCCGTAAAGGTGTTCGAGTGTTCGAACCGTAATGCGCAAGAAATGGTACCGAAACCCCGTATTTACATATCTGCCACTTTGCAGGAGAATCCGGATAGGTGTTCGAGTGTTCGAACCGTAATGCGCAAGAAATGGTACCGAAACCCCGTATTTACATATCTGCCACTGTGCAGGAGAATCCGGATAGGTGTTCGAGTGTTCGAACCGTAATGCGCAAGAAATGGTACCGAAACCCCGTATTTACATATCTGCCACTGTGTAGGAGAATCCGCATAGGTGTTCGAGTGTTCGAACCGTAATGCGCAAGAAATGGTTTGTAAACCCCGTATTTACATATCTGCCACTGTGCAGGAGAATCAGCATAGGTGTTCGAGTGTTCGAACCGTAATGCGCAAGAAATGGTATGTAAACCCCGTATTTACATATCTGCCACTGTGCAGGAGAATCCGTATAGGTGTTCGAGTGTTCCAACCGTAATGCGCAAGAAATGGTACCGAAACCCCGTGTTTACATATCTGCCACTGTGCAGGAGAATCCGTATAGGTGTTCGAGTGTTCGAACCGTAATGCGCAAGAAATGGTACCGAAATCCCGTATTTACATATCTGCCACTGTGCAGGAGAATCCGGATAGGTGTTCGAGTGTTCGAACCGTAATGCGAAAGAAATCGTACCGAAACCCCGTATTTACATATCTGCCACTGTGCAGGAGAATCTGCATAGGTGTTCGAGTGTTCGAACCGTATTGCGCAAGAAATGGTATGTAAACCCCGTATTTACATATCTGCCACTGTGCAGGAGAATCCGTATAGGTGTTCGAGTGTTCGAACCGTAATGCGCAAGAAATGGTACCGAAACCCCGTATTTACATATCTGCCACTGTGCAGGAGAATCCGTAAAGGTGTTCGAGTGTTCGAACCGTAATGCGCAAGAAATGGTACCGAAACCCCGTATTTACATATCTGCCACTTTGCAGGAGAATCCGGATAGGTGTTCGAGTGTTCGAACCGTAATGCGCAAGAAATGGTACCGAAACCCCGTATTTACATATCTGCCACTGTGCAGGAGAATCCGGATAGGTGTTCGAGTGTTCGAACCGTAATGCGCAAGAAATGGTACCGAAACCCCGTATTTACATATCTGCCACTGTGTAGGAGAATCCGCATAGGTGTTCGAGTGTTCGAACCGTAATGCGCAAGAAATGGTTTGTAAACCCCGTATTTACATATCTGCCACTGTGCAGGAGAATCAGCATAGGTGTTCGAGTGTTCGAACCGTAATGCGCAAAAAATTGTATGTAAACCCCGTATTTACATATCTGCCACTGTGCAGGAGAATCCGTATAGGTGTTCGTGTGTTCCAACCGTAATGCGCAAGAAATGGTACCGAAACCCCGTGTTTACAAATCTGCTACTGTGCAGGAGAATCCGTATAGGTGTTCGAGTCTTCGAACCGTAATGCGCAAGAAATGGTACCGAAATCCCGTATTTACATATCTGCCACTGTGCAGGAGAATCCGGATAGGTGTTCGAGTGTTCGAACCGTAATGCGCAAGAAATGGTACCGAAACCCCGTATTTACATATCTGCCACTGTGCAGGAGAATCCGGATAGGTGTTCGAGTGTTCGAACCGTAATGCGCAAGAAATGGTACCGAAACCCCGTATTTACATATCTGCCACTGTGTAGGAGAATCCGCATAGGTGTTCGAGTGTTCGAACCGTAATGCGCAAGAAATGGTTTGTAAACCCCGTATTTACATATCTGCCACTGTGCAGGAGAATCAGCATAGGTGTTCGAGTGTTCGAACCGTAATGCGCAAGAAATGGTATGTAAACCCCGTATTTACATATCTGCCACTGTGCAGGAGAATCCGTATAGGTGTTCGAGTGTTCCAACCGTAATGCGCAAGAAATGGTACCGAAACCCCGTGTTTACATATCTGCCACTGTGCAGGAGAATCCGTATAGGTGTTCGAGTGTTCGAACCGTAATGCGCAAGAAATGGTACCGAAATCCCGTATTTACATATCTGCCACTGTGCAGGAGAATCCGGATAGGTGTTCGAGTGTTCGAACCGTAATGCGAAAGAAATCGTACCGAAACCCCGTATTTACATATCTGCCACTGTGCAGGAGAATCTACATAGGTGTTCGAGTGTTCGAACCGTAATGCGCAAGAAATGGTATGTAAACCTCGTATTTACATATCTGCCACTGTGCAGGAGAATCCGTATAGGTGTTCGAGTGTTCGAACCGTAATGCGCAAGAAATGGTACCGAAACCCCGTATTTACATATCTGCCACTGTGTAGGAGAATCCGCATAGGTGTTCGAGTGTTCGAACCGTAATGCGCAAGAAATGGTTTGTAAACCCCGTATTTACATATCTGCCACTGTGCAGGAGAATCAGCATAGGTGTTCGAGTGTTCGAACCGTAATGCGCAAAAAATTGTATGTAAACCCCGTATTTACATATCTGCCACTGTGCAGGAGAATCCGTATAGGTGTTCGTGTGTTCCAACCGTAATGCGCAAGAAATGGTACCGAAACCCCGTGTTTACAAATCTGCTACTGTGCAGGAGAATCCGTATAGGTGTTCGAGTCTTCGAACCGTAATGCGCAAGAAATGGTACCGAAATCCCGTATTTACATATCTGCCACTGTGCAGGAGAATCCGGATAGGTGTTCGAGTGTTCGAACCGTAATGCGCAAGAAATGGTATCGAAACCCCGTATTTACATATCTGCCACTGTGCAGGAGAATCCGGATAGGTGTTCGAGTGTTCGAACCGTAATGCGCAAGAAATGGTACCGAAACCCCGTATTTACATATCTGCCACTGTGTAGGAGAATCCGCATAGGTGTTCGAGTGTTCGAACCGTAATGCGCAAGAAATGGTTTGTAAACCCCGTATTTACATATCTGCCACTGTGCAGGAGAATCAGCATAGGTGTTCGAGTGTTCGAACCGTAATGCGCAAGAAATGGTATGTAAACCCCGTATTTACATATCTGCCACTGTGCAGGAGAATCCGTATAGGTGTTCGAGTGTTCCAACCGTAATGCGCAAGAAATGGTACCGAAACCCCGTGTTTACATATCTGCCACTGTGCAGGAGAATCCGTATAGGTGTTCGAGTGTTCGAACCGTAATGCGCAAGAAATGGTACCGAAATCCCGTATTTACATATCTGCCACTGTGCAGGAGAATCCGGATAGGTGTTCGAGTGTTCGAACCGTAATGCGAAAGAAATCGTACCGAAACCCCGTATTTACATATCTGCCACTGTGCAGGAGAATCTACATAGGTGTTCGAGTGTTCGAACCGTAATGCGCAAGAAATGGTATGTAAACCTCGTATTTACATATCTGCCACTGTGCAGGAGAATCCGTATAGGTGTTCGAGTGTTCGAACCGTAATGCGCAAGAAATGGTACCGAAACCCCGTATTTACATATCTGCCACTGTGCAGGAGAATCCGTAAAGGTGTTCGAGTGTTCGAACCGTAATGCGCAAGAAATGGTACCGAAACCCCGTATTTACATATCTGCCACTTTGCAGGAGAATCCGGATAGGTGTTCGAGTGTTCGAACCGTAATGCGCAAGAAATGGTACCGAAACCCCGTATTTACATATCTGCCACTGTGCAGGAGAATCCGCATAGGTGTTCGAGTGTTCGAACCGTATTGCGCAAGAAATGGTATGTAAACCCCGTATTTACATATCTGCCACTGTGCAGGAGAATCCGTATAGGTGTTCGAGTGTTCGAACCGTAATGCGCAAGAAATGGTATGTAAACTCCGTATTTACATATCTGCCACTGTGCAGGAGAATCCGTATAGGTGTTCGAGTGTTCGAACCGTAAAGCGTGAGAAATGGTATGTAAACCCCGTATTTACATATCTGCCACTATGCAGGAGAATCCGTATAGGTGTTCGAGTGTTCGAACCGTAATGCGCAAGAAATGGTATGTAAACCCCGTATTTACATATCTGCCACTGTGCAGGAGAATCCGTATAGGTGTTCGAGTGTTCCAACCGTAATGCGCAAGAAATGGTACCGAAACCCCGTGTTTACATATCTGCCACTATGCAGGAGAATCCGTATAGGTGTTCGAGTGTTCGAACCGTAATGCGCAAGAAATGGTACCCAAATACCGTATTTACATATCTGCCACTGTGCAGGAGAATCCGGATAGGTGTTCGAGTGTTCGAACCGTAATGCGAAAGAAATCGTACCGAAACCCCGTATTTACATATCTGCCACTGTGCAGGAGAATCTGCATAGGTGTTCGAGTGTTCGAACCGTATTGCGCAAGAAATGGTATGTAAACCCCGTATTTACATATCTGCCACTGTGCAGGAGAATCCGTATAGGTGTTCGAGTGTTCGAACCGTAATGCGCAAGAAATGGTACCGAAACCCCGTATTTACATATCTGCCACTGTGTAGGAGAATCCGTAAAGGTGTTCGAGTGTTCGAACCGTAATGCGCAAGAAATGGTACCGAAACCCCGTATTTACATATCTGCCACTTTGCAGGAGAATCCGGATAGGTGTTCGAGTGTTCGAACCGTAATGCGCAAGAAATGGTACCGAAACCCCGTATTTACATATCTGCCACTGTGCAGGAGAATCCGGATAGGTGTTCGAGTGTTCGAACCGTAATGCGCAAGAAATGGTACCGAAACCCCGTATTTACATATCTGCCACTGTGTAGGAGAATCCGCATAGGTGTTCGAGTGTTCGAACCGTAATGCGCAAGAAATGGTTTGTAAACCCCGTATTTACATATCTGCCACTGTGCAGGAGAATCAGCATAGGTGTTCGAGTGTTCGAACCGTAATGCGCAAGAAATGGTATGTAAACCCCGTATTTACATATCTGCCACTGTGCAGGAGAATCCGTATAGGTGTTCGAGTGTTCCAACCGTAATGCGCAAGAAATGGTACCGAAACCCCGTGTTTACATATCTGCTACTGTGCAGGAGAATCCGTATAGGTGTTCGAGTGTTCAAACCGTAATGCGCAAGAAGTGGTACCGAAATCCCGTATTTACATATCTGCCACTGTGCAGGAGAATCCGGATAGGTGTTCGAGTGTTCGAACCGTAATGCGCAAGAAATGGTACCGAAACCCCGTATTTACATATCTGCCACTGTGCAGGAGAATCCGGATAGGTGTTCGAGTGTTCGAACCGTAATGCGCAAGAAATCGTACCGAAACCCCGTATTTACATATCTGCCACTGTGTAGGAGAATCCGCATAGGTGTTCGAGTGTTCAAACCGTAATGCGCAAGAAATGGTTTGTAAACCCCGTATTTACATATCTGCCACTGTGCAGGAGAATCAGCATAGGTGATCGAGTGTTCGAACCGTAATGCGCAAGAAATGGTATGTAAACCCCGTATTTACATATCTGCCACTGTGCAGGAGAATCCGTATAGGTGTTCGAGTGTTCCAACCGTAATGCGCAAGAAATGGTACCGAAACCCCGTGTTTACATATCTGCCACTGTGCAGGAGAATCCGTATAGGTGTTCGAGTGTTCGAACCGTAATGCGCAAGAAATGGTACCGAAATCCCGTATTTACATATCTGCCACTGTGCAGGAGAATCCGGATAGGTGTTCGAGTGTTCGAACCGTAATGCGAAAGAAATCGTACCGAAACCCCGTATTTACATATCTGCCACTGTGCAGGAGAATCTGCATAGGTGTTCGAGTGTTCGAACCGTATTGCGCAAGAAATGGTATGTAAACCCCGTATTTACATATCTGCCACTGTGCAGGAGAATCCGTATAGGTGTTCGAGTGTTCGAACCGTAATGCGCAAGAAATGGTACCGAAACCCCGTATTTACATATCTGCCACTGTGCAGGAGAATCCGTAAAGGTGTTCGAGTGTTCGAACCGTAATGCGCAAGAAATGGTACCGAAACCCCGTATTTACATATCTGCCACTTTGCAGGAGAATCCGGATAGGTGTTCGAGTGTTCGAACCGTAATGCGCAAGAAATGGTACCGAAACCCCGTATTTACATATCTGCCACTGTGCAGGAGAATCCGCATAGGTGTTCGAGTGTTCGAACCGTATTGCGCAAGAAATGGTATGTAAACCCCGTATTTACATATCTGCCACTGTGCAGGAGAATCCGTATAGGTGTTCGAGTGTTCGAACCGTAATGCGCAAGAAATAGTACCGAAACCCCGTATTTACATATCTGCCACTGTGCTGGAGAATCCGTATAGGTGTTCGAGTGTTCGAACCGTAATGCGCAAAAAATGGTACCGAAACCCCGTATTTACATATCTGCCACTGTGCAGGAGAATCCGTATAGGTGTTCGAGTGTTCGAACCGTAATGCGCAAGAAATGGTACCGAAACCCCGTATTTACATATCTGCCACTGTGCAGGAGAATCCGTAAAGGTGTTCGAGTGTTCGAACCGTAATGCGCAAGAAATGGTACCGAAACCCCGTATTTACATATCTGCCACTTTGCAGGAGAATCCGGATAGGTGTTCGAGTGTTCGAACCGTAATGCGCAAGAAATGGTACCGAAACCCCGTATTTACATATCTACCACTGTGCAGGAGAATCCGTATAGGTGTTCGAGTGTTCGAATCGTAATGCGCAAGAAATGGTACCGAAACCCCGTATTTACATATCTGCCACTGTGCAGGAGAATCCGCATAGGTGTTCGAGTGTTCGAACCGTATTGCGCAAGAAATGGTATGTAAACCCCGTATTTACATATCTGCCACTGTGCAGGAGAATCCGTATAGGTGTTCGAGTGTTCGAACCGTAATGCGCAAGAAATGGTACCGAAACCCCGTATTTACATATCTGCCACTGTGCAGGGGAATCCGCATAGGTGTTCGAGTGTTCGAACCGTAATGCGCAAGAATTGGTATGTAAACCCCGTATTTACATATCTGCCACTGTGCAGGAGAATCCGTATAGGTGTTCGAGTGTTCGAACCGTAATGCGCTAGAAATGGTACGGAAACCCGTATTTACATATCTGCCACTGTGCAGGAGAATCCGCATAGGTGTTCGAGTGTTCGAACCGTAATGCGCAAGAAATGGTATGTAAACCCCGTATTTACATATCTGCCACTGTGCAGGAGAACCCGTATAGGTGTTCGAGTGTTCCAACCGTAATGCGCAAGAAATGGTACCGAAACCCCGTATTTACATATCTGCCACTGTGCAGGAGAATCCGTATAGGTGTTCGAGTGTTCGAACCGTAATGCGCAAGAAATGGTACCGAAACCCCGTATTTACATATCTACCACTGTGCAGGAGAATCCGGATAGGTGTTCGAGTGTTCGAACCGTAATGCGCAAGAAATGGTACCGAAACCCCGTATTTACATATCTGCCACTGTGTAGGAGAATCCGCATAGGTGTTCGAGTGTTCGAACCGTAATGCGCAAGAAATGGAATGTAAACCCCGTATTTACATATCTGCCACTATGCAGGAGAATCAGCATAGGTGTTCAAGTGTTCGAACCGTAATGCGCAAGAAATGGTATGTAAACCCCGTATTTACATATCTGCCACTGTGCAGGAGAATCCGTATAGGTGTTCGAGTGTTCCAACCGTAATGCGCAAGAAATGGTACCGAAACCCCGTGTTTACATATCTGCCACTGTGCAGGAGAATCCGTATAGGTGTTCGAGTGTTCGAACCGTAATGCGCAAGAAATGGTACCGAAATCCCGTATTTACATATCTGCCACTGTGCAGGAGAATCCGGATAGGTGTTCGAGTGTTCGAACCGTAATACGAAAGAAATCGTACCGAAACACCGTATTTACATATCTGCCACTGTGCAGGAGAATCTGCATAGGTGTTCGAGTGTTCGAACCGTATTGCGCAAGAAATGGTATGTAAACCCCGTATTTACATATCTGCCACTGTTTAGGAGAATCCGTAGAGGTGTTCGAGTGTTCGAACCGTAATGCGTAAGAAATGGTACCGAAACCCCGTATTTACATATCTACCACTGTGCAGGAGAATCCGTATAGGTGTTCGAGTGTTCGAATCGTAATGCGCAAGAAATGGTACCGAAACCCCGTATTTACATATCTGCCACTGTGCAGGAGAATCCGCATAGGTGTTCGAGTGTTCGAACCGTATTGCGCAAGAAATGGTATGTAAACCCCGTATTTACATATCTGCCACTGTGCAGGAGAATCCGTATAGGTGTTCGAGTGTTCGAACCGTAATGCGCAAGAAATGGTACCGAAACCCCGTATTTACATATCTGCCACTGTGCAGGGGAATCCGCATAGGTGTTCGAGTGTTCGAACCGTAATGCGCAAGAAATGGTATGTAAACCCCGTATTTACATATCTGCCACTGTGCAGGAGAATCCGTATAGGTGTTCGAGTGTTCGAACCGTAATGCGCTAGAAATGGTACGGAAACCCGTATTTACATATCTGCCACTGTGCAGGAGAATCCGCATAGGTGTTCGAGTGTTCGAACCGTAATGCGCAAGAAATGGTATGTAAACCCCGTATTTACATATCTGCCACTGTGCAGGAGAACCCGTATAGGTGTTCGAGTGTTCCAACCGTAATGCGCAAGAAATGGTACCGAAACCCCGTATTTACATATCTGCCACTGTGCAGGAGAATCCGTATAGGTGTTCGAGTGTTCGAACCGTAATGCGCAAGAAATGGTACCGAAACCCCGTATTTACATATCTACCACTGTGCAGGAGAATCCGGATAGGTGTTCGAGTGTTCGAACCGTAATGCGCAAGAAATGGTACCGAAACCCCGTATTTACATATCTGCCACTGTGTAGGAGAATCCGCATAGGTGTTCGAGTGTTCGAACCGTAATGCGCAAGAAATGGAATGTAAACCCCGTATTTACATATCTGCCACTGTGCAGGAGAATCAGCATAGGTGTTCAAGTGTTCGAACCGTAATGCGCAAGAAATGGTATGTAAACCCCGTATTTACATATCTGCCACTGTGCAGGAGAATCCGTATAGGTGTTCGAGTGTTCCAACCGTAATGCGCAAGAAATGGTACCGAAACCCCGTGTTTACATATCTGCCACTGTGCAGGAGAATCCGTATAGGTGTTCGAGTGTTCGAACCGTAATGCGCAAGAAATGGTACCGAAATCCCGTATTTACATATCTGCCACTGTGCAGGAGAATCCGGATAGGTGTTCGAGTGTTCGAACCGTAATGCGAAAGAAATCGTACCGAAACCCCGTATTTACATATCTGCCACTGTGCAGGAGAATCTGCATAGGTGTTCGAGTGTTCGAACCGTATTGCGCAAGAAATGGTATGTAAACCCCGTATTTACATATCTGCCACTGTGCAGGAGAATCCGTATAGGTGTTCGAGTGTTCGAACCGTAATGCGCAAGAAATGGTGCCGAAACCCCGTATTTACATATCTGCCACTGTGCTGGAGAATCCGTATACGTGTTCGAGTGTTCGAACCGTAATGCGCAAGAAATGGTACCGAAACCCCGTATTTACATATCTGCCACTGTGCAGGAGAATCCGTAAAGGTGTTCGAGTGTTCGAACCGTAATGCGCAAGAAATGGTACCGAAACCCCGTATTTACATATCTGCCACTGTGCAGGAGAATCCGGATAGGTGTTCGAGTGTTCGAACCGTAATGCGCAAGAAATGGTACCGAAACCCCGTATTTACATATCTGCCACTGTGCAGGGGAATCCGCATAGGTGTTCGAGTGTTCGAACCGTAATGCGCAAGAAATGGTACGTAAACCCCGTATTTACATATCTGCCACTGTGCAGGAGAATCCGTATAGGTGTTCGAGTGTTCGAACCGTAATGCGCTAGAAATGGTACGGAAACCAGTATTTACATATCTGCCACTGTGCAGGAGAATCCGCATAGGTGTTCGAGTGTTCGAACCGTAATGCGCAAGAAATGGTATGTAAACCCCGTATTTACATATCTGCCACTGTGCAGGAGAACCCGTATAGGTGTTCGAGTGTTCCAACCGTAATGCGCAAGAAATGGTACCGAAACCCCGTATTTACATATCTGCCACTGTGCAGGAGAATCCGTATAGGTGTTCGAGTGTTCGAACCGTAATGCGCAAGAAATGGTACCGAAACCCCGTATTTACATATCTACCACTGTGCTGGAGAATCCGGATAGGTGTTCGAGTGTTCGAACCGTAATGCGCAAGAAATGGTACCGAAACCCCGTATTTACATATCTGCCACTGTGTAGGAGAATCCGCATAGGTGTTCGAGTGTTCGAACCGTAATGCGCAAGAAATGGAATGTAAACCCCGTATTTACATATCTGCCACTGTGCAGGAGAATCAGCATAGGTGTTCAAGTGTTCGAACCGTAATGCGCAAGAAATGGTATGTAAACCCCGTATTTACATATCTGCCACTGTGCAGGAGAATCCGTATAGGTGTTCGAGTGTTCCAACCGTAATGCGCAAGAAATGGTACCGAAACCCCGTGTTTACATATCTGCCACTGTGCTGGAGAATCCGTATAGGTGTTCGAGTGTTCGAACCGTAATGCGCAAGAAATGGTACCGAAATCCCGTATTTACATATCTGCCACTGTGCAGGATTATCCGGATAGGTGTTCGAGTGTTCGAACCGTAATGCGAAAGAAATCGTACCGAAACCCCGTATTTACATATCTGCCACTGTGCAGGAGAATCTGCATAGGTGTTCGAGTGTTCGAACCGTATTGCGCAAGAAATGGTATGTAAACCCCGTATTTACATATCTGCCACTGTGCAGGAGAATCCGTATAGGTGTTCGAGTGTTCGAACCGTAATGCGCAAGAAATGGTGCCGAAACCCCGTATTTACATATCTGCCACTGTGCTGGAGAATCCGTATACGTGTTCGAGTGTTCGAACCGTAATGCGCAAGAAATGGTACCGAAACCCCGTATTTACATATCTGCCACTGTGCAGGAGAATCCGTAAAGGTGTTCGAGTGTTCGAACCGTAATGCGCAAGAAATGGTACCGAAACCCCGTATTTACATATCTGCCACTGTGCAGGAGAATCCGGATAGGTGTTCGAGTGTTCGAACCGTAATGCGCAAGAAATGGTACCGAAACCCCGTATTTACATATCTGCCACTGTGCAGGAGAATCCGCATAGGTGTTCGAGTGTTCGAACCGTATTGCGCAAGAAATGGTATGTAAACCCCGTATTTACATATCTGCCACTGTGCAGGAGAATCCGTATAGGTGTTCGAGTGTTCGAACCGTAATGCGCAAGAAATGGTACCGAAACCCCGTATTTACATATCTGCCACTGTGCTGGAGAATCTGTATAGGTGTTCGAGTGTTCGAACCGTAATGCGCAAAAAATGGTACCGAAACCCCGTATTTACATATCTGCCACTGTGCAGGAGAATCCGTACAGGTGTTCGAGTGTTCGAACCGTAATGCGCAAGAAATGGTACCGAAACCCCGTATTTACATATCTGCCACTGTGCAGGAGAATCCGTACAGGTGTTCGAGTGTTCGAACCGTAATGCGCAAGAAATGGTACCGAAACCCCGTATTTACATATCTGCCACTGTGCAGGAGAATCCGCATAGGTGTTCGAGTGTTCGAACCGTATTGCGCAAGAAATGATATGTAAACCCCGTATTTACATATCTGCCACTGTGCAGGAGAATCCGTATAGGTGTTCGAGTGTTCGAACCGTAATGCGCAAGAAATGGTGCCGAAACCCCGTATTTACATATCTGCCACTGTGCTGGAGAATCCGTATAGGTGTTCGACTGTTCGAACCGTAATGCGCAAGAAATGGTACCGAAACCCCATATTTACATATCTGCCACTGTGCAGGAGAATCCGTAAAGGTGTTCGAGTGTTCGAACCGTAATGCGCAAGAAATGGTACCGAAACCCCGTATTTACATATCTGCCACTGTGCAGGAGAATCCGGATAGGTGTTCGAGTGTTCGAACCGTAATGCGCAAGAAATGGTACCGAAACCCCGTATTTACATATCTGCCACTGTGCAGGAGAATCCGCATAGGTGTTCGAGTGTTCGAACCGTATTGCGCAAGAAATTGTATGTAAACCCCGTATTTACATATCTGCCACTGTGCAGGAGAATCCGTATAGGTGTTCGAGTGTTCGAACCGTAATGCGCAAGAAATGGTACCGAAACCCCGTATTTACATATCTGCCACTGTGCTGGAGAATCCGTATAGGTGTTTGAGTGTTCGAACCGTAATGCGCAAAAAATGGTACCGAAACCCCGTATTTACATATCTGCCACTGTGCAGGAGAATCCGTATAGGTGTTCGAGTGTTCGAACCGTAATGCGCAAGAAATGGTACCGAAACCCCGTATTTACATATCTGCCACTGTGCAGGAGAATCCGGATAGGTGTTTGAGTGTTCGAACCGTAATGCGCAAGAAATGGTACCGAAACCCCGTATTTACATATCTGCCACTGTGCAGGAGACTCCGCATAGGTGTTCGAGTGTTCGAACCGTATTGCGCAAGAAATGGTATGTAAACCCCGTATTTACATATCTGCCACTGTGCCGGAGAATCCGTATAGGTGTTCGAGTGTTCGAACCGTAATGCGCAAGAAATGGTATGGAAACCCCGTATTTACATATCTGCCACTGTGCAGGAGAATCCGTAGAGGTGTTCGAGTGTTCGAACCGTAATGCGCAAGAAATGGTACGGAAACCCCGTATTTACATATCAGCCACTGTGCAGGAGAATCCGTATAGGTGTTCGAGTGTTCGAACCGTAATGCGCAAGAAATGGTACCGAAACCCCGTATTTACATATCTGCCACTGTGTAGGAGAATCCGCATAGGTGTTCGAGTGTTCGAACCGTAATGCGCAAGAAATGGTACCGAAAACCCGTATTTACATATCTGCCACTGTGTAGGAGAATCCGTAAAGGTGTTCGAGTGTTCGAACCGTAATGCGCAAGAAATGGTACCGAAACCCCGTATTTACATATCTGCCACTGTGTAGGAGAATCCGGATAGGTGTTCGAGTGTTCGAACCGTAATGCGCAAGAAATGGTACCGAAACCCCGTATTTACATATCTGCCACTGTGCAGGAGAATCCGCATAGGTGTTCGAGTGTTCGAACCGTATTGCGCAAGAAATGGTATGTAAACCCCGTATTTACATATCTGCCACTGTGCAGGAGAATCCGTATAGGTGTTCGAGTGTTCGAACCGTAATGCGCAAGAAATGGTACCGAAACCCCGTATTTACATATCTGCCACTGTGCTGGAGAATCCGTATAGGTGTTCGAGTGTTCCAACCGTAATGCGCAAAAAATGGTACCGAAACCCCGTATTTACATATCTGCCACTGTGCAGGAGAATCCGTATAGGTGTTCGAGTGTTCGAACCGTAATGCGCAAGAAATGGTACCGAAACCCCGTGTTTACATATCTACCACTGTGCAGGAGAATCCGCATAGGTGTTCGAGTGTTCGAACCGTATTGCGCAAGAAATGGTATGTAAACCCCGTATTTACATATCTGCCACTGTTTAGGAGAATCCGTATAGGTGTTCGAGTGTTCGAACCGTAATGCGCAAGAAATGGTGCCGAAACCCCGTATTTACATATCTGCCACTGTGCAGGAGAATCCGTATAGGTGTTCGAGTGTTCGAATCGTAATGCGCAAGAAATGGTACCGAAACCCCGTATTTACATATCTGCCACTGTGCAGGAGAATCCGCATAGGTGTTCGAGTGTTCGAACCGTATTGCGCAAGAAATGGTATGTAAACCCCGTATTTACATATCTGCCACTGTGCAGGAGAATCCGTATAGGTGTTCGAGTGTTCGAACCGTAATGCGCAAGAAATGGTACCGAAACCCCGTATTTACATATCTGCCACTGTGCTGGAGAATCCGTATAGGTGTTCGAGTGTTCGAACCGTAATGCGCAAAAAATGGTACCGAAACCCCGTATTTACATATCTGCCACTGTGCAGGAGAATCCGTATAGGTGTTCGAGTGTTCGAACCGTAATGCGCAAGAAATGGTACGGAAACCCCGTATTTACATATCTGCCACTGTGCAGGAGAATCCGCATAGGTGTTCGAGTGTTCGAACCGTAATGCGCAAGAAATGGTTCCGAAATCCCGTATCTACATATCTGCCACTGTGCAGGAGAATCCGGATAGGTGTTCGAGTGTTCGAACCGTAATGCGAAAGAAATCGTACCGAAACCCCGTATTTACATATCTGCCACTGTGCAGGAGAATCTGCATAGGTGTTCGTGTGTTCGAACCGTATTGCGCAAGAAATGGTATGTAAACCCCGTATTTACATATCTGCCACTGTGCAGGAGAATCCGTATAGGTGTTCGAGTGTTCGAACCGTAATGCGCAAGAAATGGTGCCGAAACCCCGTATTTACATATCTGCCACTGTGCTGGAGAATCCGTATAGGTGTTCGACTGTTCGAACCGTAATGCGCAAGAAATGGTACCGAAACCCCATATTTACATATCTGCCACTGTGCAGGAGAATCCGTAAAGGTGTTCGAGTGTTCGAACCGTAATGCGCAAGAAATGGTACCGAAACCCCGTATTTACATATCTGCCACTGTGCAGGAGAATCCGGATAGGTGTTCGAGTGTTCGAACCGTAATGCGCAAGAAATGGTACCGAAACCCCGTATTTACATATCTGCCACTGTGCAGGAGAATCCGCATAGGTGTTCGAGTGTTCGAACCGTATTGCGCAAGAAATTGTATGTAAACCCCGTATTTACATATCTGCCACTGTGCAGGAGAATCCGTATAGGTGTTCGAGTGTTCGAACCGTAATGCGCAAGAAATGGTACCGAAACCCCGTATTTACATATCTGCCACTGTGCTGGAGAATCCGTATAGGTGTTCGAGTGTTCGAACCGTAATGCGCAAAAAATGGTACCGAAACCCCGTATTTACATATCTGCAACTGTGCAGGAGAATCCGTATAGGTGTTCGAGTGTTCGAACCGTAATGCGCAAGAAATGGTACCGAAACCCCGTATTTACACATCTGCAACTGTGCAGGAGAATCCGTATAGGTGTTCGAGTGTTCGAACCGTAATGCGCAAGAAATGGTACCGAAACCCCGTATTTACATATCTGCCACTGTGCAGGAGAATCCGCATAGGTGTTCGAGTGTTCGAACCGTATTGCGCAAGAAATTGTATGTAAACCCCGTATTTACATATCTGCCACTGTGCAGGAGAATCCGTATAGGTGTTCGAGTGTTCGAACCGTAATGCGCAAGAAATGGTACCGAAACCCCGTATTTACATATCTGCCACTGTGCTGGAGAATCCGTATAGGTGTTCGAGTGTTCGAACCGTAATGCGCAAAAAATGGTACCGAAACCCCGTATTTACATATCTGCCACTGTGCAGGAGAATCCGTATAGGTGTTCGAGTGTTCGAACCGTAATGCGCAAGAAATGGTACCGAAACCCCGTATTTACATATCTGCCACTGTGCAGGAGAATCCGCATAGGTGTTCGAGTGTTCGAACCGTATTGCGCAAGAAATGGTATGTAAACCCCGTATTTACATATCTGCCACTGTTTAGGGGAATCCGTATAGGTGTTCGAGTGTTCGAACCGTAATGCGCAAGAAATGGTGCCGAAACCCCGTATTTACATATCTGCCACTGTGCAGGAGAATCCGTATAGGTGTTCGAGTGTTCGAACCGTAATGCGCAAGAAATGGTACCGAAACCCCGTATTTACATATCTGCCACTGTGCTGGAGAATCCGTATAGGTGTTCGAGTGTTCGAACCGTAATGCGCAAAAAATGGTACCGAAACCCCGTATTTACATATCTGCCACTGTGCAGGAGAATCCGTATAGGTGTTCGAGTGTTCGAACCGTAATGCGCAAGAAATGGTACGGAAACCCCGTATTTACATATCTGCCACTGTGCAGGAGAATCCGCATAGGTGTTCGAGTGTTCGAACCGTAATGCGCAAGAAATGGTACCGAAATCCCGTATTTACAAATCTGCCACTGTGCAGGAGAATCCGGATAGGTGTTCGAGTGTTCGAACCGTAATGCGAAAGAAATCGTACCGAAACCCCGTATTTACATATCTGCCACTGTGCAGGAGAATCTGCATAGGTGTTCGAGTGTTCGAACCGTATTGCGCAAGAAATGGTATGTAAACCCCGTATTTCCATCTCTGCCACTGTGCAGGAGAATCCGTATAGGTGTTCGAGTGTTCGAACCGTAATGCGCAAGAAATGGTGCCGAAACCCCGTATTTACATATCTGCCACTGTGCTGGAGAATCCGTATAGGTGTTCGAGTGTTCGAACCGTAATGCGCAAGAAATGGTACTGAAACCCCGTATTTACATATCTGCCACTGTGCAGGAGAATCCGTAAAGGTGTTCGAGTGTTCGAACCGTAATGCGCAAGAAATGGTACCGAAACCCCGTATTTACATATCTGCCACTGTGCAGGAGAATCCGGATAGGTGTTCGAGTGTTCGAACCGTAATGCGCAAGAAATGGTACCGAAACCCCATATTTACATATCTGCCACTGTGCAGGAGAATCCGCATAGGTGTTCGAGTGTTCGAACCGTATTGCGCAAGAAATGGTATGTAAACCCCGTATTTACATATCTGCCACTGTGCAGGAGAATCCGTATAGGTGTTCGAGTGTTCGAACCGTAATGCGCAAGAAATGGTACCGAAACCCCGTATTTACATATCTGCCACTGTGGTGGAGAATCCGTATAGGTGTTCGAGTGTTCGAACCGTAATGCTCAAAAAATGGTACCGAAACCCCGTATTTACATATCTGCCACTGTGCAGGATAATCCGTATAGGTGTTCGAGTGTTCGAACCGTAATGCGCAAGAAATGGTACCGAAACCCCGTATTTACATATCTGCCACTGTGCAGGAGAATCCGCATAGGTGTTCGAGTGTTCGAACCGTATTGCGTAAGAAATGGTATGTAAACCCCGTATTTACATATCTGCCACTGTGCAGGAGAATTCGTATAGGTGTTCGAGTGTTCGAACCGTAATGCGCAAGAAATGGTACCGAAACCCCGTATTTACATATCTGCCACTGTGCTGGAGAATCCGTATAGGTGTTCGAGTGTTCGAACCGTAATGCGCAAAAAATGGTACCGAAACCCCGTATTTACATATCTGCAACTGTGCAGGAGAATCCGTATAGGTGTTCGAGTGTTCGAACCGTAATGCGCAAGAAATGGTACCGAAACCCCGTATTTACACATCTGCAACTGTGCAGGAGAATCCGTATAGGTGTTCGAGTGTTCGAACCGTAATGCGCAAGAAATGGTACCGAAACCCCGTATTTACATATCTGCCACTGTGCAGGAGAATCCGCATAGGTGTTCGAGTGTTCGAACCGTATTGCGCAAGAAATGGTATGTAAACCCCGTATTTACATATCTGCCACTGTTTAGGAGAATCCGTATAGGTGTTCGAGTGTTCGAACCGTAATGCGCAAGAAATGGTACCGAAACCCCGTATTTACATATCTGCCACTGTGCAGGAGAATCCGTATAGGTGTTCGAGTGTTCGAATCGTAATGCGCAAGAAATGGTACCGAAACCCCGTATTTACATATCTGCCACTGTGCAGGAGAATCCGCATAGGTGTTCGAGTGTTCGAACCGTATTGCGCAAGAAATGGTATGTAAACCCCGTATTTACATATCTGCCACTGTGCAGGAGAATCCGTATAGGTGTTCGAGTGTTCAAACCGTAATGCGCAAGAAATGGTACCGAAACCCCGTATTTACATATCTGCCACTGTGCAGGGGAATCCGCATAGGTGTTCGAGTGTTCGAACCGTAATGTGCAAGGAATGGTATGTAAACCCCGTATTTACATATCTGCCACTGTGCAGGAGAATCCGTATAGGTGTTCGAGTGTTCGAACCGTAATGCGCCAAAAATGGTACGGAAACCCCGTATTTACATATCTGCCACTGTGCAGGAGAATCCGCATAGGTGTTCGAGTGTTCGAACCGTAATGCGCAAGAAATGGTATGTAAACCCCGTATTTACATATCTGCCCCTGTGCAGGAGAATCCGTATAGGTGTTCGAGTTTTCCAACCGTATTGCGCAAGAAATGGTACCGAAACCCCGTATTTACATATCTGCTACTGTGCAGGATAATCCGTATAGGTGTTCGAGTGTTCGAACCGTAATGCGCAAGAAATGGTACCGAAACCCCGTATTTACATATCTGCCACTGTGCAGGAGAATTCGGATAGGTGTTTGAGTGTTCGAACCGTAATGCGCAAGAAATGGTACCGAAACCCCGTATTTACATATCTGCCACTGTGCAGGAGAATCCGCATAGGTGTTCGAGTGTTCGAACCGTATTGCGCAAGAAATGGTATGTAAACCCCGTATTTACATATCTGCCACTGTGCCGGAGAATCCGTATAGGTGTTCGAGTGTTCGAACCGTAATGCGCAAGAAATGGTATGGAAACCCCGTATTTAGATATCTGCCACTGCGCAGGAGAATCCGTAGAGGTGTTCGAGTGTTCGAACCGTAATGCGCAAGAAATGGTACGGAAACCCCGTATTTACATATCAGCCACTGTGCAGGAGAATCCGTATAGGTGTTCGAGTGTTCGAACCGTAATGCGCAAGAAATGGTACCGAAACCCCGTATTTACATATCTGCCACTGTGTAGGAGAATCCGCATAGGTGTTCGAGTGTTCGAACCGTAATGCGCAAGAAATGGTACCGAAAACCCGTATTTACATATCTGCCACTGTGCAGGAGAATCCGTAAAGGTGTTCGAGTGTTCGAACCGTAATGCGCAAGAAATGGTACCGAAACCCCGTATTTACATATCTGCCACTGTGTAGGAGAATCCGGATAGGTGTTCGAGTGTTCGAACCGTAATGCGCAAGAAATGGTACCGAAACCCCGTATTTACATATCTGCCACTGTGCAGGAGAATCCGCATAGGTGTTCGAGTGTTCGAACCGTATTGCGCAAGAAATGGTATGTAAACCCCGTATTTACATATCTGCCACTGTGCAGGAGAATCCGTATAGGTGTTCGAGTGTTCGAACCGTAATGCGCAAGAAATGGTACCGAAACCCCGTATTTACATATCTGCCACTGTGCTGGAGAATCCGTATAGGTGTTCGAGTGTTCGAACCGTAATGCGCAAAAAATGGTACCGAAACCCCGTATTTACATATCTGCCACTGTGCAGGAGAATCCGTATAGGTGTTCGAGTGTTCGAACCGTAATGCGCAAGAAATGGTACCGAAACCCCGTGTTTACATATCTGCCACTGTGCAGGAGAATCCGCATAGGTGTTCGAGTGTTCGAACCGTATTGCGCAAGAAATGGTATGTAAACCCCGTATTTACATATCTGCCACTGTTTAGGAGAATCCGTATAGGTGTTCGAGTGTTCGAACCGTAATGCGCAAGAAATGGTGCCGAAACCCCGTATTTACATATCTGCCACTGTGCAGGAGAATCCGTATAGGTGTTCGAGTGTTCGAATCGTAATGCGCAAGAAATGGTACCGAAACCCCGTATTTACATATCTGCCACTGTGCAGGAGAATCCGCATAGGTGTTCGAGTGTTCGAACCGTATTGCGCAAGAAATGGTATGTAAACCCCGTATTTACATATCTGCCACTGTGCAGGAGAATCCGTATAGGTGTTCGAGTGTTCGAACCGTAATGCGCAAGAAATGGTACCGAAACCCCGTATTTACATATCTGCCACTGTGCTGGAGAATCCGTATAGGTGTTCGAGTGTTCGAACCGTAATGCGCAAAAAATGGTACCGAAACCCCGTATTTACATATCTGCCACTGTGCAGGAGAATCCGTATAGGTGTTCGAGTGTTCGAACCGTAATGCGCAAGAAATGGTACGGAAACCCCGTATTTACATATCTGCCACTGTGCAGGAGAATCCGCATAGGTGTTCGAGTGTTCGAACCGTAATGCGCAAGAAATGGTTCCGAAATCCCGTATCTACATATCTGCCACTGTGCAGGAGAATCCGGATAGGTGTTCGAGTGTTCGAACCGTAATGCGAAAGAAATCGTACCGAAACCCCGTATTTACATATCTGCCACTGTGCAGGAGAATCTGCATAGGTGTTCGAGTGTTCGAACCGTATTGCGCAAGAAATGGTATGTAAACCCCGTATTTACATATCTGCCACTGTGCAGGAGAATCCGTATAGGTGTTCGAGTGTTCGAACCGTAATGCGCAAGAAATGGTGCCGAAACCCCGTATTTACATATCTGCCACTGTGCTGGAGAATCCGTATAGGTGTTCGAGTGTTCGAATCGTAATGCGCAAGAAATGGTACCGAAACCCCATATTTACATATCTGCCACTGTGCAGGAGAATCCGTAAAGGTGTTCGAGTGTTCGAACCGTAATGCGCAAGAAATGGTACCGAAACCCCGTATTTACATATCTGCCACTGTGCAGGAGAATCCGTATAGGTGTTCGAGTGTTCGAACCGTAATGCGCAAGAAATGGTACCGAAACCCCGTGTTTACATATCTGCCACTGTGCAGGAGAATCCGCATAGGTGTTCGAGTGTTCGAACCGTATTGCGCAAGAAATGGTATGTAAACCCCGTATTTACATATCTGCCACTGTTTAGGAGAATCCGTATAGGTGTTCGAGTGTTCGAACCGTAATGCGCAAGAAATGGTGCCGAAACCCCGTATTTACATATCTGCCACTGTGCAGGAGAATCCGTATAGGTGTTCGAGTGTTCGAATCGTAATGCGCAAGAAATGGTACCGAAACCCCGTATTTACATATCTGCCACTGTGCAGGAGAATCCGCATAGGTGTTCGAGTGTTCGAACCGTATTGCGCAAGAAATGGTATGTAAACCCCGTATTTACATATCTGCCACTGTGCAGGAGAATCCGTATAGGTGTTCGAGTGTTCGAACCGTAATGCGCAAGAAATGGTGCCGAAACCCCGTATTTACATATCTTCCACTGTGCTGGAGAATCCGTATAGGTGTTCGACTGTTCGAACCGTAATGCGCAAGAAATGGTACCGAAACCCCATATTTACATATCTGCCACTGTGCAGGAGAATCCGTAAAGGTGTTCGAGTGTTCGAACCGTAATGCGCAAGAAATGGTACCGAAACCCCGTATTTACATATCTGCCACTGTGCAGGAGAATCCGGATAGGTGTTCGAGTGTTCGAACCGTAATGCGCAAGAAATGGTACCGAAACCCCGTATTTACATATCTGCCACTGTGCAGGAGAATCCGCATAGGTGTTCGAGTGTTCGAACCGTATTGCGCAAGAAATGGTATGTAAACCCCGTATTTACATATCTGCCACTGTGCAGGAGAATCCGTATAGGTGTTCGAGTGTTCGAACCGTAATGCGCAAGAAATGGTACCGAAACCCCGTATTTACATATCTGCCACTGTGCTGGAGAATCCGTATAGGTGTTCGAGTGTTCGAACCGTAATGCGCAAAAAATGGTACCGAAACCCCGTATTTACATATCTGCCACTGTGCAGGAGAATCCGTATAGGTGTTCGAGTGTTCGAACCGTAATGCGCAAGAAATGGTACCGAAACCCCGTATTTACATATCTGCCACTGTGCAGGAGAATCCGCATAGGTGTTCGAGTGTTCGAACCGTATTGCGCAAGAAATGGTATGTAAACCCCGTATTTACATATCTGCCACTGTTTAGGGGAATCCGTATAGGTGTTCGAGTGTTCGAACCGTAATGCGCAAGAAATGGTGCCGAAACCCCGTATTTACATATCTGCCACTGTGCAGGAGAATCCGTATAGGTGTTCGAGTGTTCGAACCGTAATGCGCAAGAAATGGTACCGAAACCCCGTATTTACATATCTGCCACTGTGCTGGAGAATCCGTATAGGTGTTCGAGTGTTCGAACCGTAATGCGCAAAAAATGGTACCGAAACCCCGTATTTACATATCTGCCACTGTGCTGGAGAATCCGTATAGGTGTTCGAGTGTTCGAACCGTAATGCGCAAAAAATGGTACCGAAACCCCGTATTTACATATCTGCCACTGTGCAGGAGAATCCGTATAGGTGTTCGAGTGTTCGAACCGTAATGCGCAAGAAATGGTACCGAAACCCCGTATTTACATATCTGCCACTGTGCAGGAGAATCCGCATAGGTGTTCGAGTGTTCGAACCGTATTGCGCAAGAAATGGTATGTAAACCCCGTATTTACATATCTGCCACTGTTTAGGGGAATCCGTATAGGTGTTCGAGTGTTCGAACCGTAATGCGCAAGAAATGGTGCCGAAACCCCGTATTTACATATCTGCCACTGTGCAGGAGAATCCGTATAGGTGTTCGAGTGTTCGAACCGTAATGCGCAAGAAATGGTACCGAAACCCCGTATTTACATATCTGCCACTGTGCTGGAGAATCCGTATAGGTGTTCGAGTGTTCGAACCGTAATGCGCAAAAAATGGTACCGAAACCCCGTATTTACATATCTGCCACTGTGCAGGAGAATCCGTATAGGTGTTCGAGTGTTCGAACCGTAATGCGCAAGAAATGGTACGGAAACCCCGTATTTACATATCTGCCACTGTGCAGGAGAATCCGCATAGGTGTTCGAGTGTTCGAACCGTAATGCGCAAGAAATGGTACCGAAACCCCGTATTTACATATCTGCCACTGTGCTGGAGAATCCGTATAGGTGTTCGAGTGTTCGAACCGTAATGCGCAAAAAATGGTACCGAAACCCCGTATTTACATATCTGCCACTGTGCAGGAGAATCCGTATAGGTGTTCGAGTGTTCGAACCGTAATGCGCAAGAAATGGTACGGAAACCCCGTATTTACATATCTGCCACTGTGCAGGAGAATCCGCATAGGTGTTCGAGTGTTCGAACCGTAATGCGCAAGAAATGGTTCCGAAATCCCGTATCTACATATCTGCCACTGTGCAGGAGAATCCGGATAGGTGTTCGAGTGTTCGAACCGTAATGCGAAAGAAATCGTACCGAAACCCCGTATTTACATATCTGCCACTGTGCAGGAGAATCTGCATAGGTGTTCGAGTGTTCGAACCGTATTGCGCAAGAAATGGTATGTAAACCCCGTATTTACATATCTGCCACTGTGCAGGAGAATCCGTATAGGTGTTCGAGTGTTCGAACCGTAATGCGCAAGAAATGGTGCCGAAACCCCGTATTTACATATCTGCCACTGTGCTGGAGAATCCGTATAGGTGTTCGACTGTTCGAACCGTAATGCGCAAGAAATGGTACCGAAACCCCATATTTACATATCTGCCACTGTGCAGGAGAATCCGTAAAGGTGTTCGAGTGTTCGAACCGTAATGCGCAAGAAATGGTACCGAAACCCCGTATTTACATATCTGCCACTGTGCAGGAGAATCCGGATAGGTGTTCGAGTGTTCGAACCGTAATGCGCAAGAAATGGTACCGAAACCCCGTATTTACATATCTGCCACTGTGCAGGAGAATCCGCATAGGTGTTCGAGTGTTCGAACCGTATTGCGCAAGAAATGGTATGTAAACCCCGTATTTACATATCTGCCACTGTGCAGGAGAATCCGTATAGGTGTTCGAGTGTTCGAACCGTAATGCGCAAGAAATGGTACCGAAACCCCGTATTTACATATCTGCCACTGTGCTGGAGAATCCGTATAGGTGTTCGAGTGTTCGAACCGTAATGCGCAAAAAATGGTACCGAAACCCCGTATTTACATATCTGCCACTGTGCAGGAGAATCCGTATAGGTGTTCGAGTGTTCGAACCGTAATGCGCAAGAAATGGTACCGAAACCCCGTATTTACATATCTGCCACTGTGCAGGAGAATCCGCATAGGTGTTCGAGTGTTCGAACCGTATTGCGCAAGAAATGGTATGTAAACCCCGTATTTACATATCTGCCACTGTTTAGGGGAATCCGTATAGGTGTTCGAGTGTTCGAACCGTAATGCGCAAGAAATGGTGCCGAAACCCCGTATTTACATATCTGCCACTGTGCAGGAGAATCCGTATAGGTGTTCGAGTGTTCGAACCGTAATGCGCAAGAAATGGTACCGAAACCCCGTATTTACATATCTGCCACTGTGCTGGAGAATCCGTATAGGTGTTCGAGTGTTCGAACCGTAATGCGCAAAAAATGGTACCGAAACCCCGTATTTACATATCTGCCACTGTGCAGGAGAATCCGTATAGGTGTTCGAGTGTTCGAACCGTAATGCGCAAGAAATGGTACGGAAACCCCGTATTTACATATCTGCCACTGTGCAGGAGAATCCGCATAGGTGTTCGAGTGTTCGAACCGTAATGCGCAAGAAATGGTACCGAAATCCCGTATTTACAAATCTGCCACTGTGCAGGAGAATCCGGATAGGTGTTCGAGTGTTCGAACCGTAATGCGAAAGAAATCGTACCGAAACCCCGTATTTACATATCTGCCACTGTGCAGGAGAATCTGCATAGGTGTTCGAGTGTTCGAACCGTATTGCGCAAGAAATGGTATGTAAACCCCGTATTTCCATCTCTGCCACTGTGCTGGAGAATCCGTATAGGTGTTCGAGTGTTCGAACCGTAATGCGCAAGAAATGGTGCCGAAACCCCGTATTTACATATCTGCCACTGTGCTGGAGAATCCGTATAGGTGTTCGAGTGTTCGAACCGTAATGCGCAAGAAATGGTACCGAAACCCCGTATTTACATATCTGCCACTGTGCAGGAGAATCCGTAAAGGTGTTCGAGTGTTCGAACCGTAATGCGCAAGAAATGGTACCGAAACCCCGTATTTACATATCTGCCACTGTGCAGGAGAATCCGGATAGGTGTTCGAGTGTTCGAACCGTAATGCGCAAGAAATGGTACCGAAACCCCATATTTACATATCTGCCACTGTGCAGGAGAATCCGCATAGGTGTTCGAGTGTTCGAACCGTATTGCGCAAGAAATGGTATGTAAACCCCGTATTTACATATCTGCCACTGTGCAGGAGAATCCGTATAGGTGTTCGAGTGTTCGAACCGTAATGCGCAAGAAATGGTACCGAAACCCCGTATTTACATATCTGCCACTGTGCTGGAGAATCCGTATAGGTGTTCGAGTGTTCGAACCGTAATGCTCAAAAAATGGTACCGAAACCCCGTATTTACATATCTGCCACTGTGCAGGATAATCCGTATAGGTGTTCGACTGTTCGAACCGTAATGCGCAAGAAATGGTACCGAAACCCCGTATTTACATATCTGCCACTGTGCAGGAGAATCTGCATAGGTGTTCGAGTGTTCGAACCGTATTGCGCAAGAAATGGTATGTAAACCCCGTATTTACATATCTGCCACTGTGCAGGAGAATCCGTATAGGTGTTCGAGTGTTCGAACCGTAATGCGCAAGAAATGGTACCGAAACCCCGTATTTACATATCTGCCACTGTGCTGGAGAATCCGTATAGGTGTTCGAGTGTTCGAACCGTAATGCGCAAAAAATGGTACCGAAACCCCGTATTTACATATCTGCAACTGTGCAGGAGAATCCGTATAGGTGTTCGAGTGTTCGAACCGTAATGCGCAAGAAATGGTACCGAAACCCCGTATTTACATATCTGCAACTGTGCAGGAGAATCCGTATAGGTGTTCGAGTGTTCGAACCGTAATGCGCAAGAAATGGTACCGAAACCCCGTATTTACATATCTGCCACTGTGCAGGAGAATCCGCATAGGTGTTCGAGTGTTCGAACCGTATTGCGCAAGAAATGGTATGTAAACCCCGTATTTACATATCTGCCACTGTTTAGGAGAATCCGTATAGGTGTTCGAGTGTTCGAACCGTAATGCGCAAGAAATGGTACCGAAACCCCGTATTTACATATCTGCCACTGTGCAGGAGAATCCGTATAGGTGTTCGAGTGTTCGAATCGTAATGCGCAAGAAATGGTACCGAAACCCCGTATTTACATATCTGCCACTGTGCAGGAGAATCCGCATAGGTGTTCGAGTGTTCGAACCGTATTGCGCAAGAAATGGTATGTAAACCCCGTATTTACATATCTGCCACTGTGCAGGGGAATCCGCATAGGTGTTCGAGTGTTCGAACCGTAATGCGCCAGAAATGGTATGTAAACCCCGTATTTACATATCTGCCACTGTGCAGGAGAATCCGTATAGGTGTTCGAGTGTTCGAACCGTAATGCGGCAGAAATGGTACGGAAACCCCGTATTTACATATCTGCCACTGTGCAGGAGAATCCGCATAAGTGTTCGAGTGTTCGAACCGTAATGCGCAAGAAATGGTATGTAAACCCCGTATTTACATATCTGCCACGGTGCAGGAGAATCCGTATAGGTGTTCGAGTTTTCCAACCGTAATGCGCAAGAAATGGTACCGAAACCCCGTATTTACATATCTGCTACTGTGCAGGAGAATCCGTATAGGTGTTCGAGTGTTCGAACCGTAATGCGCAAGAAATGGTACCGAAACCCCGTATTTACATATCTGCCACTGTGCAGGAGAATTCGGATAGGTGTTTGAGTGTTCGAACCGTAATGCGCAAGAAATGGTACCGAAACCCCGTATTTACATATCTGCCACTGTGCAGAAGAATCCGCATAGGTGTTCGAGTGTTCGAACCGTATTGCGCAAGAAATGGTATGTAAACCCCGTATTTACATATCTGCCACTGTTTAGGAGAATCCGTATAGGTGTTCGAGTGTTCGAACCGTAATGCACAAGAAATGGTACCGAAACCCCGTATTTACATATCTGCCACTGTGCAGGAGAATCCGTATAGGTGTTCGAGTGTTCGAACCGTAATGCGCAAGAAATGGTACCGAAACCCCGTATTTACATATCTGCCACTGTGCTGGAGAATCCGTATAGGTGTTCGAGTGTTCGAACCGTAATGCGCAAAAAATGGTACCGAAACCCCGTATTTACATATCTGCCACTGTGCAGGAGAATCCGTATAGGTGTTCGAGTGTTCGAACCGTAATGCGCAAGAAATGGTACCGAAACCCCGTATTTACATATCTGCAACTGTGCAGGAGAATCCGTATAGGTGTTCGAGTGTTCGAACCGTAATGCGCAAGAAATGGTACCGAAACCCCGTATTTACATATCTGCCACTGTGCAGGAGAATCCGCATAGGTGTTCGAGTGTTCGAACCGTATTGCGCAAGAAATGGTATGTAAACCCCGTATTTACATATCTGCCACTGTTTAGGAGAATCCGTATAGGTGTTCGAGTGTTCGAACCGTAATGCACAAAAAATGGTACCGAAACCCCGTATTTACATATCTGCCACTGTGCAGGAGAATCCGTATAGGTGTTCGAGTGTTCGAACCGTAATGCGCAAGAAATGGTACCGAAACCCCGTATTTACATATCTGCCACTGTGCAGGAGAATCCGCATAGGTGTTCGAGTGTTCGAACCGTATTGCGCAAGAAATGGTATGTAAACCCCGTATTTACATATCTGCCACTGTTTAGGAGAATCCGTATAGGTGTTCGAGTGTTCGAACCGTAATGCGCAAGAAATGGTACCGAAACCCCGTATTTACATATCTGCCACTGTGCAGGAGAATCCGTATCGGTGTTCGAGTGTTCGAACCGTAATGCGCAAGAAATGGTACCGAAACCCCGTATTTACATATCTGCCACTGTGCAGGAGAATCCGGATAGGTGTTTGAGTGTTCGAACCGTAATGCGCAAGAAATGGTACCGAAACCCCGTATTTACATATCTGCCACTGTGCAGGAGAATCCGCATAGGTGTTCGAGTGTTCGAACCGTATTGCGCAAGAAATGGTATATAAACCCCGTATTTACATATCTGCCACTGTGCAGGAGAATCCGTATAGGTGTTCGAGTGTTCGAACCGTAATGCGCAAGAAATGGTATGGAAACCCCGTATTTACATATCTGCCACTGTGCAGGAGAATCCGTATAGGTGTTCGAGTGTTCCAACCGTAATGCGCAAGAAATGGTATGTAAACCCCGTATTTACATATCTGCCACCGTGCAGGAGAATCCGCATAGGTGTTCGAGTGTTCGAACCGTAATGCGCAAGAAATGGTATGTAAACCCCGTATTTACATATCTGCCACTGTGCAGGAGAATCCGTATAGGTGTTCGAGTATTCCAACCGTAATGCGCAAGAAATGGTACCGAAACCCCGTATTTACATATCTGCCACTGTGCAGGAGAATCCGTATAGGTGTTCGAGTGTTCGAACCGTAATGCGCAAGAAATGGTACCGAAACCCCGTATTTACATATCTGCCACTGTGCAGGAGAATTCGCATAGGTGTTCGAGTGTTCGAACCGTAATGCGCAAGAAATGGTAGGTAAACCCCGTATTTACATATCTGCCACTGTGCAGGAGAATCCGCATAGGTGTTCGAGTGTTCGAACCGTAATGCGCAAGAAATGGTACGGAAACCCCGTATTTACATATCTGCCACTGTGCAGGAGAATCCGCATAGGTGTTCGAGTGTTCCAACCGTAATGCGCAAGAAATGGTACCGAAACCCCGTATTTACATATCTGCTATTGTGCAGGAGAATCCGTATAGGTGTTCGAGTGTTCGAACCGTAATGCGCAAGAAATGGTGCCGAAACCCCGTATTTACATATCTGCCACTGTGCAGGAGAATCCGGATAGGTGTTTAAGTGTTCAAACCGTAATGCGCAAGAAATGGTACCGAAACCCCGTATTTACATATCTGCCACTGTGCAGGAGAATCCGCATAGGTGTTCGAGTGTTCGAACCGTATTGCGCAAGAAATGGTATGTAAACCCCGTATTTACATATCTGCCACTGTGCAGGAGAATCCGTATAGGTGTTCGAGTGTTCGAACCGTAATGCGCAAGAAATGGTATGGAAACCCCGTATTTACATATCTGCCACTGCGCAGGAGAATCCGTAGAGGTGTTCGAGTGTTCGAACCGTAATGCGCAAGAAATGGTACGGAAACCCCGTATTTACATATCTGCCACTGTGCAGGAGAATCCGTATAGGTGTTCGAGTGTTCGAACCGTAATGCGCAAGAAATGGTATGTAAACCCCGTATTTACATATCTGCCACTGTGCAGGAGAATCCGTATAGGTGTTCGAGTGTTCGAACCGTAATGCGCAAGAAATGGTACGAAAACCCCGTATTTACATATCTGCCACTGTGCAGGAGAATCCGCATCGGTGTTCGAGTGTTCGAACCGTAATGCGCAAGAAATGGTAGGTGAACCCCGTATTTACATATCTGCCACTGTGCAGGAGAATCCGCATAGGTGTTCGAGTGTTCGAACCGTAATGCGCAAGAAATGGTACGGAAACCCCGTATTTACATATCTGCCACTGTGCAGGAGAATCCGCATAGGTGTTCGAGTGTTCCAACCGTACTGCGCAAGAAATGGTACCGAAACCCCGTATTTACATATCTGCCACTGTGTAGGAGAATCGGCATAGGTGTTCGAGTGTTCTAACCGTAATGCGCAAGAAATGGTATGTAAACCCCGTATTTACATATCTGCAACTGTGCAGGAGAATCAGCATAGGTGTTCGAGTGTTCGAACCGTAATGCGCAAGAAATTGTATGTAAACACCGTATTTACATATCTGCCACTGTGCAGGAGAATCCGTATAGGTGTTCGAGTGTTCGAACCGTAATGCGCAAGAAATGGTACCGAAACCCCGTATTTACATATCTGCCACTGTGCAGGAGAATCCGGATAGGTGTTTAAGTGTTCAAACCGTAATGCGCAAGAAATGGTACCGAAACCCCGTATTTACATATCTGCCACTGTGCAGGAGAATCCGCATAGGTGTTCGAGTGTTCGAACCGTATTGCGCAAGAAATGGTATGTAAACCCCGTATTTACATATCTGCCACTGTGCAGGAGAATCCGTATAGGTGTTCGAGTGTTCGAACCGTAATGCGCAAGAAATGGTATGGAAACCCCGTATTTACATATCTGCCACTGTGCAGGAGAATCCGTAGAGGTGTTCGAGTGTTCGAACCGTAATGCGCAAGAAATGGTACGGAAACCCCGTATTTACATATCTGCCACTGTGCAGGAGAATCCGTATAGATGTTCGAGTGTTCGAACCGTAATGCGCAAGAAATGGTACCGAAACCCCGTATTTACATATCTACCACTGTGCAGGAGAATCCGTATAGGTGTTCGAGTGTTCGGACCGTAATGCGCAAGAAATGGTACCGAAACCCCGTATTTACATATCTGCCACTGTGCAGGAGAATCCGTATAGGTGTTCGAATGTTCGAACCGTAATGCGCAAGAAATGGTATGTAAACCCCGTATTTACATATCTGCCAATGTGCAGGAGAATCAGCATAGGTGTTCGAGTGTTCGAACCGTAATGCGCAAGAAATGGTATGTAAACCCCGTATTTACATATCTGCCACTGTGCAGGAGAATCCGTATAGGTGTTCGAGTGTTCGAACCGTAATGCGCAAGAAATGGTACCGAAACCCCGTATTTACATATCTGCCACTGTGCAGGAGAATCCGTATAGGTGTTCGAGTGTTCGAACCGTAATGCGCAAGAAATGGTACCGAAACCCCGTATTTACATATCTGCCACTGTGCTGGAGAATCCGGATAGGTGTTCGAGTGTTCGAACCGTAATGCGCAAGAAATGGTACGGAAACCCCGTATTTACATATCTGCCACTGTGCAGGAGAATCCGTATAGATGTTCGAGTGTTCGAACCGTAATGCGCAAGAAATGGTACCGAAACCCCGTATTTACATATCTACCACTGTGCAGGAGAATCCGTATAGGTGTTCGAGTGTTCGGACCGTAATGCGCAAGAAATGGTACCGAAACCCCGTATTTACATATCTGCCACTGTGCAGGAGAATCCGCATCGGTGTTCGAGTGTTCGAACCGTAATGCGCAAGAAATGGTAGGTAAACCCCGTATTTACATATCTGCCACTGTGCAGGAGAATCCGCATAGGTGTTCGAGTGTTCGAACCGTAATGCGCAAGAAATGGTACGGAAACCCCGTATTTACATATCTGCCACTGTGCAGGAGAATCCTCATAGGTGTTCGAGTGTTCCAACCGTAATGCGCAAGAAATGGTACCGAAACCCCGTATTTACATATCTGCCACTGTGCAGGAGAATCCGTATAGGTGTTCGAGTGTTCGAACCGTATTGCGCAAGAAATGGTATGTAAACCCCGTATTTACATATCTGCCACTGTGCAGGAGAATCCGTATAGGTGTTCGAGTGTTCGAACCGTAATGCGCAAGAAATGGTAAGGAAACCCCGTATTTACATATCTGCCACTGCGCAGGAGAATCCGTAGAGGTGTTCGAGTGTTCGAACCGTAATGCGCAAGAAATGGTACGGAAACCCCGTATTTACATATCTGCCACTGTGCAGGAGAATCCGTATAGGTGTTCGAGTGTTCGAACCGTAATGCGCAAGAAATGGTACCGAAACCCCGTATTTACATATCTCCCACTGTGCAGGAGAATCCGTATAGGTGTTCGAGTGTTCGAACCGTAATGCGCAAGAAATGGTACCGAAACCCCGTATTTACATATCTGCCACTGTGCAGGAGAATCCGTATAGGTGTTCGAGTGTTCGAACCGTAATGCGCAAGAAATGGTATGTAAACCCCATATTTACATATCTGCCAATGTGCAGGAGAATCAGCATAGGTGTTCGAGTGTTCGAACCGTAATGCGCAAGAAATGGTATGTAAACCCCGTATTTACATATCTGCCACTGTGCAGGAGAATCCGCATAGGTGTTCGAGTGTTCCAACCGTACTGCGCAAGAAATGGTACCGAAACCCCGTATTTACATATCTGCCACTGTGCAGGAGAATCCGTATAGGTGTTCGAGTGTTCGAACCGTAATGCGCAAGAAATGGTACCGAAACCCCGTATTTACATATCTGCCACTGTGCAGGAGAATTCGCATAGGTGTTCGAGTGTTCGAACCGTAATGCGCAAGAAATGGTAGGTAAACCCCGTATTTACATATCTGCCACTGTGCAGGAGAATCCGCATAGGTGTTCGAGTGTTCGAACCGTAATGCGCAAGAAATGGTACGGAAACCCCGTATTTACATATCTGCCACTGTGTAGGAGAATCCGCATAGGTGTTCGAGTGTTCCAACCGTAATGCGCAAGAAATGGTACCGAAACCCCGTATTTACATATCTGCTATTGTGCAGGAGAATCCGTATAGGTGTTCGAGTGTTCGAACCGTAATGCGCAAGAAATGGTGCCGAAACCCCGTATTTACATATCTGCCACTGTGCAGGAGAATCCGGATAGGTGTTTAAGTGTTCAAACCGTAATGCGCAAGAAATGGTACCGAAACCCCGTATTTACATATCTGCCACTGTGCAGGAGAATCCGCATAGGTGTTCGAGTGTTCGAACCGTATTGCGCAAGAAATGGTATGTAAACCCCGTATTTACATATCTGCCACTGTGCAGGAGAATCCGTATAGGTGTTCGAGTGTTCGAACCGTAATGCGCAAGAAATGGTATGGAAACCCCGTATTTACATATCTGCCACTGCGCAGGAGAATCCGTAGAGGTGTTCGAGTGTTCGAACCGTAATGCGCAAGAAATGGTACGGAAACCCCGTATTTACATATCTGCCACTGTGCAGGAGAATCCGTATAGGTGTTCGAGTGTTCGAACCGTAATGCGCAAGAAATGGTATGTAAACCCCGTATTTACATATCTGCCACTGTGCAGGAGAATCCGTATAGGTGTTCGAGTGTTCGAACCGTAATGCGCAAGAAATGGTACGAAAACCCCGTATTTACATATCTGCCACTGTGCAGGAGAATCCGCATCGGTGTTCGAGTGTTCGAACCGTAATGCGCAAGAAATGGTAGGTGAACCCCGTATTTACATATCTGCCACTGTGCAGGAGAATCCGCATAGGTGTTCGAGTGTTCGAACCGTAATGCGCAAGAAATGGTACGGAAACCCCGTATTTACATATCTGCCACTGTGCAGGAGAATCCGCATAGGTGTTCGAGTGTTCCAACCGTACTGCGCAAGAAATGGTACCGAAACCCCGTATTTACATATCTGCCACTGTGTAGGAGAATCGGCATAGGTGTTCGAGTGTTCTAACCGTAATGCGCAAGAAATGGTATGTAAACCCCGTATTTACATATCTGCAACTGTGCAGGAGAATCAGCATAGGTGTTCGAGTGTTCGAACCGTAATGCGCAAGAAATTGTATGTAAACCCCGTATTTACATATCTGCCACTGTGCAGGAGAATCCGTATAGGTGTTCGAGTGTTCGAACCGTAATGCGCAAGAAATGGTACCGAAACCCCGTATTTACATATCTGCCACTGTGCAGGAGAATCCGGATAGGTGTTTAAGTGTTCAAACCGTAATGCGCAAGAAATGGTACCGAAACCCCGTATTTACATATCTGCCACTGTGCAGGAGAATCCGCATAGGTGTTCGAGTGTTCGAACCGTATTGCGCAAGAAATGGTATGTAAACCCCGTATTTACATATCTGCCACTGTGCAGGAGAATCCGTATAGGTGTTCGAGTGTTCGAACCGTAATGCGCAAGAAATGGTATGGAAACCCCGTATTTACATATCTGCCACTGTGCAGGAGAATCCGTAGAGGTGTTCGAGTGTTCGAACCGTAATGCGCAAGAAATGGTACGGAAACCCCGTATTTACATATCTGCCACTGTGCAGGAGAATCCGTATAGATGTTCGAGTGTTCGAACCGTAATGCGCAAGAAATGGTACCGAAACCCCGTATTTACATATCTACCACTGTGCAGGAGAATCCGTATAGGTGTTCGAGTGTTCGGACCGTAATGCGCAAGAAATGGTACCGAAACCCCGTATTTACATATCTGCCACTGTGCAGGAGAATCCGTATAGGTGTTCGAATGTTCGAACCGTAATGCGCAAGAAATGGTATGTAAACCCCGTATTTACATATCTGCCAATGTGCAGGAGAATCAGCATAGGTGTTCGAGTGTTCGAACCGTAATGCGCAAGAAATGGTATGTAAACCCCGTATTTACATATCTGCCACTGTGCAGGAGAATCCGTATAGGTGTTCGAGTGTTCGAACCGTAATGCGCAAGAAATGGTACCGAAACCCCGTATTTACATATCTGCCACTGTGCAGGAGAATCCGTATAGGTGTTCGAGTGTTCGAACCGTAATGCGCAAGAAATGGTACCGAAACCCCGTATTTACATATCTGCCACTGTGCTGGAGAATCCGGATAGGTGTTCGAGTGTTCGAACCGTAATGCGCAAGAAATGGTACGGAAACCCCGTATTTACATATCTGCCACTGTGCAGGAGAATCCGTATAGATGTTCGAGTGTTCGAACCGTAATGCGCAAGAAATGGTACCGAAACCCCGTATTTACATATCTACCACTGTGCAGGAGAATCCGTATAGGTGTTCGAGTGTTCGGACCGTAATGCGCAAGAAATGGTACCGAAACCCCGTATTTACATATCTGCCACTGTGCAGGAGAATCCGCATCGGTGTTCGAGTGTTCGAACCGTAATGCGCAAGAAATGGTAGGTAAACCCCGTATTTACATATCTGCCACTGTGCAGGAGAATCCGCATAGGTGTTCGAGTGTTCGAACCGTAATGCGCAAGAAATGGTACGGAAACCCCGTATTTACATATCTGCCACTGTGCAGGAGAATCCTCATAGGTGTTCGAGTGTTCCAACCGTAATGCGCAAGAAATGGTACCGAAACCCCGTATTTACATATCTGCCACTGTGCAGGAGAATCCGTATAGGTGTTCGAGTGTTCGAACCGTATTGCGCAAGAAATGGTATGTAAACCCCGTATTTACATATCTGCCACTGTGCAGGAGAATCCGTATAGGTGTTCGAGTGTTCGAACCGTAATGCGCAAGAAATGGTAAGGAAACCCCGTATTTACATATCTGCCACTGCGCAGGAGAATCCGTAGAGGTGTTCGAGTGTTCGAACCGTAATGCGCAAGAAATGGTACGGAAACCCCGTATTTACATATCTGCCACTGTGCAGGAGAATCCGTATAGGTGTTCGAGTGTTCGAACCGTAATGCGCAAGAAATGGTACCGAAACCCCGTATTTACATATCTCCCACTGTGCAGGAGAATCCGTATAGGTGTTCGAGTGTTCGAACCGTAATGCGCAAGAAATGGTACCGAAACCCCGTATTTACATATCTGCCACTGTGCAGGAGAATCCGTATAGGTGTTCGAGTGTTCGAACCGTAATGCGCAAGAAATGGTATGTAAACCCCATATTTACATATCTGCCAATGTGCAGGAGAATCAGCATAGGTGTTCGAGTGTTCGAACCGTAATGCGCAAGAAATGGTATGTAAACCCCGTATTTACATATCTGCCACTGTGCAGGAGAATCCGTATAGGTGTTCGAGTGTTCGAACCGTAATGCGCAAGAAATGGTACCGAAACCCCGTATTTACATATCTGCCACTGTGCAGGAGAATCCGTATAGGTGTTCGAGTGTTCGAACCGTAATGCGCAAGAAATGGTACCGAAACCCCGTATTTACATATCTGCCACTGTGCTGGAGAATCCGGATAGGTGTTCGAGTGTTCGAACCGTAATGCGCAAGAAATGGTATGTAAACCCCGTATTTACATATCTGCCACTGTGCAGGAGAATCCGTATAGGTGTTCGAGTGTTCGAACCGTAATGCGCAAGAAATGGTATGTAAACCCCGTATTTACATATCTGCCAATGTGCAGGAGAATCAGCATAGGTGTTCGAGTGTTCGAACCGTAATGCGCAAGAAATGGTATGTAAACCCCGTATTTACATATCTGCCACTGTGCAGGAGAATCCGTATAGGTGTTCGAGTGTTCGAACCGTAATGCGCAAGAAATGGTACCGAAACCCCGTATTTACATATCTGCCACTGTGCAGGAGAATCCGTATAGGTGTTCGAGTGTTCGAACCGTAATGCGCAAGAAATGGTACGGAAACCCCGTATTTACATATCTGCCACTGTGCAGGAGAATCCGTATAGGTGTTCGAGTGTTCGAACCGTAATGCGCAAGAAATGGTACCGAAACCCCGTATTTACATATCTCCCACTGTGCAGGAGAATCCGTATAGGTGTTCGAGTGTTCGAACCGTAATGCGCAAGAAATGGTACGGAAACCCCGTATTTACATATCTGCCACTGTGCAGGAGAATCCTCATAGGTGTTCGAGTGTTCCAACCGTAATGCGCAAGAAATGGTACCGAAACCCCGTATTTACATATCTGCCACTGTGCAGGAGAATCCGTATAGGTGTTCGAATGTTCGAACCGTAATGCGCAAGAAATGGTATGTAAACCCCGTATTTACATATCTGCCAATGTGCAGGAGAATCAGCATAGGTGTTCGAGTGTTCGAACCGTAATGCGCAAGAAATGGTATGTAAACCCCGTATTTACATATCTGCCACTGTGCAGGAGAATCCGTATAGGTGTTCGAGTGTTCGAACCGTAATGCGCAAGAAATGGTACCGAAACCCCGTATTTACATATCTGCCACTGTGCAGGAGAATCCGTATAGGTGTTCGAGTGTTCGAACCGTAATGCGCAAGAAATGGTACCGAAACCCCGTATTTACATATCTGCCACTGTGCTGGAGAATCCGGATAGGTGTTCGAGTGTTCGAACCGTAATGCGCAAGAAATGGTACGGAAACCCCGTATTTACATATCTGCCACTGCGCAGGAGAATCCGTATAGATGTTCGAGTGTTCGAACCGTAATGCGCAAGAAATGGTACCGAAACCCCGTATTTACATATCTACCACTGTGCAGGAGAATCCGTATAGGTGTTCGAGTGTTCGGACCGTAATGCGCAAGAAATGGTACCGAAACCCCGTATTTACATATCTGCCACTGTGCAGGAGAATCCGCATCGGTGTTCGAGTGTTCGAACCGTAATGCGCAAGAAATGGTAGGTAAACCCCGTATTTACATATCTGCCACTGTGCAGGAGAATCCGCATAGGTGTTCGAGTGTTCGAACCGTAATGCGCAAGAAATGGTACGGAAACCCCGTATTTACATATCTGCCACTGTGCAGGAGAATCCTCATAGGTGTTCGAGTGTTCCAACCGTAATGCGCAAGAAATGGTACCGAAACCCCGTATTTACATATCTGCCACTGTGCAGGAGAATCCGTATAGGTGTTCGAGTGTTCGAACCGTATTGCGCAAGAAATGGTATGTAAACCCCGTATTTACATATCTGCCACTGTGCAGGAGAATCCGTATAGGTGTTCGAGTGTTCGAACCGTAATGCGCAAGAAATGGTATGGAAACCCCGTATTTACATATCTGCCACTGCGCAGGAGAATCCGTAGAGGTGTTCGAGTGTTCGAACCGTAATGCGCAAGAAATGGTACGGAAACCCCGTATTTACATATCTGCCACTGTGCAGGAGAATCCGTATAGGTGTTCGAGTGTTCGAACCGTAATGCGCAAGAAATGGTACCGAAACCCCGTATTTACATATCTCCCACTGTGCAGGAGAATCCGTATAGGTGTTCGAGTGTTCGAACCGTAATGCGCAAGAAATGGTACCGAAACCCCGTATTTACATATCTGCCACTGTGCAGGAGAATCCGTATAGGTGTTCGAGTGTTCGAACCGTAATGCGCAAGAAATGGTATGTAAACCCCGTATTTACATATCTGCCAATGTGCAGGAGAATCAGCATAGGTGTTCGAGTGTTCGAACCGTAATGCGCAAGAAATGGTATGTAAACCCCGTATTTACATATCTGCCACTGTGCAGGAGAATCCGTATAGGTGTTCGAGTGTTCGAACCGTAATGCGCAAGAAATGGTACCGAAACCCCGTATTTACATATCTGCCACTGTGCAGGAGAATCCGTATAGGTGTTCAAGTGTTCGAACCGTAATGCGCAAGAAATGGTACCGAAACCCCGTATTTACATATCTGCCACTGTGCTGGAGAATCCGGATAGGTGTTCGAGTGTTCGAACCGTAATGCGCAAGAAATGGTATGTAAACCCCGTATTTACATATCTGCCACTGTGCAGGAGAATCCGTATAGGTGTTCGAGTGTTCGAACCGTAATGCGCAAGAAATGGTACGGAAACCCCGTATTTACATATCTGCCACTGTGCAGGAGAATCCGCATCGGTGTTCGAGTGTTCGAACCGTAATGCGCAAGAAATGGTAGGTAAACCCCGTATTTACATATCTGCCACTGTGCAGGAGAATCCGCATAGGTGTTCGAGTGTTCGAACCGTAATGCGCAAGAAATGGTACGGAAACCCCGTATTTACATATCTGCCACTGTGCAGGAGAATCCGCATAGGTGTTCGAGTGTTCCAACCGTAATGCGCAAGAAATGGTACCGAAACCCCGTATTTACATATCTGCCACTGTGCAGGAGAATCCGTATAGGTGTTCGAGTGTTCGAACCGTAATGCGCAAGAAATGGTACGGAAACCCCGTATTTACATATCTGCCACTGTGCAGGAGAATCCGCATAGGTGTTCGAGTGTTCGAACCGTAATGCGCAAGAAATGGTACGGAAACCCCGTATTTACATATCTGCCACTGTGCAGGAGAATCCGCATAGGTGTTCGAGTGTTCCAACCGTAATGCGCAAGAAATGGTACCGAAACCCCGTATTTACATATCTGCCACTGTGCAGGAGAATCCGTATAGGTGTTCGAGTGTTCGAACCGTAATGCGCAAGAAATGGTACGGAAACCCCGTATTTACATATCTGCCACTGTGCAGGAGAATCCGGATAGGTGTTCGAGTGTTCGAACCGTAATGCGCAAGAAATGGTAGGTAAACCCCGTATTTACATATCTGCCACTGTGCAGGAGAATCCGCATAGGTGTTCGAGTGTTCGAACCGTAATGCGCAAGAAATGGTACGGAAACCCCGTATTTACATATCTGCCACTGTGCAGGAGAATCCGTATAGGTGTTCGAGTGTTCGAACCGTAATGCGCAAGAAATGGTACCGAAACCCCGTATTTACATATCTGCCACTGTGCAGGAGAATCCGTATAGGTGTTCGAATGTTCGAACCGTAATGCGCAAGAAATGGTATGTAAACCCCGTATTTACATATCTGCCAATGTGCAGGAGAATCAGCATAGGTGTTCGAGTGTTCGAACCGTAATGCGCAAGAAATGGTATGTAAACCCCGTATTTACATATCTGCCACTGTGCAGGAGAATCCGTATAGGTGTTCGAGTGTTCGAACCGTAATGCGCAAGAAATGGTACGAAAACCCCGTATTTACATATCTGCCACTGTGCAGGAGAATCCGCATCGGTGTTCGAGTGTTCGAACCGTAATGCGCAAGAAATGGTACCGAAACCCCGTATTTACATATCTGCCACTGTGCAGGAGAATCCGTATAGGTGTTCGAGTGTTCGAACCGTAATGCGCAAGAAATGGTATGTAAACCCCGTATTTACATATCTGCCAATGTGCAGGAGAATCAGCATAGGTGTTCGAGTGTTCGAACCGTAATGCGTAAGAAATGGTATGTAAACCCCGTATTTACATATCTGCCACTGTGCAGGAGAATCCGTATAGGTGTTCGAGTGTTCGAACCGTAATGCGCAAGAAATGGTACCGAAACCCCGTATTTACATATCTGCCACTGTGCAGGAGAATCCGTATAGGTGTTCGAGTGTTCGAACCGTAATGCGCAAGAAATGGTACCGAAACCCCGTATTTACATATCTGCCACTGTGCTGGAGAATCCGGATAGGTGTTCGAGTGTTCGAACCGTAATGCGCAAGAAATGGTATGTAAACCCCGTATTTACATATCTGCCACTGTGCAGGAGAATCCGTATAGGTGTTCGAGTGTTCGAACCGTAATGCGCAAGAAATGGTATGTAAACCCCGTATTTACATATCTGCCAATGTGCAGGAGAATCAGCATAGGTGTTCGAGTGTTCGAACCGTAATGCGCAAGAAATGGTATGTAAACCCCGTATTTACATATCTGCCACTGTGCAGGAGAATCCGTATAGGTGTTCGAGTGTTCGAACCGTAATGCGCAAGAAATGGTACCGAAACCCCGTATTTACATATCTGCCACTGTGCAGGAGAATCCGTATAGGTGTTCGAGTGTTCGAACCGTAATGCGCAAGAAATGGTACGGAAACCCCGTATTTACATATCTGCCACTGTGCAGGAGAATCCGTATAGGTGTTCGAGTGTTCGAACCGTAATGCGCAAGAAATGGTACCGAAACCCCGTATTTACATATCTCCCACTGTGCAGGAGAATCCGTATAGGTGTTCGAGTGTTCGAACCGTAATGCGCAAGAAATGGTACGGAAACCCCGTATTTACATATCTGCCACTGTGCAGGAGAATCCTCATAGGTGTTCGAGTGTTCCAACCGTAATGCGCAAGAAATGGTACCGAAACCCCGTATTTACATATCTGCCACTGTGCAGGAGAATCCGTATAGGTGTTCGAATGTTCGAACCGTAATGCGCAAGAAATGGTATGTAAACCCCGTATTTACATATCTGCCAATGTGCAGGAGAATCAGCATAGGTGTTCGAGTGTTCGAACCGTAATGCGCAAGAAATGGTATGTAAACCCCGTATTTACATATCTGCCACTGTGCAGGAGAATCCGTATAGGTGTTCGAGTGTTCGAACCGTAATGCGCAAGAAATGGTACCGAAACCCCGTATTTACATATCTGCCACTGTGCAGGAGAATCCGTATAGGTGTTCGAGTGTTCGAACCGTAATGCGCAAGAAATGGTACCGAAACCCCGTATTTACATATCTGCCACTGTGCTGGAGAATCCGGATAGGTGTTCGAGTGTTCGAACCGTAATGCGCAAGAAATGGTACGGAAACCCCGTATTTACATATCTGCCACTGCGCAGGAGAATCCGTATAGATGTTCGAGTGTTCGAACCGTAATGCGCAAGAAATGGTACCGAAACCCCGTATTTACATATCTACCACTGTGCAGGAGAATCCGTATAGGTGTTCGAGTGTTCGGACCGTAATGCGCAAGAAATGGTACCGAAACCCCGTATTTACATATCTGCCACTGTGCAGGAGAATCCGCATCGGTGTTCGAGTGTTCGAACCGTAATGCGCAAGAAATGGTAGGTAAACCCCGTATTTACATATCTGCCACTGTGCAGGAGAATCCGCATAGGTGTTCGAGTGTTCGAACCGTAATGCGCAAGAAATGGTACGGAAACCCCGTATTTACATATCTGCCACTGTGCAGGAGAATCCTCATAGGTGTTCGAGTGTTCCAACCGTAATGCGCAAGAAATGGTACCGAAACCCCGTATTTACATATCTGCCACTGTGCAGGAGAATCCGTATAGGTGTTCGAGTGTTCGAACCGTATTGCGCAAGAAATGGTATGTAAACCCCGTATTTACATATCTGCCACTGTGCAGGAGAATCCGTATAGGTGTTCGAGTGTTCGAACCGTAATGCGCAAGAAATGGTATGGAAACCCCGTATTTACATATCTGCCACTGCGCAGGAGAATCCGTAGAGGTGTTCGAGTGTTCGAACCGTAATGCGCAAGAAATGGTACGGAAACCCCGTATTTACATATCTGCCACTGTGCAGGAGAATCCGTATAGGTGTTCGAGTGTTCGAACCGTAATGCGCAAGAAATGGTACCGAAACCCCGTATTTACATATCTCCCACTGTGCAGGAGAATCCGTATAGGTGTTCGAGTGTTCGAACCGTAATGCGCAAGAAATGGTACCGAAACCCCGTATTTACATATCTGCCACTGTGCAGGAGAATCCGTATAGGTGTTCGAGTGTTCGAACCGTAATGCGCAAGAAATGGTATGTAAACCCCGTATTTACATATCTGCCAATGTGCAGGAGAATCAGCATAGGTGTTCGAGTGTTCGAACCGTAATGCGCAAGAAATGGTATGTAAACCCCGTATTTACATATCTGCCACTGTGCAGGAGAATCCGTATAGGTGTTCGAGTGTTCGAACCGTAATGCGCAAGAAATGGTACCGAAACCCCGTATTTACATATCTGCCACTGTGCAGGAGAATCCGTATAGGTGTTCAAGTGTTCGAACCGTAATGCGCAAGAAATGGTACCGAAACCCCGTATTTACATATCTGCCACTGTGCTGGAGAATCCGGATAGGTGTTCGAGTGTTCGAACCGTAATGCGCAAGAAATGGTATGTAAACCCCGTATTTACATATCTGCCACTGTGCAGGAGAATCCGTATAGGTGTTCGAGTGTTCGAACCGTAATGCGCAAGAAATGGTACGGAAACCCCGTATTTACATATCTGCCACTGTGCAGGAGAATCCGCATCGGTGTTCGAGTGTTCGAACCGTAATGCGCAAGAAATGGTAGGTAAACCCCGTATTTACATATCTGCCACTGTGCAGGAGAATCCGCATAGGTGTTCGAGTGTTCGAACCGTAATGCGCAAGAAATGGTACGGAAACCCCGTATTTACATATCTGCCACTGTGCAGGAGAATCCGCATAGGTGTTCGAGTGTTCCAACCGTAATGCGCAAGAAATGGTACCGAAACCCCGTATTTACATATCTGCCACTGTGCAGGAGAATCCGTATAGGTGTTCGAGTGTTCGAACCGTAATGCGCAAGAAATGGTACGGAAACCCCGTATTTACATATCTGCCACTGTGCAGGAGAATCCGCATAGGTGTTCGAGTGTTCGAACCGTAATGCGCAAGAAATGGTACGGAAACCCCGTATTTACATATCTGCCACTGTGCAGGAGAATCCGCATAGGTGTTCGAGTGTTCCAACCGTAATGCGCAAGAAATGGTACCGAAACCCCGTATTTACATATCTGCCACTGTGCAGGAGAATCCGTATAGGTGTTCGAGTGTTCGAACCGTAATGCGCAAGAAATGGTACGGAAACCCCGTATTTACATATCTGCCACTGTGCAGGAGAATCCGGATAGGTGTTCGAGTGTTCGAACCGTAATGCGCAAGAAATGGTAGGTAAACCCCGTATTTACATATCTGCCACTGTGCAGGAGAATCCGCATAGGTGTTCGAGTGTTCGAACCGTAATGCGCAAGAAATGGTACGGAAACCCCGTATTTACATATCTGCCACTGTGCAGGAGAATCCGTATAGGTGTTCGAGTGTTCGAACCGTAATGCGCAAGAAATGGTACCGAAACCCCGTATTTACATATCTGCCACTGTGCAGGAGAATCCGTATAGGTGTTCGAATGTTCGAACCGTAATGCGCAAGAAATGGTATGTAAACCCCGTATTTACATATCTGCCAATGTGCAGGAGAATCAGCATAGGTGTTCGAGTGTTCGAACCGTAATGCGCAAGAAATGGTATGTAAACCCCGTATTTACATATCTGCCACTGTGCAGGAGAATCCGTATAGGTGTTCGAGTGTTCGAACCGTAATGCGCAAGAAATGGTACGAAAACCCCGTATTTACATATCTGCCACTGTGCAGGAGAATCCGCATCGGTGTTCGAGTGTTCGAACCGTAATGCGCAAGAAATGGTACCGAAACCCCGTATTTACATATCTGCCACTGTGCAGGAGAATCCGTATAGGTGTTCGAGTGTTCGAACCGTAATGCGCAAGAAATGGTATGTAAACCCCGTATTTACATATCTGCCAATGTGCAGGAGAATCAGCATAGGTGTTCGAGTGTTCGAACCGTAATGCGTAAGAAATGGTATGTAAACCCCGTATTTACATATCTGCCACTGTGCAGGAGAATCCGTATAGGTGTTCGAGTGTTCGAACCGTAATGCGCAAGAAATGGTACCGAAACCCCGTATTTACATATCTGCCACTGTGCAGGAGAATCCGTATAGGTGTTCGAGTGTTCGAACCGTAATGCGCAAGAAATGGTACCGAAACCCCGTATTTACATATCTGCCACTGTGCTGGAGAATCCGGATAGGTGTTCGAGTGTTCGAACCGTAATGCGCAAGAAATGGTATGTAAACCCCGTATTTACATATCTGCCACTGTGCAGGAGAATCCGTATAGGTGTTCGAGTGTTCGAACCGTAATGCGCAAGAAATGGTACGGAAACCCCGTATTTACATATCTGCCACTGTGCAGGAGAATCCGCATCGGTGTTCGAGTGTTCGAACCGTAATGCGCAAGAAATGGTAGGTAAACCCCGTATTTACATATCTGCCACTGTGCAGGAGAATCCGCATAGGTGTTCGAGTGTTCGAACCGTAATGCGCAAGAAATGGTACGGAAACCCCGTATTTACATATCTGCCACTGTGCAGGAGAATCCGCATAGGTGTTCGAGTGTTCCAACCGTAATGCGCAAGAAATGGTACCGAAACCCCGTATTTACATATCTGCCACTGTGCAGGAGAATCCGTATAGGTGTTCGAGTGTTCGAACCGTAATGCGCAAGAAATGGTACGGAAACCCCGTATTTACATATCTGCCACTGTGCAGGAGAATCCGGATAGGTGTTCGAGTGTTCGAACCGTAATGCGCAAGAAATGGTATGTAAACCCCGTATTTACATATCTGCCACTGTGCAGGAGAATCCGTATAGGTGTTCGAGTGTTCGAACCGTAATGCGCAAGAAATGGTACGAAAACCCCGTATTTACATATCTGCCACTGTGCAGGAGAATCCGCATCGGTGTTCGAGTGTTCGAACCGTAATGCGCAAGAAATGGTAGGTAAACCCCGTATTTACATATCTGCCACTGTGCAGGAGAATCCGCATAGGTGTTCGAGTGTTCGAACCGTAATGCGCAAGAAATGGTACGGAAACCCCGTATTTACATATCTGCCACTGTGCAGGAGAATCCGCATAGGTGTTCGAGTGTTCCAACCGTACTGCGCAAGAAATGGTACCGAAACCCCGTATTTACATATCTGCTACTGTGCAGGAGAATCCGTATAGGTGTTCGAGTGTTCTAACCGTAATGCGCAAGAAATGGTATGTAAACCCCGTATTTGCATATCTGCCACTGTGCAGGAGAATTCGTATAGGTGTTCGAGTGTTCCAACCGTAATGCGCAAGAAATGGTACCGAAACCCCGTATTTACATATCTGCCACTGTGCAGGAGAATCCGTATAGGTGTTCGCGTGTTCGAACCGTAATGCGCAAGAAATGGTACCGAAACCCCGTATTTACATATCTGCCACTGTGCTGGAGAATCCGGATAGGTGTTCGAGTGTTCGAACCGTAATGCGCAAGAAATGGTATGTAAACCCCGTATTTACATATCTGCCACTGCGCAGGAGAATCCGTAGAGGTGTTCCAGTGTTCGAACCGTAATGCGCAAGAAATGGTACGGAAACCCCGTATTTACATATCTGCCACTGTGCAGGAGAATCCGTATAGGTGTTCGAGTGTTCGAACCGTAATGCGCAAGAAATGGTACCGAAACCCCGTATTTATATATCTACCACTGTGCAGGAGAATCCGTATAGGTGTTCGAGTGTTCGAACCGTAATGCGCAAGAAATGGTACCGAAACCCCGTATTTACATATCTGCCACTGTGCAGGAGAATCCGTATAGGTGTTCGAGTGTTCGAACCGTAATGCGCAAGAAATGGTATGTAAACCCCGTATTTACATATCTGCCAATGTGCAGGAGAATCAGCATAGGTGTTCGAGTGTTCGAACCGTAATGCGCAAGAAATGGTATGTAAACCCCGTATTTACATATCTGCCACTGTGCAGGAGAATCCGTATAGGTGTTCGAGTGTTCGAACCGTAATGCGCAAGAAATGGTACCGAAACCCCGTATTTACATATCTGCCACTGTGCAGGAGAATCCGTATAGGTGTTCGAGTGTTCGAACCGTAATGCGCAAGAAATGGTACCGAAACCCTGTATTTACATATCTGCCACTGTGCTGGAGAATCCGGATAGGTGTTCGAGTGTTCGAACCGTAATGCGCAAGAAATGGTATGTAAACCCCGTATTTACATATCTGCCACTGTGCAGGAGAATCCGTATAGGTGTTCGAGTGTTCGAACCGTAATGCGCAAGAAATGGTACGGAAACCCCGTATTTACATATCTGCCACTGTGCAGGAGAATCCGCATCGGTGTTCGAGTGTTCGAACCGTAATGCGCAAGAAATGGTAGGTAAACCCCGTATTTACATATCTGCCACTGTGCAGGAGAATCCGCATAGGTGTTCGAGTGTTCGAACCGTAATGCGCAAGAAATGGTACGGAAACCCCGTATTTACATATCTGCCACTGTGCAGGAGAATCCGCATAGGTGTTCGAGTGTTCCAACCGTAATGCGCAAGAAATGGTACCGAAACCCCGTACTTACATATCTGCCACTGTGCAGGAGAATCCGTATAGGTGTTCGAGTGTTCGAACCGTAATGCGCAAGAAATGGTACGGAAACCCCGTATTTACATATCTGCCACTGTGCAGGAGAATCCGGGTAGGTGTTCGAGTGTTCGAACCGTAATGCGCAAGAAATGGTATGTAAACCTCGTATTTACATATCTGCCACTGTGCAGGAGAATCCGTATAGGTGTTCGAGTGTTCGAACCGTAATGCGCAAGAAATGGTACGGAAACCCCGTATTTACATATCTGCCACTGTGCAGGAGAATCCGCATCGGTGTTCGAGTGTTCGAACCGTAATGCGCAAGAAATGGTAGGTAAACCCCGTATTTACATATCTGCCACTGTGCAGGAGAATCCGCATAGGTGTTCGAGTGTTCGAACCGTAATGCGCAAGAAATGGTACGGAAACCCGGTATTTACATATCTGCCACTGTGCAGGAGAATCCGCATAGGTGTTCGAGTGTTCCAACCGTAATGCGCAAGAAATGGTACCGAAACCCCGTATTTACATATCTGCTACTGTGCAGGAGAATCCGTATAGGTGTTCGAGTGTTCTAACCGTAATGCGCAAGAAATGGTACCGAAACCCCGTATTTACATATCTGCCACTGTGCAGGAGAATCCGGATAGGTGTTCGAGTGTTCGAACCGTAATGCGCAAGAAATGGTATGTAAACCCCGTATTTACATATCTGCCACTGTGCAGGAGAATCCGTATAGGTGTTCGAGTGTTCGAACCGTAATGCGCAAGAAATGGTACGGAAACCCCGTATTTACATATCTGCCACTGTGCAGGAGAATCCGCATCGGTGTTCGAGTGTTCGAACCGTAATGCGCAAGAAATGGTAGCTAAACCCCGTATTTACATATCTGCCACTGTGCAGGAGAATCCGCATAGGTGTTCGAGTGTTCGAACCGTAATGCGCAAGAAATGGTACGGAAACCCCGTATTTACATATCTGCCACTGTGCAGGAGAATCCGCAAAGGTGTTCGAGTGTTCCAACCGTAATGCGCAAGAAATGGTTCCGAAACCCCGTATTTACATATCTGCTACTGTGCAGGAGAATCCGTATAGGTGTTCGAGTGTTCTAACCGTAATGCGCAAGAAATGGTACCGAAACCCCGTATTTACATATCTGCCACTGTGCAGGAGAATCCGGATAGGTGTTCGAGTGTTCGAACCGTAATGCGCAAGAAATGGTATGTAAACCCCGTATTTACATATCTGCCACTGTGCAGGAGAATCCGCATAGGTGTTCGAGTGTTCGAACCGTAATGCGCAAGAAATGGTATGTAAACCCCGTATTTGCATATCTGCCACTGTGCAGGAGAATTCGTATAGGTGTTCGAGTGTTCCAACCGTAATGCGCAAGAAATGGTACCGAAACCCCGTATTTACATATCTGCCACTGTGCAGGAGAATCCGTATAGGTGTTCGCGTGTTCGAACCGTAATGCGCAAGAAATGGTACCGAAACCCCGTATTTACATATCTGCCACTGTGCTGGAGAATCCGGATAGGTGTTCGAGTGTTCGAACCGTAATGCGCAAGAAATGGTATGTAAACCCCGTATTTACATATCTGCCACTGTGCAGGAGAATCCGTATAGGTGTTCGAGTGTTCGAACCGTAATGCGCAAGAAATGGTATGGAAACCCCGTATTTACATATCTGCCACTGCGCAGGAGAATCCGTAGAGGTGTTCGAGTGTTCGAACCGTAATGCGCAAGAAATGGTACGGAAACCCCGTATTTACATATCTGCCACTGTGCAGGAGAATCCGTATAGGTGTTCGAGTGTTCGAACCGTAATGCGCAAGAAATGGTACCGAAACCCCGTATTTACATATCTGCCACTGTGCAGGAGAATCCGTATAGGTGTTCGCGTGTTCGAACCGTAATGCGCAAGAAATGGTACCGAAACCCCGTATTTACATATCTGCCACTGTGCTGGAGAATCCGGATAGGTGTTCGAGTGTTCGAACCGTAATGCGCAAGAAATGGTATGTAAACCCCGTATTTACATATCTGCCACTGTGCAGGAGAATCCGTATAGGTGTTCGAGTGTTCGAACCGTAATGCGCAAGAAATGGTATGGAAACCCCGTATTTACATATCTGCCACTGCGCAGGAGAATCCGTAGAGGTGTTCGAGTGTTCGAACCGTAATGCGCAAGAAATGGTACGGAAACCCCGTATTTACATATCTGCCACTGTGCAGGAGAATCCGTATAGGTGTTCGAGTGTTCGAACCGTAATGCGCAAGAAATGGTACCGAAACCCCGTATTTACATATCTACCACTGTGCAGGAGAATCCGTATAGGTGTTCGAGTGTTCGAACCGTAATGCGCAAGAAATGGTACCGAAACCCCGTATTTACATATCTGCCACTGTGCAGGAGAATCCGTATAGGTGTTCGAGTGTTCGAACCGTAATGCGCAAGAAATGGTATGTAAACCCCGTATTTACATATCTGCCAATGTGCAGGAGAATCAGCATAGGTGTTCGAGTGTTCGAACCGTAATGCGCAAGAAATGGTATGTAAACCCCGTATTTACATATCTGCCACTGTGCAGGAGAATCCGTATAGGTGTTCGAGTGTTCGAACCGTAATGCGCAAGAAATGGTACCGAAACCTCGTATTTACATATCTGCCACTGTGCAGGAGAATCCGCATAGGTGTTCGAGTGTTCGAACCGTAATGTGCAAGAAATGGTATGTAAACCCCGTATTTACATATCTGCCACTGTGCTGGAGAATCCGGATAGGTGTTCGAGTGTTCGAACCGTAATGCGCAAGAAATGGTATGTAAACCCCGTATTTACATATCTGCCACTGTGCAGGAGAATCCGTAGAGGTGTTCGAGTGTTCGAACCGTAATGCGCAAGAAATGGTACGGAAACCCCGTATTTACATATCTGCCACTGTGCAGGAGAATCCGTATAGGTGTTCGAGTGTTCGAACCGTAATGCGCAAGAAATGGTATGTAAACCCCGTATTTACATATCTGCCACTGTGTAGGAGAATCCGTATAGGTGTTCGAGTGTTCGAACCGTAATGCGCAAGAAATGGTACGAAAACCCCGTATTTACATATCTGCCACTGTGCAGGAGAATCCGCATCGGTGTTCGAGTGTTCGAACCGTAATGCGCAAGAAATGGTAGGTGAACCCCGTATTTACATATCTGCCACTGTGCAGGAGAATCCGCATAGGTGTTCGAGTGTTCGAACCGTAATGCGCAAGAAATGGTACGGAAACCCTGTATTTACATATCTGCCACTGTGCAGGAGAATCCGCATAGGTGTTCGAGTGTTCCAACCGTACTGCGCAAGAAATGGTACCGAAACCCCGTATTTACATATCTGCCACTGTGTAGGAGAATCGGCATAGGTGTTCGAGTGTTCTAACCGTAATGCGCAAGAAATGGTATGTAAACCCCGTATTTACATATCTGCAACTGTGCAGGAGAATCAGCATAGGTGTTCGAGTGTTCGAACCGTAATGCGCAAGAAATTGTATGTAAACCCCGTATTTACATATCTGCCACTGTGCAGGAGAATCCGTATAGGTGTTCGAGTGTTCGAACCGTAATGCGCAAGAAATGGTACCGAAACCCCGTATTTACATATCTGCCACTGTGCAGGAGAATCCGGATAGGTGTTTAAGTGTTCAAACCGTAATGCGCAAGAAATGGTACCGAAACCCCGTATTTACATATCTGCCACTGTGCAGGAGAATCCGCATAGGTGTTCGAGTGTTCGAACCGTATTGCGCAAGAAATGGTATGTAAACCCCGTATTTACATATCTGCAACTGTGCAGGAGAATCAGCATAGGTGTTCGAGTGTTCGAACCGTAATGCGCAAGAAATTGTATGTAAACCCCGTATTTACATATCTGCCACTGTGCAGGAGAATCCGTATAGGTGTTCGAGTGTTCGAACCGTAATGCGCAAGAAATGGCACCGAAACCCCGTATTTACATATCTGCCACTGTGCAGGAGAATCCGGATAGGTGTTTAAGTGTTCAAACCGTAATGCGCAAGAAATGGTACCGAAACCCCGTATTTACATATCTGCCACTGTGCAGGAGAATCCGCATAGGTGTTCGAGTGTTCGAACCGTATTGCGCAAGAAATGGTATGTAAACCCCGTATTTACATATCTGCCACTGTGCAGGAGAATCCGTATAGGTGTTCGAGTGTTCGAACCGTAATGCGCAAGAAATGGTATGGAAACCCCGTATTTACATATCTGCCACTGCGCAGGAGAATCCGTAGAGGTGTTCGAGTGTTCGAACCGTAATGCGCAAGAAATGGTACGGAAACCCCGTATTTACATATCTGCCACTGTGCAGGAGAATCCGTATAGGTGTTCGAGTGTTCGAACCGTAATGCGCAAGAAATGGTACCGAAACCCCGTATTTACATATCTACCACTGTGCAGGAGAATCCGTATAGGTGTTCGAGTGTTCGGACCGTAATGCGCAAGAAATGGTACCGAAACCCCGTATTTACATATCTGCCACTGTGCAGGAGAATCCGTATAGGTGTTCGAATGTTCGAACCGTAATGCGCAAGAAATGGTATGTAAACCCCGTATTTACATATCTGCCAATGTGCAGGAGAATCAGCATAGGTGTTCGAGTGTTCGAACCGTAATGCGCAAGAAATGGTATGTAAACCCCGTATTTACATATCTGCCACTGTGCAGGAGAATCCGTATAGGTGTTCGAGTGTTCGAACCGTATTGCGCAAGAAATGGTATGTAAACCCCGTATTTACATATCTGCCACTGTGCAGGAGAATCCGTATAGGTGTTCGAGTGTTCTAACCGTAATGCGCAAGAAATGGTATGTAAACCCCGTATTTACATATCTGCAACTGTGCAGGAGAATCAGCATAGGTGTTCGAGTGTTCGAACCGTAATGCGCAAGAAATTGTATGTAAACCCCGTATTTACATATCTGCCACTGTGCAGGAGAATCCGTATAGGTGTTCGAGTGTTCGAACCGTAATGCGCAAGAAATGGTACCGAAACCCCGTATTTACATATCTGCCACTGTGCAGGAGAATCCGTATAGGTGTTCGAGTGTTCGAACCGTAATGCGCAAGAAATGGTACCGAAACCCCGTATTTACATATCTGCCACTGTGCTGGAGAATCCGGATAGGTGTTCGAGTGTTCGAACCGTAATGCGCAAGAAATGGTATGTAAACCCCGTATTTACATATCTGCCACTGTGCAGGAGAATCCGTATAGGTGTTCGAGTGTTCGAACCGTAATGCGCAAGAAATGGTACGGAAACCCCGTATTTACATATCTGCCACTGTGCAGGAGAATCCGCATCGGTGTTCGGGTGTTCGAACCGTAATGCGCAAGAAATGGTAGGTAAACCCCGTATTTACATATCTGCCACTGTGCAGGAGAATCCGCATAGGTGTTCGAGTGTTCGAACCGTAATGCGCAAGAAATGGTACGGAAACCCCGTATTTACATATCTGCCACTGTGCAGGAGAATCCTCATAGGTGTTCGAGTGTTCCAACCGTAATGCGCAAGAAATGGTACCGAAACCCCGTATTTACATATCTGCCACTGTGCAGGAGAATCCGTATAGGTGTTCGAGTGTTCGAACCGTATTGCGCAAGAAATGGTATGTAAACCCCGTATTTACATATCTGCCACTGTGCAGGAGAATCCGTATAGGTGTTCGAGTGTTCGAACCGTAATGCGCAAGAAATGGTATGGAAACCCCGTATTTACATATCTGCCACTGCGCAGGAGAATCCGTAGAGGTGTTCGAGTGTTCGAACCGTAATGCGCAAGAAATGGTACGGAAACCCCGTATTTACATATCTGCCACTGTGCAGGAGAATCCGTATAGGTGTTCGAGTGTTCGAACCGTAATGCGCAAGAAATGGTACCGAAACCCCGTATTTACATATCTCCCACTGTGCAGGAGAATCCGTATAGGTGTTCGAGTGTTCGAACCGTAATGCGCAAGAAATGGTACCGAAACCCCGTATTTACATATCTGCCACTGTGCAGGAGAATCCGTATAGGTGTTCGAGTGTTCGAACCGTAATGCGCAAGAAATGGTATGTAAACCCCGTATTTACATATCTGCCAATGTGCAGGAGAATCAGCATAGGTGTTCGAGTGTTCGAACCGTAATGCGCAAGAAATGGTATGTAAACCCCGTATTTACATATCTGCCACTGTGCAGGAGAATCCGTATAGGTGTTCGAGTGTTCGAACCGTAATGCGCAAGAAATGGTACCGAAACCCCGTATTTACATATCTGCCACTGTGCAGGAGAATCCGTATAGGTGTTCGAGTGTTCGAACCGTAATGCGCAAGAAATGGTACCGAAACCCCGTATTTACATATCTGCCACTGTGCTGGAGAATCCGGATAGGTGTTCGAGTGTTCGAACCGTAATGCGCAAGAAATGGTATGTAAACCCCGTATTTACATATCAGCCACTGTGCAGGAGAATCCGTATAGGTGTTCGAGTGTTCGAACCGTAATGCGCAAGAAATGGTACGGAAACCCCGTATTTACATATCTGCCACTGTGCAGGAGAATCCGCATCGGTGTTCGAGTGTTCGAACCGTAATGCGCAAGAAATGGTAGGTAAACCCCGTATTTACATATCTGCCACTGTGCAGGAGAATCCGCATAGGTGTTCGAGTGTTCGAACCGTAATGCGCAAGAAATGGTACGGAAACCCCGTATTTACATATCTGCCACTGTGCAGGAGAATCCGCATAGGTGTTCGAGTGTTCGAACCGTAATGCGCAAGAAATGGTACCGAAACCCCGTATTTACATATCTGCCACTGTGCAGGAGAATCCGTATAGGTGTTCGAGTGTTCGAACCGTAATGCGCAAGAAATGGTACCGAAACCCCGTATTTACATATCTGCCACTGTGCTGGAGAATCCGGATAGGTGTTCGAGTGTTCGAACCGTAATGCGCAAGAAATGGTATGTAAACCCCGTATTTACATATCTGCCACTGTGCAGGAGAATCCGTATAGGTGTTCGAGTGTTCGAACCGTAATGCGCAAGAAATGGTACGGAAACCCCGTATTTACATATCTGCCACTGTGCAGGAGAATCCGCATCGGTGTTCGAGTGTTCGAACCGTAATGCGCAAGAAATGGTAGGTAAACCCCGTATTTACATATCTGCCACTGTGCAGGAGAATCCGCATAGGTGTTCGAGTGTTCGAACCGTAATGCGCAAGAAATGGTACGGAAACCCCGTATTTACATATCTGCCACTGTGCAGGAGAATCCGCATAGGTGTTCGAGTGTTCCAACCGTAATGCGCAAGAAATGGTACCGAAACCCCGTATTTACATATCTGCCACTGTGCAGGAGAATCCGTATAGGTGTTCGAGTGTTCGAACCGTAATGCGCAAGAAATGGTACGGAAACCCCGTATTTACATATCTGCCACTGTGCAGGAGAATCCGGATAGGTGTTCGAGTGTTCGAACCGTAATGCGCAAGAAATGGTATGTAAACCCCGTATTTACATATCTGCCACTGTGCAGGAGAATCCGTATAGGTGTTCGAGTGTTCGAACCGTAATGCGCAAGAAATGGTACGAAAACCCCGTATTTACATATCTGCCACTGTGCAGGAGAATCCGCATCGGTGTTCGAGTGTTCGAACCGTAATGCGCAAGAAATGGTAGGTAAACCCCGTATTTACATATCTGCCACTGTGCAGGAGAATCCGCATAGGTGTTCGAGTGTTCGAACCGTAATGCGCAAGAAATGGTACGGAAACCCCGTATTTACATATCTGCCACTGTGCAGGAGAATCCGCATAGGTGTTCGAGTGTTCCAACCGTACTGCGCAAGAAATGGTACCGAAACCCCGTATTTACATATCTGCTACTGTGCAGGAGAATCCGTATAGGTGTTCGAGTGTTCTAACCGTAATGCGCAAGAAATGGTATGTAAACCCCGTATTTGCATATCTGCCACTGTGCAGGAGAATTCGTATTGGTGTTCGAGTGTTCCAACCGTAATGCGCAAGAAATGGTACCGAAACCCCGTATTTACATATCTGCCACTGTGCAGGAGAATCCGTATAGGTGTTCGCGTGTTCGAACCGTAATGCGCAAGAAATGGTACCGAAACCCCGTATTTACATATCTGCCACTGTGCTGGAGAATCCGGATAGGTGTTCGAGTGTTCGAACCGTAATGCGCAAGAAATGGTATGTAAACCCCGTATTTACATATCTGCCACTGCGCAGGAGAATCCGTAGAGGTGTTCCAGTGTTCGAACCGTAATGCGCAAGAAATGGTACGGAAACCCCGTATTTACATATCTGCCACTGTGCAGGAGAATCCGTATAGGTGTTCGAGTGTTCGAACCGTAATGCGCAAGAAATGGTACCGAAACCCCGTATTTACATATCTGCCACTGTGCAGGAGAATCCGTATAGGTGTTCGAGTGTTCGAACCGTAATGCGCAAGAAATGGTACCGAAACCCCGTATTTACATATCTGCCACTGTGCTGGAGAATCCGGATAGGTGTTCGAGTGTTCGAACCGTAATGCGCAAGAAATGGTATGTAAACCCCGTATTTACATATCTGCCACTGTGCAGGAGAATCCGTATAGGTGTTCGAGTGTTCGAACCGTAATGCGCAAGAAATGGTACGGAAACCCCGTATTTACATATCTGCCACTGTGCAGGAGAATCCGCATCGGTGTTCGGGTGTTCGAACCGTAATGCGCAAGAAATGGTAGGTAAACCCCGTATTTACATATCTGCCACTGTGCAGGAGAATCCGCATAGGTGTTCGAGTGTTCGAACCGTAATGCGCAAGAAATGGTACGGAAACCCCGTATTTACATATCTGCCACTGTGCAGGAGAATCCTCATAGGTGTTCGAGTGTTCCAACCGTAATGCGCAAGAAATGGTACCGAAACCCCGTATTTACATATCTGCCACTGTGCAGGAGAATCCGTATAGGTGTTCGAGTGTTCGAACCGTATTGCGCAAGAAATGGTATGTAAACCCCGTATTTACATATCTGCCACTGTGCAGGAGAATCCGTATAGGTGTTCGAGTGTTCGAACCGTAATGCGCAAGAAATGGTATGGAAACCCCGTATTTACATATCTGCCACTGCGCAGGAGAATCCGTAGAGGTGTTCGAGTGTTCGAACCGTAATGCGCAAGAAATGGTACGGAAACCCCGTATTTACATATCTGCCACTGTGCAGGAGAATCCGTATAGGTGTTCGAGTGTTCGAACCGTAATGCGCAAGAAATGGTACCGAAACCCCGTATTTACATATCTCCCACTGTGCAGGAGAATCCGTATAGGTGTTCGAGTGTTCGAACCGTAATGCGCAAGAAATGGTACCGAAACCCCGTATTTACATATCTGCCACTGTGCAGGAGAATCCGTATAGGTGTTCGAGTGTTCGAACCGTAATGCGCAAGAAATGGTATGTAAACCCCGTATTTACATATCTGCCAATGTGCAGGAGAATCAGCATAGGTGTTCGAGTGTTCGAACCGTAATGCGCAAGAAATGGTATGTAAACCCCGTATTTACATATCTGCCACTGTGCAGGAGAATCCGTATAGGTGTTCGAGTGTTCGAACCGTAATGCGCAAGAAATGGTACCGAAACCCCGTATTTACATATCTGCCACTGTGCAGGAGAATCCGTATAGGTGTTCGAGTGTTCGAACCGTAATGCGCAAGAAATGGTACCGAAACCCCGTATTTACATATCTGCCACTGTGCTGGAGAATCCGGATAGGTGTTCGAGTGTTCGAACCGTAATGCGCAAGAAATGGTATGTAAACCCCGTATTTACATATCTGCCACTGTGCAGGAGAATCCGTATAGGTGTTCGAGTGTTCGAACCGTAATGCGCAAGAAATGGTACGGAAACCCCGTATTTACATATCTGCCACTGTGCAGGAGAATCCGCATCGGTGTTCGAGTGTTCGAACCGTAATGCGCAAGAAATGGTAGGTAAACCCCGTATTTACATATCTGCCACTGTGCAGGAGAATCCGCATAGGTGTTCGAGTGTTCGAACCGTAATGCGCAAGAAATGGTACGGAAACCCCGTATTTACATATCTGCCACTGTGCAGGAGAATCCGCATAGGTGTTCGAGTGTTCGAACCGTAATGCGCAAGAAATGGTACCGAAACCCCGTATTTACATATCTGCCACTGTGCAGGAGAATCCGTATAGGTGTTCGAGTGTTCGAACCGTAATGCGCAAGAAATGGTACCGAAACCCCGTATTTACATATCTGCCACTGTGCTGGAGAATCCGGATAGGTGTTCGAGTGTTCGAACCGTAATGCGCAAGAAATGGTATGTAAACCCCGTATTTACATATCTGCCACTGTGCAGGAGAATCCGTATAGGTGTTCGAGTGTTCGAACCGTAATGCGCAAGAAATGGTACGGAAACCCCGTATTTACATATCTGCCACTGTGCAGGAGAATCCGCATCGGTGTTCGAGTGTTCGAACCGTAATGCGCAAGAAATGGTAGGTAAACCCCGTATTTACATATCTGCCACTGTGCAGGAGAATCCGCATAGGTGTTCGAGTGTTCGAACCGTAATGCGCAAGAAATGGTACGGAAACCCCGTATTTACATATCTGCCACTGTGCAGGAGAATCCGCATAGGTGTTCGAGTGTTCCAACCGTAATGCGCAAGAAATGGTACCGAAACCCCGTATTTACATATCTGCCACTGTGCAGGAGAATCCGTATAGGTGTTCGAGTGTTCGAACCGTAATGCGCAAGAAATGGTACGGAAACCCCGTATTTACATATCTGCCACTGTGCAGGAGAATCCGGATAGGTGTTCGAGTGTTCGAACCGTAATGCGCAAGAAATGGTATGTAAACCCCGTATTTACATATCTGCCACTGTGCAGGAGAATCCGTATAGGTGTTCGAGTGTTCGAACCGTAATGCGCAAGAAATGGTACGAAAACCCCGTATTTACATATCTGCCACTGTGCAGGAGAATCCGCATCGGTGTTCGAGTGTTCGAACCGTAATGCGCAAGAAATGGTAGGTAAACCCCGTATTTACATATCTGCCACTGTGCAGGAGAATCCGCATAGGTGTTCGAGTGTTCGAACCGTAATGCGCAAGAAATGGTACGGAAACCCCGTATTTACATATCTGCCACTGTGCAGGAGAATCCGCATAGGTGTTCGAGTGTTCCAACCGTACTGCGCAAGAAATGGTACCGAAACCCCGTATTTACATATCTGCTACTGTGCAGGAGAATCCGTATAGGTGTTCGAGTGTTCTAACCGTAATGCGCAAGAAATGGTATGTAAACCCCGTATTTGCATATCTGCCACTGTGCAGGAGAATTCGTATAGGTGTTCGAGTGTTCCAACCGTAATGCGCAAGAAATGGTACCGAAACCCCGTATTTACATATCTGCCACTGTGCAGGAGAATCCGTATAGGTGTTCGCGTGTTCGAACCGTAATGCGCAAGAAATGGTACCGAAACCCCGTATTTACATATCTGCCACTGTGCTGGAGAATCCGGATAGGTGTTCGAGTGTTCGAACCGTAATGCGCAAGAAATGGTATGTAAACCCCGTATTTACATATCTGCCACTGCGCAGGAGAATCCGTAGAGGTGTTCCAGTGTTCGAACCGTAATGCGCAAGAAATGGTACGGAAACCCCGTATTTACATATCTGCCACTGTGCAGGAGAATCCGTATAGGTGTTCGAGTGTTCGAACCGTAATGCGCAAGAAATGGTACCGAAACCCCGTATTTACATATCTGCCACTGTGCAGGAGAATCCGTATAGGTGTTCGAGTGTTCGAACCGTAATGCGCAAGAAATGGTACCGAAACCCCGTATTTACATATCTGCCACTGTGCTGGAGAATCCGGATAGGTGTTCGAGTGTTCGAACCGTAATGCGCAAGAAATGGTATGTAAACCCCGTATTTACATATCTGCCACTGTGCAGGAGAATCCGTATAGGTGTTCGAGTGTTCGAACCGTAATGCGCAAGAAATGGTACGGAAACCCCGTATTTACATATCTGCCACTGTGCAGGAGAATCCGCATCGGTGTTCGGGTGTTCGAACCGTAATGCGCAAGAAATGGTAGGTAAACCCCGTATTTACATATCTGCCACTGTGCAGGAGAATCCGCATAGGTGTTCGAGTGTTCGAACCGTAATGCGCAAGAAATGGTACGGAAACCCCGTATTTACATATCTGCCACTGTGCAGGAGAATCCTCATAGGTGTTCGAGTGTTCCAACCGTAATGCGCAAGAAATGGTACCGAAACCCCGTATTTACATATCTGCCACTGTGCAGGAGAATCCGTATAGGTGTTCGAGTGTTCGAACCGTATTGCGCAAGAAATGGTATGTAAACCCCGTATTTACATATCTGCCACTGTGCAGGAGAATCCGTATAGGTGTTCGAGTGTTCGAACCGTAATGCGCAAGAAATGGTATGGAAACCCCGTATTTACATATCTGCCACTGCGCAGGAGAATCCGTAGAGGTGTTCGAGTGTTCGAACCGTAATGCGCAAGAAATGGTACGGAAACCCCGTATTTACATATCTGCCACTGTGCAGGAGAATCCGTATAGGTGTTCGAGTGTTCGAACCGTAATGCGCAAGAAATGGTACCGAAACCCCGTATTTACATATCTCCCACTGTGCAGGAGAATCCGTATAGGTGTTCGAGTGTTCGAACCGTAATGCGCAAGAAATGGTACCGAAACCCCGTATTTACATATCTGCCACTGTGCAGGAGAATCCGTATAGGTGTTCGAGTGTTCGAACCGTAATGCGCAAGAAATGGTATGTAAACCCCGTATTTACATATCTGCCAATGTGCAGGAGAATCAGCATAGGTGTTCGAGTGTTCGAACCGTAATGCGCAAGAAATGGTATGTAAACCCCGTATTTACATATCTGTCACTGTGCAGGAGAATCCGTATAGGTGTTCGAGTGTTCGAACCGTAATGCGCAAGAAATGGTACCGAAACCCCGTATTTACATATCTGCCACTGTGCAGGAGAATCCGTATAGGTGTTCGAGTGTTCGAACCGTAATGCGCAAGAAATGGTACCGAAACCCCGTATTTACATATCTGCCACTGTGCTGGAGAATCCGGATAGGTGTTCGAGTGTTCGAACCGTAATGCGCAAGAAATGGTATGTAAACCCCGTATTTACATATCTGCCACTGTGCAGGAGAATCCGTATAGGTGTTCGAGTGTTCGAACCGTAATGCGCAAGAAATGGTACGGAAACCCCGTATTTACATATCTGCCACTGTGCAGGAGAATCCGCATCGGTGTTCGAGTGTTCGAACCGTAATGCGCAAGAAATGGTAGGTAAACCCCGTATTTACATATCTGCCACTGTGCAGGAGAATCCGCATAGGTGTTCGAGTGTTCGAACCGTAATGCGCAAGAAATGGTACGGAAACCCCGTATTTACATATCTGCCACTGTGCAGGAGAATCCGCATAGGTGTTCGAGTGTTCGAACCGTAATGCGCAAGAAATGGTACCGAAACCCCGTATTTACATATCTGCCACTGTGCAGGAGAATCCGTATAGGTGTTCGAGTGTTCGAACCGTAATGCGCAAGAAATGGTACCGAAACCCCGTATTTACATATCTGCCACTGTGCTGGAGAATCCGGATAGGTGTTCGAGTGTTCGAACCGTAATGCGCAAGAAATGGTATGTAAACCCCGTATTTACATATCTGCCACTGTGCAGGAGAATCCGTATAGGTGTTCGAGTGTTCGAACCGTAATGCGCAAGAAATGGTACGGAAACCCCGTATTTACATATCTGCCACTGTGCAGGAGAATCCGCATCGGTGTTCGAGTGTTCGAACCGTAATGCGCAAGAAATGGTAGGTAAACCCCGTATTTACATATCTGCCACTGTGCAGGAGAATCCGCATAGGTGTTCGAGTGTTCGAACCGTAATGCGCAAGAAATGGTACGGAAACCCCGTATTTACATATCTGCCACTGTGCAGGAGAATCCGCATAGGTGTTCGAGTGTTCCAACCGTAATGCGCAAGAAATGGTACCGAAACCCCGTATTTACATATCTGCCACTGTGCAGGAGAATCCGTATAGGTGTTCGAGTGTTCGAACCGTAATGCGCAAGAAATGGTACGGAAACCCCGTATTTACATATCTGCCACTGTGCAGGAGAATCCGGATAGGTGTTCGAGTGTTCGAACCGTAATGCGCAAGAAATGGTATGTAAACCCCGTATTTACATATCTGCCACTGTGCAGGAGAATCCGTATAGGTGTTCGAGTGTTCGAACCGTAATGCGCAAGAAATGGTACGAAAACCCCGTATTTACATATCTGCCACTGTGCAGGAGAATCCGCATCGGTGTTCGAGTGTTCGAACCGTAATGCGCAAGAAATGGTAGGTAAACCCCGTATTTACATATCTGCCACTGTGCAGGAGAATCCGCATAGGTGTTCGAGTGTTCGAACCGTAATGCGCAAGAAATGGTACGGAAACCCCGTATTTACATATCTGCCACTGTGCAGGAGAATCCGCATAGGTGTTCGAGTGTTCCAACCGTACTGCGCAAGAAATGGTACCGAAACCCCGTATTTACATATCTGCTACTGTGCAGGAGAATCCGTATAGGTGTTCGAGTGTTCTAACCGTAATGCGCAAGAAATGGTATGTAAACCCCGTATTTGCATATCTGCCACTGTGCAGGAGAATTCGTATAGGTGTTCGAGTGTTCCAACCGTAATGCGCAAGAAATGGTACCGAAACCCCGTATTTACATATCTGCCACTGTGCAGGAGAATTCGTATAGGTGTTCGCGTGTTCGAACCGTAATGCGCAAGAAATGGTACCGAAACCCCGTATTTACATATCTGCCACTGTGCTGGAGAATCCGGATAGGTGTTCGAGTGTTCGAACCGTAATGCGCAAGAAATGGTATGTAAACCCCGTATTTACATATCTGCCACTGCGCAGGAGAATCCGTAGAGGTGTTCCAGTGTTCGAACCGTAATGCGCAAGAAATGGTACGGAAACCCCGTATTTACATATCTGCCACTGTGCAGGAGAATCCGTATAGGTGTTCGAGTGTTCGAACCGTAATGCGCAAGAAATGGTACCGAAACCCCGTATTTACATATCTACCACTGTGCAGGAGAATCCGTATAGGTGTTCGAGTGTTCGAACCGTAATGCGCAAGAAATGGTACCGAAACCCCGTATTTACATATCTGCCACTGTGCAGGAGAATCCGTATAGGTGTTCGAGTGTTCGAACCGTAATGCGCAAGAAATGGTATGTAAACCCCGTATTTACATATCTGCCAATGTGCAGGAGAATCAACATAGGTGTTCGAGTGTTCGAACCGTAATGCGCAAGAAATGGTATGTAAACCCCGTATTTACATATCTGCCACTGTGCAGGAGAATCCGTATAGGTGTTCGAGTGTTCGAACCGTAATGCGCAAGAAATGGTACCGAAACCCCGTATTTACATATCTGCCACTGTGCAGGAGAATCCGTATAGGTGTTCGAGTGTTCGAACCGTAATGCGCAAGAAATGGTACCGAAACCCCGTATTTACATATCTGCCACTGTGCTGGAGAATCCGGATAGGTGTTCGAGTGTTCGAACCGTAATGCGCAAGAAATGGTATGTAAACCCCGTATTTACATATCTGCCACTGTGCAGGAGAATCCGTATAGGTGTTCGAGTGTTCGAACCGTAATGCGCAAGAAATGGTACGGAAACCCCGTATTTACATATCTGCCACTGTGCAGGAGAATCCGCATCGGTGTTCGAGTGTTCGAACCGTAATGCGCAAGAAATGGTAGGTAAACCCCGTATTTACATATCTGCCACTGTGCAGGAGAATCCGCATAGGTGTTCGAGTGTTCGAACCGTAATGCGCAAGAAATGGTACGGAAACCCCGTATTTACATATCTGCCACTGTGCAGGAGAATCCGCATAGGTGTTCGAGTGTTCCAACCGTAATGCGCAAGAAATGGTACCGAAACCCCGTATTTACATATCTGCTACTGTGCAGGAGAATCCGTATAGGTGTTCGAGTGTTCTAACCGTAATGCGCAAGAAATGGTACCGAAACCCCGTATTTACATATCTGCCACTGTGCAGGAGAATCCGGATAGGTGTTCGAGTGTTCGAACCGTAATGCGCAAGAAATGGTATGTAAACCCCGTATTTACATATCTGCCACTGTGCAGGAGAATCCGTATAGGTGTTCGAGTGTTCGAACCGTAATGCGCAAGAAATGGTACGGAAACTCCGTATTTACATATCTGCCACTGTGCAGGAGAATCCGCATCGGTGTTCGAGTGTTCGAACCGTAATGCGCAAGAAATGGTAGCTAAACCCCGTATTTACATATCTGCCACTGTGCAGGAGAATCCGCATAGGTGTTCGAGTGTTCGAACCGTAATGCGCAAGAAATGGTACGGAAACCCCGTATTTACATATCTGCCACTGTGCAGGAGAATCCGCAAAGGTGTTCGAGTGTTCCAACCGTAATGCGCAAGAAATGGTTCCGAAACCCCGTATTTACATATCTGCTACTGTGCAGGAGAATCCGTATAGGTGTTCGAGTGTTCTAACCGTAATGCGCAAGAAATGGTACCGAAACCCCGTATTTACATATCTGCCACTGTGCAGGAGAATCCGGATAGGTGTTCGAGTGTTCGAACCGTAATGCGCAAGAAATGGTATGTAAACCCCGTATTTACATATCTGCCACTGTGCAGGAGAATCCGCATAGGTGTTCGAGTGTTCGAACCGTAATGCGCAAGAAATGGTATGTAAAACCCGTATTTGCATATCTGCCACTGTGCAGGAGAATTCGTATAGGTGTTCGAGTGTTCCAACCGTAATGCGCAAGAAATGGTACCGAAACCCCGTATTTACATATCTGCCACTGTGCAGGAGAATCCGTATAGGTGTTCGCGTGTTCGAACCGTAATGCGCAAGAAATGGTACCGAAACCCCGTATTTACATATCTGCCACTGTGCTGGAGAATCCGGATAGGTGTTCGAGTGTTCGAACCGTAATGCGCAAGAAATGGTATGTAAACCCCGTATTTACATATCTGCCACTGTGCAGGAGAATCCGTATAGGTGTTCGAGTGTTCGAACCGTAATGCGCAAGAAATGGTATGGAAACCCCGTATTTACATATCTGCCACTGCGCAGGAGAATCCGTAGAGGTGTTCGAGTGTTCGAACCGTAATGCGCAAGAAATGGTACGGAAACCCCGTATTTACATATCTGCCACTGTGCAGGAGAATCCGTATAGGTGTTCGAGTGTTCGAACCGTAATGCGCAAGAAATGGTACCGAAACCCCGTATTTACATATCTACCACTGTGCAGGAGAATCCGTATAGGTGTTCGAGTGTTCGAACCGTAATGCGCAAGAAATGGTACCGAAACCCCGTATTTACATATCTGCCACTGTGCAGGAGAATCCGTATAGGTGTTCGAGTGTTCGAACCGTAATGCGCAAGAAATGGTATGTAAACCCCGTATTTACATATCTGCCAATGTGCAGGAGAATCAGCATAGGTGTTCGAGTGTTCGAACCGTAATGCGCAAGAAATGGTATGTAAACCCCGTATTTACATATCTGCCACTGTGCAGGAGAATCCGTATAGGTGTTCGAGTGTTCGAACCGTAATGCGCAAGAAATGGTACCGAAACCTCGTATTTACATATCTGCCACTGTGCAGGAGAATCCGCATAGGTGTTCGAGTGTTCGAACCGTAATGTGCAAGAAATGGTATGTAAACCCCGTATTTACATATCTGCCACTGTGCTGGAGAATCCGGATAGGTGTTCGAGTGTTCGAACCGTAATGCGCAAGAAATGGTATGTAAACCCCGTATTTACATATCTGCCACTGTGCAGGAGAATCCGTAGAGGTGTTCGAGTGTTCGAACCGTAATGCGCAAGAAATGGTACGGAAACCCCGTATTTACATATCTGCCACTGTGCAGGAGAATCCGTATAGGTGTTCGAGTGTTCGAACCGTAATGCGCAAGAAATGGTATGTAAACCCCGTATTTACATATCTGCCACTGTGCAGGAGAATCCGTATAGGTGTTCGAGTGTTCGAACCGTAATGCGCAAGAAATGGTACGAAAACCCCGTATTTACATATCTGCCACTGTGCAGGAGAATCCGCATCGGTGTTCGAGTGTTCGAACCGTAATGCGCAAGAAATGGTAGGTGAACCCCGTATTTACATATCTGCCACTGTGCAGGAGAATCCGCATAGGTGTTCGAGTGTTCGAACCGTAATGCGCAAGAAATGGTACGGAAACCCCGTATTTACATATCTGCCACTGTGCAGGAGAATCCGCATAGGTGTTCGAGTGTTCCAACCGTACTGCGCAAGAAATGGTACCGAAACCCCGTATTTACATATCTGCCACTGTGTAGGAGAATCGGCATAGGTGTTCGAGTGTTCTAACCGTAATGCGCAAGAAATGGTATGTAAACCCCGTATTTACATATCTGCAACTGTGCAGGAGAATCAGCATAGGTGTTCGAGTGTTCGAACCGTAATGCGCAAGAAATTGTATGTAAACCCCGTATTTACATATCTGCCACTGTGCAGGAGAATCCGTATAGGTGTTCGAGTGTTCGAACCGTAATGCGCAAGAAATGGTACCGAAACCCCGTATTTACATATCTGCCACTGTGCAGGAGAATCCGGATAGGTGTTTAAGTGTTCAAACCGTAATGCGCAAGAAATGGTACCGAAACCCCGTATTTACATATCTGCCACTGTGCAGGAGAATCCGCATAGGTGTTCGAGTGTTCGAACCGTATTGCGCAAGAAATGGTATGTAAACCCCGTATTTACATATCTGCAACTGTGCAGGAGAATCAGCATAGGTGTTCGAGTGTTCGAACCGTAATGCGCAAGAAATTGTATGTAAACCCCGTATTTACATATCTGCCACTGTGCAGGAGAATCCGTATAGGTGTTCGAGTGTTCGAACCGTAATGCGCAAGAAATGGCACCGAAACCCCGTATTTACATATCTGCCACTGTGCAGGAGAATCCGGATAGGTGTTTAAGTGTTCAAACCGTAATGCGCAAGAAATGGTACCGAAACCCCGTATTTACATATCTGCCACTGTGCAGGAGAATCCGCATAGGTGTTCGAGTGTTCGAACCGTATTGCGCAAGAAATGGTATGTAAACCCCGTATTTACATATCTGCCACTGTGCAGGAGAATCCGTATAGGTGTTCGAGTGTTCGAACCGTAATGCGCAAGAAATGGTATGGAAACCCCGTATTTACATATCTGCCACTGCGCAGGAGAATCCGTAGAGGTGTTCGAGTGTTCGAACCGTAATGCGCAAGAAATGGTACGGAAACCCCGTATTTACATATCTGCCACTGTGCAGGAGAATCCGTATAGGTGTTCGAGTGTTCGAACCGTAATGCGCAAGAAATGGTACCGAAACCCCGTATTTACATATCTACCACTGTGCAGGAGAATCCGTATAGGTGTTCGAGTGTTCGGACCGTAATGCGCAAGAAATGGTACCGAAACCCCGTATTTACATATCTGCCACTGTGCAGGAGAATCCGTATAGGTGTTCGAATGTTCGAACCGTAATGCGCAAGAAATGGTATGTAAACCCCGTATTTACATATCTGTCAATGTGCAGGAGAATCAGCATAGGTGTTCGAGTGTTCGAACCGTAATGCGCAAGAAATGGTATGTAAACCCCGTATTTACATATCTGCCACTGTGCAGGAGAATCCGTATAGGTGTTCGAGTGTTCGAACCGTAATGCGCAAGAAATGGTACCGAAACCCCGTATTTACATATCTGCCACTGTGCAGGAGAATCCGTATAGGTGTTCGAGTGTTCGAACCGTAATGCGCAAGAAATGGTACCGAAACCCCGTATTTACATATCTGCCACTGTGCTGGAGAATCCGGATAGGTGTTCGAGTGTTCGAACCGTAATGCGCAAGAAATGGTATGTAAACCCCGTATTTACATATCTGCCACTGTGCAGGAGAATCCGTATAGGTGTTCGAGTGTTCGAACCGTAATGCGCAAGAAATGGTACGGAAACCCCGTATTTACATATCTGCCACTGTGCAGGAGAATCCGCATCGGTGTTCGAGTGTTCGAACCGTAATGCGCAAGAAATGGTAGGTAAACCCCGTATTTACATATCTGCCACTGTGCAGGAGAATCCGCATAGGTGTTCGAGTGTTCGAACCGTAATGCGCAAGAAATGGTACGGAAACCCCGTATTTACATATCTGCCACTGTGCAGGAGAATCCTCATAGGTGTTCGAGTGTTCCAACCGTAATGCGCAAGAAATGGTACCGAAACCCCGTATTTACATATCTGCCACTGTGCAGGAGAATCCGTATAGGTGTTCGAGTGTTCGAACCGTATTGCGCAAGAAATGGTATGTAAACCCCGTATTTACATATCTGCCACTGTGCAGGAGAATCCGTATAGGTGTTCGAGTGTTCGAACCGTAATGCGCAAGAAATGGTATGGAAACCCCGTATTTACATATCTGCCACTGCGCAGGAGAATCCGTAGAGGTGTTCGAGTGTTCGAACCGTAATGCGCAAGAAATGGTACGGAAACCCCGTATTTACATATCTGCCACTGTGCAGGGGAATCCGTATAGGTGTTCGAGTGTTCGAACCGTAATGCGCAAGAAATGGTACCGAAACCCCGTATTTACATATCTCCCACTGTGCAGGAGAATCCGTATAGGTGTTCGAGTGTTCGAACCGTAATGCGCAAGAAATGGTACCGAAACCCCGTATTTACATATCTGCCACTGTGCAGGAGAATCCGTATAGGTGTTCGAGTGTTCGAACCGTAATGCGCAAGAAATGGTATGTAAACCCCGTATTTACATATCTGCCAATGTGCAGGAGAATCAGCATAGGTGTTCGAGTGTTCGAACCGTAATGCGCAAGAAATGGTATGTAAACCCCGTATTTACATATCTGCCACTGTGCAGGAGAATCCGTATAGGTGTTCGAGTGTTCGAACCGTAATGCGCAAGAAATGGTACCGAAACCCCGTATTTACATATCTGCCACTGTGCAGGAGAATCCGTATAGGTGTTCGAGTGTTCGAACCGTAATGCGCAAGAAATGGTACCGAAACCCCGTATTTACATATCTGCCACTGTGCTGGAGAATCCGGATAGGTGTTCGAGTGTTCGAACCGTAATGCGCAAGAAATGGTATGTAAACCCCGTATTTACATATCTGCCACTGTGCAGGAGAATCCGTATAGGTGTTCGAGTGTTCGAACCGTAATGCGCAAGAAATGGTACGGAAACCCCGTATTTACATATCTGCCACTGTGCAGGAGAATCCGCATCGGTGTTCGAGTGTTCGAACCGTAATGCGCAAGAAATGGTAGGTAAACCCCGTATTTACATATCTGCCACTGTGCAGGAGAATCCGCATAGGTGTTCGAGTGTTCGAACCGTAATGCGCAAGAAATGGTACGGAAACCCCGTATTTACATATCTGCCACTGTGCAGGAGAATCCGCATAGGTGTTCGAGTGTTCCAACCGTAATGCGCAAGAAATGGTACCGAAACCCCGTATTTACATATCTGCCACTGTGCAGGAGAATCCGTATAGGTGTTCGAGTGTTCGAACCGTAATGCGCAAGAAATGGTACGGAAACCCTGTATTTACATATCTGCCACTGTGCAGGAGAATCCGGATAGGTGTTCGAGTGTTCGAACCGTAATGCGCAAGAAATGGTATGTAAACCCCGTATTTACATATCTGCCACTGTGCAGGAGAATCCGTATAGGTGTTCGAGTGTTCGAACCGTAATGCGCAAGAAATGGTACGGAAACCCCGTATTTACATATCTGCCACTGTGCAGGAGAATCCGCATCGGTGTTCGAGTGTTCGAACCGTAATGCGCAAGAAATGGTAGGTAAACCCCGTATTTACATATCTGCCACTGTGCAGGAGAATCCGCATAGGTGTTCGAGTGTTCGAACCGTAATGCGCAAGAAATGGTACGGAAACCCCGTATTTACATATCTGCCACTGTGCAGGAGAATCCGCATAGGTGTTCGAGTGTTCCAACCGTACTGCGCAAGAAATGGTACCGAAACCCCGTATTTACATATCTGCTACTGTGCAGGAGAATCCGTATAGGTGTTCGAGTGTTCTAACCGTAATGCGCAAGAAATGGTATGTAAACCCCGTATTTGCATATCTGCCACTGTGCAGGAGAATTCGTATAGGTGTTCGAGTGGTCCAACCGTAATGCGCAAGAAATGGTACCGAAACCCCGTATTTACATATCTGCCACTGTGCAGGAGAATCCGTATAGGTGTTCGCGTGTTCGAACCGTAATGCGCAAGAAATGGTACCGAAACCCCGTATTTACATATCTGCCACTGTGCTGGAGAATCCGGATAGGTGTTCGAGTGTTCGAACCGTAATGCGCAAGAAATGGTATGTAAACCCCGTATTTACATATCTGCCACTGCGTAGGAGAATCCGTAGAGGTGTTCCAGTGTTCGAACCGTAATGCGCAAGAAATGGTACGGAAACCCCGTATTTACATATCTGCCACTGTGCAGGAGAATCCGTATAGGTGTTCGAGTGTTCGAACCGTAATGCGCAAGAAATGGTACCGAAACCCCGTATTTACATATCTACCACTGTGCAGGAGAATCCGTATAGGTGTTCGAGTGTTCGAACCGTAATGCGCAAGAAATGGTACCGAAACCCCGTATTTACATATCTGCCACCGTGCAGGAGAATCCGTATAGGTGTTCGAGTGTTCGAACCGTAATGCGCAAGAAATGGTATGTAAACCCCGTATTTACATATCTGCCAATGTGCAGGAGAATCAGCATAGGTGTTCGAGTGTTCGAACCGTAATGCGCAAGAAATGGTATGTAAACCCCGTATTTACATATCTGCCACTGTGCAGGAGAATCCGTATAGGTGTTCGAGTGTTCGAACCGTAATGCGCAAGAAATGGTACCGAAACCCCGTATTTACATATCTGCCACTGTGCAGGAGAATCCGTATAGGTGTTCGAGTGTTCGAACCGTAATGCGCAAGAAATGGTACCGAAACCCCGTATTTACATATCTGCCACTGTGCTGGAGAATCCGGATAGGTGTTCGAGTGTTCGAACCGTAATGCGCAAGAAATGGTATGTAAACCCCGTATTTACATATCTGCCACTGTGCAGGAGAATCCGTATAGGTGTTCGAGTGTTCGAACCGTAATGCGCAAGAAATGGTACGGAAACCCCGTATTTACATATCTGCCACTGTGCAGGAGAATCCGCATCGGTGTTCGAGTGTTCGAACCGTAATGCGCAAGAAATGGTAGGTAAACCCCGTATTTACATATCTGCCACTGTGCAGGAGAATCCGCATAGGTGTTCGAGTGTTCGAACCGTAATGCGCAAGAAATGGTACGGAAACCCCGTATTTACATATCTGCCACTGTGCAGGAGAATCCGCATAGGTGTTCGAGTGTTCCAACCGTAATGCGCAAGAAATGGTACCGAAACCCCGTACTTACATATCTGCCACTGTGCAGGAGAATCCGTATAGGTGTTCGAGTGTTCGAACCGTAATGCGCAAGAAATGGTACGGAAACCCCGTATTTACATATCTGCCACTGTGCAGGAGAATCCGGATAGGTGTTCGAGTGTTCGAACCGTAATGCGCAAGAAATGGTATGTAAACCTCGTATTTACATATCTGCCACTGTGCAGGAGAATCCGTATAGGTGTTCGAGTGTTCGAACCGTAATGCGCAAGAAATGGTACGGAAACCCCGTATTTACATATCTGCCACTGTGCAGGAGAATCCGCATCGGTGTTCGAGTGTTCGAACCGTAATGCGCAAGAAATGGTAGGTAAACCCCGTATTTACATATCTGCCACTGTGCAGGAGAATCCGCATAGGTGTTCGAGTGTTCGAACCGTAATGCGCAAGAAATGGTACGGAAACCCGGTATTTACATATCTGCCACTGTGCAGGAGAATCCGCATAGGTGTTCGAGTGTTCCAACCGTAATGCGCAAGAAATGGTACCGAAACCCCGTATTTACATATCTGCTACTGTGCAGGAGAATCCGTATAGGTGTTCGAGTGTTCTAACCGTAATGCGCAAGAAATGGTACCGAAACCCCGTATTTACATATCTGCCACTGTGCAGGAGAATCCGGATAGGTGTTCGAGTGTTCGAACCGTAATGCGCAAGAAATGGTATGTAAACCCCGTATTTACATATCTGCCACTGTGCAGGAGAATCCGTATAGGTGTTCGAGTGTTCGAACCGTAATGCGCAAGAAATGGTACGGAAACCCCGTATTTACATATCTGCCACTGAGCAGGAGAATCCGCATCGGTGTTCGAGTGTTCGAACCGTAATGCGCAAGAAATGGTAGGTAAACCCCGTATTTACATATCTGCCACTGTGCAGGAGAATCCGCATAGGTGTTCGAGTGTTCGAACCGTAATGCGCAAGAAATGGTACGGAAACCCCGTATTTACATATCTGCCACTGTGCAGGAGAATCCGCATAGGTGTTCGAGTGTTCCAACCGTAATGCGCAAGAAATGGTTCCGAAACCCCGTATTTACATATCTGCTACTGTGCAGGAGAATCCGTATAGGTGTTCGAGTGTTCTAACCGTAATGCGCAAGAAATGGTACCGAAACCCCGTATTTACATATCTGCCACTGTGCAGGAGAATCCGGATAGGTGTTCGAGTGTTCGAACCGTAATGCGCAAGAAATGGTATGTAAACCCCGTATTTACATATCTGCCACTGTGCAGGAGAATCCGCATAGGTGTTCGAGTGTTCGAACCGTAATGCGCAAGAAATGGTATGTAAACCCCGTATTTGCATATCTGCCACTGTGCAGGAGAATTCGTATAGGTGTTCGAGTGTTCTAACCGTAATGCGCAAGAAATGGTATGTAAACCCCGTATTTGCATATCTGCCACTGTGCAGGAGAATTCGTATAGGTGTTCGAGTGTTCCAACCGTAATGCGCAAGAAATGGTACCGAAACCCCGTATTTACATATCTGCCACTGTGCAGGAGAATCCGTATAGGTGTTCGCGTGTTCGAACCGTAATGCGCAAGAAATGGTACCGAAACCCCGTATTTACATATCTGCCACTGTGCTGGAGAATCCGGATAGGTGTTCGAGTGTTCGAACCGTAATGCGCAAGAAATGGTATGTAAACCCCGTATTTACATATCTGCCACTGCGTAGGAGAATCCGTAGAGGTGTTCCAGTGTTCGAACCGTAATGCGCAAGAAATGGTACGGAAACCCCGTATTTACATATCTGCCACTGTGCAGGAGAATCCGTATAGGTGTTCGAGTGTTCGAACCGTAATGCGCAAGAAATGGTACCGAAACCCCGTATTTACATATCTACCACTGTGCAGGAGAATCCGTATAGGTGTTCGAGTGTTCGAACCGTAATGCGCAAGAAATGGTACCGAAACCCCGTATTTACATATCTGCCACTGTGCAGGAGAATCCGTATAGGTGTTCGAGTGTTCGAACCGTAATGCGCAAGAAATGGTATGTAAACCCCGTATTTACATATCTGCCAATGTGCAGGAGAATCAGCATAGGTGTTCGAGTGTTCGAACCGTAATGCGCAAGAAATGGTATGTAAACCCCGTATTTACATATCTGCCACTGTGCAGGAGAATCCGTATAGGTGTTCGAGTGTTCGAACCGTAATGCGCAAGAAATGGTACCGAAACCCCGTATTTACATATCTGCCACTGTGCAGGAGAATCCGTATAGGTGTTCGAGTGTTCGAACCGTAATGCGCAAGAAATGGTACCGAAACCCCGTATTTACATATCTGCCACTGTGCTGGAGAATCCGGATAGGTGTTCGAGTGTTCGAACCGTAATGCGCAAGAAATGGTATGTAAACCCCGTATTTACATATCTGCCACTGTGCAGGAGAATCCGTATAGGTGTTCGAGTGTTCGAACCGTAATGCGCAAGAAATGGTACGGAAACCCCGTATTTACATATCTGCCACTGTGCAGGAGAATCCGCATCGGTGTTCGAGTGTTCGAACCGTAATGCGCAAGAAATGGTAGGTAAACCCCGTATTTACATATCTGCCACTGTGCAGGAGAATCCGCATAGGTGTTCGAGTGTTCGAACCGTAATGCGCAAGAAATGGTACGGAAACCCCGTATTTACATATCTGCCACTGTGCAGGAGAATCCGCATAAGTGTTCGAGTGTTCCAACCGTAATGCGCAAGAAATGGTACCGAAACCCCGTACTTACATATCTGCCACTGTGCAGGAGAATCCGTATAGGTGTTCGAGTGTTCGAACCGTAATGCGCAAGAAATGGTACGGAAACCCCGTATTTACATATCTGCCACTGTGCAGGAGAATCCGGATAGGTGTTCGAGTGTTCGAACCGTAATGCGCAAGAAATGGTATGTAAACCTCGTATTTACATATCTGCCACTGTGCAGGAGAATCCGTATAGGTGTTCGAGTGTTCGAACCGTAATGCGCAAGAAATGGTACGGAAACCCCGTATTTACATATCTGCCACTGTGCAGGAGAATCCGCATCGGTGTTCGAGTGTTCGAACCGTAATGCGCAAGAAATGGTAGGTAAACCCCGTATTTACATATCTGCCACTGTGCAGGAGAATCCGCATAGGTGTTCGAGTGTTCGAACCGTAATGCGCAAGAAATGGTACGGAAACCCGGTATTTACATATCTGCCACTGTGCAGGAGAATCCGCATAGGTGTTCGAGTGTTCCAACCGTAATGCGCAAGAAATGGTACCGAAACCCCGTATTTACATATCTGCTACTGTGCAGGAGAATCCGTATAGGTGTTCGAGTGTTCTAACCGTAATGCGCAAGAAATGGTACCGAAACCCCGTATTTACATATCTGCCACTGTGCAGGAGAATCCGGATAGGTGTTCGAGTGTTCGAACCGTAATGCGCAAGAAATGGTATGTAAACCCCGTATTTACATATCTGCCACTGTGCAGGAGAATCCGTATAGGTGTTCGAGTGTTCGAACCGTAATGCGCAAGAAATGGTTCCGAAACCCCGTATTTACATATCTGCTACTGTGCAGGAGAATCCGGATAGGTGTTCGAGTGTTCTAACCGTAATGCGCAAGAAATGGTACGGAAACCCCGTATTTACATATCTGCCACTGTGCAGGAGAATCCGCATCGGTGTTCGAGTGTTCGAACCGTAATGCGCAAGAAATGGTAGGTAAACCCCGTATTTACATATCTGCCACTTTGCAGGAGAATCCGCATAGGTGTTCGAGTGTTCGAACCGTAATGCGCAAGAAATGGTACGGAAACCCGGTATTTACATATCTGCCACTGTGCAGGAGAATCCGCATAGGTGTTCGAGTGTTCCAACCGTAATGCGCAAGAAATGGTACCGAAACCCCGTATTTACATATCTGCTACTGTGCAGGAGAATCCGTATAGGTGTTCGAGTGTTCTAACCGTAATGCGCAAGAAATGGTACCGAAACCCCGTATTTACATATCTGCCACTGTGCAGGAGAATCCGGATAGGTGTTCGAGTGTTCGAACCGTAATGCGCAAGAAATGGTATGTAAACCCCGTATTTACATATCTGCCACTGTGCAGGAGAATCCGTATAGGTGTTCGAGTGTTCGAACCGTAATGCGCAAGAAATGGTTCCGAAACCCCGTATTTACATATCTGCTACTGTGCAGGAGAATCCGGATAGGTGTTCGAGTGTTCTAACCGTAATGCGCAAGAAATGGTACCGAAACCCCGTATTTACATATCTGCCACTGTGCAGGAGAATCCGGATAGGTGTTCGAGTGTTCGAACCGTAATGCGCAAGAAATGGTATGTAAACCCCGTATTTACATATCTGCCACTGTGCAGGAGAATCCGCATAGGTGTTCGAGTGTTCGAACCGTAATGCGCAAGAAATGGTATGTAAACCCCGTATTTGCATATCTGCCACTGTGCAGGAGAATTCGTATAGGTGTTCGAGTGTTCCAACCGTAATGCGCAAGAAATGGTACCGAAACCCCGTATTTACATATCTGCCACTGTGCAGGAGAATCCGTATAGGTGTTCGCGTGTTCGAACCGTAATGCGCAAGAAATGGTACCGAAACCCCGTATTTACATATCTGCCACTGTGCTGGAGAATCCGGATAGGTGTTCGAGTGTTCGAACCGTAATGCGCAAGAAATGGTATGTAAACCCCGTATTTACATATCTGCCACTGTGCAGGAGAATCCGTATAGGTGTTCGAGTGTTCGAACCGTAATGCGCAAGAAATGGTATGGAAACCCCGTATTTACATATCTGCCACTGCGCAGGAGAATCCGTAGAGGTGTTCGAGTGTTCGAACCGTAATGCGCAAGAAATGGTACGGAAACCCCGTATTTACATATCTGCCACTGTGCAGGAGAATCCGTATAGGTGTTCGAGTGTTCGAACCGTAATGCGCAAGAAATGGTACCGAAACCCCGTATTTACATATCTACCACTGTGCAGGAGAATCCGTATAGGTGTTCGAGTGTTCGAACCGTAATGCGCAAGAAATGGTACCGAAACCCCGTATTTACATATCTGCCACTGTGCAGGAGAATCCGTATAGGTGTTCGAGTGTTCGAACCGTAATGCGCAAGAAATGGTATGTAAACCCCGTATTTACATATCTGCCAATGTGCAGGAGAATCAGCATAGGTGTTCGAGTGTTCGAACCGTAATGCGCAAGAAATGGTATGTAAACCCCGTATTTACATATCTGCCACTGTGCAGGAGAATCCGTATAGGTGTTCGAGTGTTCGAACCGTAATGCGCAAGAAATGGTACCGAAACCTCGTATTTACATATCTTCCACTGTGCAGGAGAATCCGCATAGGTGTTCGAGTGTTCGAACCGTAATGTGCAAGAAATGGTATGTAAACCCCGTATTTACATATCTGCCACTGTGCTGGAGAATCCGGATAGGTGTTCGAGTGTTCGAACCGTAATGCGCAAGAAATGGTATGTAAACCCCGTATTTACATATCTGCCACTGTGCAGGAGAATCCGTATAGGTGTTCGAGTGTTCGAACCGTAATGCGCAAGAAATGGTACGGAAACCCCGTATTTACATATCTGCCACTGTGCAGGAGAATCCGCATCGGTGTTCGAGTGTTCGAACCGTAATGCGCAAGAAATGGTAGGTAAACCCCGTATTTACATATCTGCCACTGTGCAGGAGAATCCGCATAGGTGTTCGAGTGTTTGAACCGTAATGCGCAAGAAATGGTACGGAAACCCCGTATTTACATATCTGCCACTGTGCAGGAGAATCCGCATAGGTGTTCGAGTGTTCCAACCGTAATGCGCAAGAAATGGTACCGAAACCCCGTATTTACATATCTGCTACTGTGCAGGAGAATCCGTATAGGTGTTCGAGTGTTCTAACCGTAATGCGCAAGAAATGGTACCGAAACCCCGTATTTACATATCTGCCACTGTGCAGGAGAATCCGGATAGGTGTTTGAGTGTTCGAACCGTAATGCGCAAGAAATGGTACCGAAACCAAGTATTTACATATCTGCCACTGTGCAGGAGAATCCGCATAGGTGTTCGAGTGTTCCAACCGTAATGCGCAAGAAATGGTACCGAAACCCCGTATTTACATATCTGCTACTGTGCAGGAGAATCCGTATAGGTGTTCGAGTGTTCGAACCGTAATGCGCAAGAAATGGTACCGAAACCCCGTATTTACATATCTGCCACTGTACAGGAGAATCCGGATAGGTGTTTGAGTGTTCGAACCGTAATGCGCAAGAAATGGTACCGAAACCCCGTATTTACATATCTGCCACTGTGCAGGAGAATCCGCATAGGTGTTCGAGTGTTCGAACCGTATTGCGCAAGAAATGGTATGTAAACCCCGTATTTACATATCTGCCACTGTGCAGGAGAATCCGTATAGGTGTTCGAGTGTTCGAACCGTAATGCGCAAGAAATGGTATGGAAACCCCGTATTTACATATCTGCCACTGTGCAGGAGAATCCGTATAGGTGTTCGAGTGTTCGAACCGTAATGCGCAAGAAATGGTACGGAAACCCCGTATTTACATATCTGCCACGGTGTAGGAGAATCAGTATAGCTGTTCGAGTGTTCGAACCGTAATGCGCAAGAAATGGTACCGAAACCCCGTATTTACATATCTGCCACTGTGTAGGAGAATCCGCATAGGTGTTCGAGTGTTCGAACCGTAATGCGGAAGAAATGGTATGTAAACCCCGTATTTACATATCTGCCACTGTGCAGGAGAATCCGTATATGTGTTCGAGTGTTCGAACCGTAATGCGCAAGAAATGGTACGGAAACCCCGTATTTACATATCTGCCACTGTGCAGGAGAATCCGCATAGGTGTTCGAGTGTTCGAACCGTAATGCGCAAGAAATGGTATGTAAACCCCGTGTTTACATATCTGCCACTGTGCAGGAGAATCCGCATAGGTGTTCGAGTGTTCGAACCGTAATGCGCAAGAAATGGTATGTAAACTCCGTATTTGCATATCTGCCACTGTGCAGGAGAATTCGTATAGGTGTTCGAGTGTTCCAACCGTAATGCGCAAGAAATGGTACCGAAACCCCGTACTTACATATCTGCCACTGTGCAGGAGAATCCGTATAGGTGTTCGAGTGTTCGAACCGTAATGCGCAAGAAATGGTACGGAAACCCCGTATTTACATATCTGCCACTGTGCAGGAGAATCCGGATAGGTGTTCGAGTGTTCGAACCGTAATGCGCAAGAAATGGTATGTAAACCTCGTATTTACATATCTGCCACTGTGCAGGAGAATCCGTATAGGTGTTCGAGTGTTCGAACCGTAATGCGCAAGAAATGGTACGGAAACCCCGTATTTACATATCTGCCACTGTGCAGGAGAATCCGCATCGGTGTTCGAGTGTTCGAACCGTAATGCGCAAGAAATGGTAGGTAAACCCCGTATTTACATATCTGCCACTGTGCAGGAGAATCCGCATAGGTGTTCGAGTGTTCGAACCGTAATGCGCAAGAAATGGTACGGAAACCCGGTATTTACATATCTGCCACTGTGCAGGAGAATCCGCATAGGTGTTCGAGTGTTCCAACCGTAATGCGCAAGAAATGGTACCGAAACCCCGTATTTACATATCTGCTACTGTGCAGGAGAATCCGTATAGGTGTTCGAGTGTTCTAACCGTAATGCGCAAGAAATGGTACCGAAACCCCGTATTTACATATCTGCCACTGTGCAGGAGAATCCGGATAGGTGTTCGAGTGTTCGAACCGTAATGCGCAAGAAATGGTATGTAAACCCCGTATTTACATATCTGCCACTGTGCAGGAGAATCCGCATAGGTGTTCGAGTGTTCCAACCGTAATGCGCAAGAAATGGTACCGAAACCCCGTATTTACATATCTGCTACTGTGCAGGAGAATCCGTATAGGTGTTCGAGTGTTCTAACCGTAATGCGCAAGAAATGGTACCGAAACCCCGTATTTACATATCTGCTACTGTGCAGGAGAATCCGTATAGGTGTTCGAGTGTTCTAACCGTAATGCGCAAGAAATTGTACCGAAACCCCGTATTTACATATCTGCCACTGTGCAGGAGAATCCGGATAGGTGTTTGAGTGTTCGAACCGTAATGCGCAAGAAATGGTACCGAAACCAAGTATTTACATATCTGCCACTGTGCAGGAGAATCCGCATAGGTGTTCGAGTGTTCCAACCGTAATGCGCAAGAAATGGTACCGAAACCCCGTATTTACATATCTGCTACTGTGCAGGAGAATCCGTATAGGTGTTCGAGTGTTCGAACCGTAATGCGCAAGAAATGGTACCGAAACCCCGTATTTACATATCTGCCACTGTACAGGAGAATCCGGATAGGTGTTTGAGTGTTCGAACCGTAATGCGCAAGAAATGGTATGTAAACCCCGTATTTGCATATCTGCCACTGTGCAGGAGAATTCGTATAGGTGTTCGAGTGTTCCAACCGTAATGCGCAAGAAATGGTACCGAAACCCCGTATTTACATATCTGCCACTGTGCAGGAGAATCCGTACAGGTGTTCGCGTGTTCGAACCGTAATGCGCAAGAAATGGTACCGAAACCCCGTATTTACATATCTGCCACTGTGCTGGAGAATCCGGATAGGTGTTCGAGTGTTCGAACCGTAATGCGCAAGAAATGGTATGTAAACCCCGTATTTACATATCTGCCACTGTGCAGGAGAATCCGTATAGGTGTTCGAGTGTTCGAACCGTAATGCGCAAGAAATGGTATGGAAACCCCGTATTTACATATCTGCCACTGCGCAGGAGAATCCGTAGAGGTGTTCGAGTGTTCGAACCGTAATGCGCAAGAAATGGTACGGAAACCCCGTATTTACATATCTGCCACTGTGCAGGAGAATCCGTATAGGTGTTCGAGTGTTCGAACCGTAATGCGCAAGAAATGGTACCGAAACCCCGTATTTACATATCTACCACTGTGCAGGAGAATCCGTATAGGTGTTCGAGTGTTCGAACCGTAATGTGCAAGAAATGGTACCGAAACCCCGTATTTACATATCTGCCACTGTGCAGGAGAATCCGTATAGGTGTTCGAGTGTTCGAACCGTAATGCGCAAGAAATGGTATGTAAACCCCGTATTTACATATCTGCCAATGTGCAGGAGAATCAGCATAGGTGTTCGAGTGTTCGAACCGTAATGCGCAAGAAATGGTATGTAAACCCCGTATTTACATATCTGCCACTGTGCAGGAGAATCCGTATAGGTGTTCGAGTGTTCGAACCGTAATGCGCAAGAAATGGTACCGAAACCTCGTATTTACATATCTTCCACTGTGCAGGAGAATCCGCATAGGTGTTCGAGTGTTCGAACCGTAATGTGCAAGAAATGGTATGTAAACCCCGTATTTACATATCTGCCACTGTGCTGGAGAATCCGGATAGGTGTTCGAGTGTTCGAACCGTAATGCGCAAGAAATGGTATGTAAACCCCGTATTTACATATCTGCCACTGTGCAGGAGAATCCGTATAGGTGTTCGAGTGTTCGAACCGTAATGCGCAAGAAATGGTACGGAAACCCCGTATTTACATATCTGCCACTGTGCAGGAGAATCCGCATCGGTGTTCGAGTGTTCGAACCGTAATGCGCAAGAAATGGTAGGTAAACCCCGTATTTACATATCTGCCACTGTGCAGGAGAATCCGCATAGGTGTTCGAGTGTTCGAACCGTAATGCGCAAGAAATGGTACGGAAACCCCGTATTTACATATCTGCCACTGTGCAGGAGAATCCGCATAGGTGTTCGAGTGTTCCAACCGTAATGCGCAAGAAATGGTACCGAAACCCCGTATTTACATATCTGCTACTGTGCAGGAGAATCCGTATAGGTGTTCGAGTGTTCTAACCGTAATGCGCAAGAAATGGTACCGAAACCCCGTATTTACATATCTGCCACAGTGCAGGAGAATCCGGATAGGTGTTTGAGTGTTCGAACCGTAATGCGCAAGAAATGGTACCGAAACCAAGTATTTACATATCTGCCACTGTGCAGGAGAATCCGCATAGGTGTTCGAGTGTTCCAACCGTAATGCGCAAGAAATGGTACCGAAACCCCGTATTTACATATCTGCTACTGTGCAGGAGAATCCGTATAGGTGTTCGAGTGTTCGAACCGTAATGCGCAAGAAATGGTACCGAAACCCCGTATTTACATATCTGCCACTGTACAGGAGAATCCGGATAGGTGTTTGAGTGTTCGAACCGTAATGCGCAAGAAATGGTACCGAAACCCCGTATTTACATATCTGCCACTGTGCAGGAGAATCCGCATAGGTGTTCGAGTGTTCGAACCGTATTGCGCAAGAAATGGTATGTAAACCCCGTATTTACATATCTGCCACTGTGCAGGAGAATCCGTATAGGTGTTCGAGTGTTCGAACCGTAATGCGCAAGAAATGGTATGGAAACCCCGTATTTACATATCTGCCACTGTGCAGGAGAATCCGTATAGGTGTTCGAGTGTTCGAACCGTAATGCGCAAGAAATGGTACGGAAACCCCGTATTTACATATCTGCCACGGTGTAGGAGAATCCGTATAGCTGTTCGAGTGTTCGAACCGTAATGCGCAAGAAATGGTACCGAAACCCCGTATTTACATATCTGCCACTGTGTAGGAGAATCCGCATAGGTGTTCGAGTGTTCGAACCGTAATGCGGAAGAAATGGTATGTAAACCCCGTATTTACATATCTGCCACTGTGCAGGAGAATCCGTATATGTGTTCGAGTGTTCGAACCGTAATGCGCAAGAAATGGTACGGAAACCCCGTATTTACATATCTGCCACTGTGCAGGAGAATCCGCATAGGTGTTCGAGTGTTCGAACCGTAATGCGCAAGAAATGGTATGTAAACCCCGTGTTTACATATCTGCCACTGTGCAGGAGAATCCGCATAGGTGTTCGAGTGTTCGAACCGTAATGCGCAAGAAATGGTATGTAAACTCCGTATTTGCATATCTGCCACTGTGCAGGAGAATTCGTATAGGTGTTCGAGTGTTCCAACCGTAATGCGCAAGAAATGGTACCGAAACCCCGTATTTACATATCTGCCACTGTGCAGGAGAATCCGTATAGGTGTTCGAGTGTTCGAACCGTAATGCGCAAGAAATGGTACCGAAACCTCGTATTTACATATCTGCCACTGTGCAGGAGAATCCGCATAGGTGTTCGAGTGTTCGAACCGTAATGTGCAAGAAATGGTATGTAAACCCCGTATTTACATATCCGCCACTGTGCAGGAGAATCCGCATAGGTGTTCGAGTGTTCGAACCGTAATGCGCAAGAAATGGTATGTAAACCCCGTATTTACATATCTGCCACTGTGCAGGAGAATCCGTATAGGTGTTCGAGTGTTCCAACCGTAATGCGCAAGAAATGGTACCGAAACCCCGTATTTGCATATCTGCCACTGTGCAGGAGAATCCGTATAGGTGTTCGAGTGTTCGAACCGTAATGCGCAAGAAATGGTATGTAAACCCCGTATTTACATATCTGTCACTGTGCAGGAGAATCCGTATATGTGTTCGAGTGTTCGAACCGTAATGCTCAAGAAATGGTACGGAAATCCCGTATTTACATATCTGCCACTGTGCAGGAGAATCCGCATAGGTGTTCGAGTGTTCCAACCGTAATGCGCAAGAAATGGTACCGAAACCCCGTATTTACATATCTGCTACTGTGCAGGAGAATCCGTATAGGTGTTCGAGTGTTCTAACCGTAATGCGCAAGAAATGGTACCGAAACCCCGTATTTACATATCTGCCACTGTGCAGGAGAATCCGGATAGGTGTTTGAGTGTTCGAACCGTAATGCGCAAGAAATGGTACCGAAACCAAGTATTTACATATCTGCCACTGTGCAGGAGAATCCGCATAGGTGTTCGAGTATTCCAACCGTAATGCGCAAGAAATGGTACCGAAACCCCGTATTTACATATCTGCTACTGTGCAGGAGAATCCGTATAGGTGTTCGAGTGTTCGAACCGTAATGCGCAAGAAATGGTACCGAAACCCCGTATTTACATATCTGCCACTGTACAGGAGAATCCGGATAGGTGTTTGAGTGTTCGAACCGTAATGCGCAAGAAATGGTACCGAAACCCCGTATTTACATATCTGCCACTGTGCAGGAGAATCCGCATAGGTGTTCGAGTGTTCGAACCGTATTGCGCAAGAAATGGCATGTAAACCCCGTATTTACATATCTGCCACTGTGGAGGAGAATCCGTATAGGTGTTCGAGTGTTCGAACCGTAATGCGCAAGAAATGGTATGGAAACCCCGTATTTACATATCTGCCACTGTGCAGGAGAATCCGTATAGGTGTTCGAGTGTTCGAACCGTAATGCGCAAGAAATGGTACGGAAACCCCGTATTTACATATCTGCCACGGTGTAGGAGAATCCGTATAGCTGTTCGAGTGTTCGAACCGTAATGCGCAAGAAATGGTACCGAAACCCCGTATTTACATATCTGCCACTGTGTAGGAGAATCCGCATAGGTGTTCGAGTGTTCGAACCGTAATGCGCAAGAAATGGTATGTAAACCCCGTATTTACATATCTGCCACTGTGCAGGAGAATCCGTATATGTGTTCGAGTGTTCGAACCGTAATGCGCTAGAAATGGTACGGAAACCCCGTATTTACATATCTGCCACTGTGCAGGAGAATCCGCATAGGTGTTCGAGTGTTCGAACCGTAATGCGCAAGAAATGGTATGTAAACCCCGTGTTTACATATCTGCCACTGTGCAGGAGAATCCGCATAGGTGTTCGAGTGTTCGAACCGTAATGCGCAAGAAATGGTATGTAAACCCCGTATTTGCATATCTGCCACTGTGCAGGAGAATTCGTATAGGTGTTCGAGTGTTCCAACCGTAATGCGCAAGAAATGGTACCGAAACCCCGTATTTACATATCTGCCACTGTGCAGGAGAATCCGTATAGGTGTTCGAGTGTTCGAACCGTAATGCGCAAGAAATGGTACCGAAACCTCGTATTTACATATCTGCCACTGTGCAGGAGAATCCGCATAGGTGTTCGAGTGTTCGAACCGTAATGTGCAAGAAATGGTATGTAAACCCCGTATTTACATATCCGCCACTGTGCAGGAGAATCCGCATAGGTGTTCGAGTGTTCGAACCGTAATGCGCAAGAAATGGTATGTAAACCACGTATTTACATATCTGCCACTGTGCAGGAGAATCCGTATAGGTGTTCGAGTGTTCCAACCGTAATGCGCAAGAAATGGTATCGAAACCCCGTATTTGCATATCTGCCACTGTGCAGGAGAATCCGTATAGGTGTTCGAGTGTTCGAACCGTAATGCGCAAGAAATGGTATGTAAACCCCGTATTTACATATCTGCCACTGTGCAGGAGAATCCGTATATGTGTTCGAGTGTTCGAACCGTAATGCTCAAGAAATGGTACGGAAACCCCGTATTTACATATCTGCCACTGTGCAGGAGAATCCGCATAGGTGTTCGTGTGTTCGAACCGTAATGCGCAAGAAATGGTATGTAAACCCCGTATTTACATATCTGCCACTGTGCAGGAGAATCCGCATAGGTGTTCGAGTGTTCGAACCGTAATGCGCAAGAAATGGTATGTAAACCCCGTATTTACATATCTGCCACTGTGCAGGAGAATCCGTATAGGTGTTCGAGTGTTCCTACCGTAATGCGCAAGAAATGGTAACGAAACCCCGTATTTACATATCTGCCACTGTGCAGGAGAATCCGTATAGGTGTTCGAGTGTTCGAACCGTAATGCGCAAGAAATGGTACCGAAACCCCATATTTACATATCTGCCACTGTGCAGGAGAATCCGCATAGGTGTTCGAGTGTTCGAACCGTAATGCGCAAGAAATGGTATGTAAACCCCGTATTTACATATCTGCCACTGTGCAGGAGAATCCGCATAGGTGTTCGAGTGTTCGAACCGTAATGCGCAAGAAATGGTATATAAACCCCGTATTTACATATCTGCCACTGTGCAGGAGAATCCGTATAGGTGTTCGAGTGTTCAAACCGTAATGCGCAAGAAATGGTACCGAAACCCCGTATTTACATATCTGCCACTGTGCAGGAGAATCCGTATAGGTGTTCGAGTGTTCGAACCGTAATGCGCAAGAAATGGTACCGAAACCCCGTATTTACATATCTGCCACTGTGCAGGAGAATCCGCATAGGTGTTCGAGTGTTCGAACCGTAATGCGCAAGAAATGGTAGGTAAACCCCGTATTTACATATCTGCCACTGTGCAGGAGAATCCGCATACGTGTTCGAGTGTTCGAACCGTAATGCGCAAGAAATGGTACGGAAACCCCGTATTTACATATCTGCCACTGTGCAGGAGAATCCGCATAGGTGTTCGAGTGTTCCAACCGTAATGCGCAAGAAATGGTACCGAAACCCCGTATTTACATATCTGCCACTGTGCAGGAGAATCCGTATAGGTGTTCGAGTGTTCGAACCGTAATGCGCAAGAAATGGTACCGAAACCCCGTATTTACATATCTGCCACTGTGCAGGAGAATCCGGATAGGTGTTCGAGTGTTCAAACCGTAATGCGCAAGAAATGGTATGGAAACCCCGTATTTACATATCTGCCCCTGCGCAGGAGAATCCGTTGAGGTGTTCGAGTGTTCGAACCATAATGCGCAAGAAATGGTACGGAAACCCCGTATTTACATATCTGCCACTGTGCAGGAGAATCCGTATAGGTGTTCGAGTGTTCGAACCGTAATGCGCAAGAAATGGTACCGAAACCCCGTATTTACATATCTGCCACTGTCCAGGAGAATCCGTATAGGTGTTCGAGTGTTCGAACCGTAATGCGCAAGAAATGGTACCGAAACCCCGTATTTACATATCTGCCACTGTGCAGGAGAATCCGTATAGGTGTTCGAGTGTTCGAACCGTAATGCGCAAGAAATGGTATGTAAACCCCGTATTTACATATCTGCCACTGTGCAGGAGAATCAGCATAGGTGTTCGAGTGTTCGAACCGTAATGCGCAAGAAATGGTATGTAAACCCCGTATTTACATATCTGCCACTGTGCAGGAGAATCCGTATAGGTGTTCGAGTGTTCGAACCGTAATGCGCAAGAAATGGTACCGAAACCCCGTATTTACATATCTGCCACTGTGCAGGAGAATCCGCATAGGTGTTCGAGTGTTCGAACCGTATTGCGCATGAAATGGTATGTAAACCCCGTATTTACATATCTGCCACTGTGTAGGAGAATCCGTATAGGTGTTCGAGTGTTCGAACCGTAATGCGCAAGAAATGGAATGTAAACCCCGTATTTACATATCTGCCACTGTGCAGGAGAATCCGTATAGGTGTTCGAGTGTTCCAACCGTAATGCGCAAGAAATGGTACCGAAACCCCGTATTTACATATCTGCCACTGTGCAGGAGAATCCGTATAGGTGTTCGAGTGTTCGAACCGTAATGCGCAAGAAATGGTACGGAAACCCCATATTTACATATCTGCCACTGTGCAGGAGAATCCGCATTGGTGTTCGAGTGTTCGAACCGTAATGCGCAAGAAATGGTATGTAAACCCCGTATTTACATATCTGCCACTGTGCAGGAGAATCCGCATAGGTGTTCGAGTGTTCGAACCGTAATGCGCAAGAAATGGTATATAAACCCCGTATTTACATATCTGCCACTGTGCAGGAGAATCCGTACAGGTGTTCGAGTGTTCAAACCGTAATGCGCAAGAAATGGTACCGAAACCCCGTATTTACATATCTGCCACTGTGCAGGAGAATCCGTATAGGTGTTCGAGTGTTCGAACCGTAATGCGCAAGAAATGGTACCGAAACCCCGTATTTACATATCTGCCACTGTGCAGGAGAATCCGCATAGGTGTTCGAGTGTTCGAACCGTAATGCGCAAGAAATGGTAGGTAAACCCCGTATTTACATATCTGCCACAGTGCAGGAGAATCCGCATACGTGTTCGAGTGTTCGAACCGTAATGCGCAAGAAATGGTACGGAAACCCCGTATTTACATATCTGCCACTGTGCAGGAGAATCCGCATAGGTGTTCGAGTGTTCCAACCGTAATGCGCAAGAAATGGTACCGAAACCCCGTATTTACATATCTGCCACTGTGCAGGAGAATCCGTATAGGTGTTCGAGTGTTCGAACCGTAATGCGCAAGAAATGGTACCGAAACCCCGTATTTACATATCTGCCACTGTGCAGGAGAATCCGGATAGGTGTTCGAGTGTTCGAACCGTAATGCGCAAGAAATGGTATGGAAACCCCGTATTTACATATCTGCCCCTGCGCAGGAGAATCCGTTGAGGTGTTCGAGTGTTCGAACCATAATGCGCAAGAAATGGTACGGAAACCCGTATTTACATATCTGCCACTGTGCAGGAGAATCCGTATAGGTGTTCGAGTGTTCGAACCGTAATGCGCAAGAAATGGTACCGAAACCCCGTATTTACATATCTGCCACTGTCCAGGAGAATCCGTATAGGTGTTCGAGTGTTCGAACCGTAATGCGCAAGAAATGGCACCGAAACCCCGTATTTACATATCTGCCACTGTGCAGGAGAATCCGTATAGGTGTTCGAGTGTTCGAACCGTAATGCGCAAGAAATGGTATGTAAACCCCGTATTTACATATCTGCCACTGTGCAGGAGAATCAGCATAGGTGTTCGAGTGTTCGAACCGTAATGCGCAAGAAATGGTATGTAAACCCCGTATTTACATATCTGCCACTGTGCAGGAGAATCCGTATAGGTGTTCGAGTGTTCGAACCGTAATGCGCAAGAAATGGTACCGAAACCCCGTATTTACATATCTGCCACTGTGCAGGAGAATCCGCATAGGTGTTCGAGTGTTCGAACCGTATTGCGCATGAAATGGTATGTAAACCCCGTATTTACATATCTGCCACTGTGTAGGAGAATCCGTATAGGTGTTCGAGTGTTCGAACCGTAATGCGCAAGAAATGGAATGTAAACCCCGTATTTACATATCTGCCACTGTGCAGGAGAATCCGTATAGGTGTTCGAGTGTTCCCACCGCAATGCGCAAGAAATGGTACCGAAACCCCGTATTTGCATATCTGCCACTGTGCAGGAGAATCCGTATAGGTGTTCGAGTGTTCGAACCGTAATGCGCAAGAAATGGTATGTAAACCCCGTATTTACATATCTGCCACTGTGCAGGAGAATCCGTATATGTGTTCGAGTGTTCGAACCGTAATGCGCAAGAAATTGTACGGAAACCCCGTATTTACATATCTGCCACTGTGCAGGAGAATCCGCATAGGTGTTCGAGTGTTCGAACCGTAATGCGCAAGAAATGATATGTAAACCCCGTATTTACATATCTGCCACTGTGGAGGAGAATCCGCATAGGTGTTCGAGTGTTCGAACCGTATTGTGCATGAAATGGTATGTAAACCCCGTATTTACATATCTGCCACTGTGCAGGAGAATCCGTATAGGTGTTCGAGTGTTCCAACCGTAATGCGCAAGAAATGGTACCGAAACCTCGTATTTACATATCTGCCACTGTGCAGGAGAATCCGTATAGGTGTTCGAGTGTTCGAACCGTAATGCGCAAGAAATGGTACCGAAACCCCGTATTTACATATCTGCCACTGTGCAGGAGAATCCGCATAGGTGTTCGAGTGTTCGAACCGTAATGCGCAAGAAATGGTATGTAAACCCCGTATTTACATATCTGCCACTGTGCAGGAGAATCCGCATAGGTGTTCGAGTGTTCGAACCGTAATGCGCAAGAAATGGTATGTAAACCCCGTATTTACATATCTGCCACTGTGCAGGAGAATCCGTATAGGTGTTCGAGTGTTCGAACCGTAATGCGCAAGAAATGGTACCGAAACCCCGTATTTACATATCTGCCACTGTGCAGGAGAATCCGGATAGGTGTTCGAGTGTTCGAACCGTAATGCGCAAGAAATGGTTCCGAAACCCCGTATTTACATATCTGCCACTATGTAGGAGAATCGACATAGGTGTTCGAGTGTTCGAACCGTAATGCGCAAGAAATGGTATGTAAACCCCGTATTTACATATCTGCAACTGTGCAGGAGAATCAGCATAAGTGTTCGAGTGTTCGAACCGTAAGGCGCAAGAAATGGTATGTAAACCCCGTATTTACATATCTGCCACTCTGCGGGAGAATCCGTATAGGTGTTCGAGTGTTCGAACCGTAATGCGCAAGAAATGGTACCGAAACCCCGTATTTACATATCTGCCACTGTGCAGGAGGATCTGCATAGATGTTCGAGTGTTCGAACCGTATTGCGCAAGAAATGGTATGTAAACCCCGTATTTACATATCTGCCACTGTGCAGGAGAATCCGTATAGGTGTTCGAGTGTTCGAACCGTAATGCGCAAGAAATGGTACCGAAACCCCGTATTTACATATCTGCCACTGTGCAGGATAATCCGCATAGGTGTTCGAGTGTTCGAACCGTATTGCGCATGAAACGGTATGTAAACCCCGTATTTACATATCTGCCACTGTGTAGGAGAATCCGTATAGGTGTTCGAGTGTTCGAACCGTAATGCGCAAGAAATGGTATGTAAACCCCGTATTTACATATCTGCCACTGTGCAGGAGAATCCGTATAGGTGTTCGAGTGTTCCAACCGTAATGCGCAAGAAATGGTACCGAAACCCCGTATTTACATATCTGCCACTGTGCAGGAGAATCCGTATAGGTGTTCGAGTGTTCGAACCGTAATGCGCAAGAAATGGTACCGAAACCACGTATTTACATATCTGCCACTGTGCAGGAGAATCCGGATAGGTGTTTGAGTGTTCGAACCGTAATGCGCAAGAAATGGTACGGAAACCCCGTATTTACATATCTGCCACTGTGCAGGAGAATCCGCATAGGTGTTCGAGTGTTCGAACCGTAATGCGCAAGAAATGATATGTAAACCCCGTATTTACATATCTGCCACTGTGGAGGAGAATCCGCATAGGTGTTCGAGTGTTCGAACCGTATTGTGCATGAAATGGTATGTAAACCCCGTATTTACATATCTGCCACTGTGCAGGAGAATCCGTATAGGTGTTCGAGTGTTCCAACCGTAATGCGCAAGAAATGGTACCGAAACCTCGTATTTACATATCTGCCACTGTGCAGGAGAATCCGTATAGGTGTTCGAGTGTTCGAACCGTAATGCGCAAGAAATGGTACCGAAACCCCGTATTTACATATCTGCCACTGTGCAGGAGAATCCGCATAGGTGTTCGAGTGTTCGAACCGTAATGCGCAAGAAATGGTATGTAAACCCCGTATTTACATATCTGCCACTGTGCAGGAGAATCCGCATAGGTGTTCGAGTGTTCGAACCGTAATGCGCAAGAAATGGTATGTAAACCCCGTATTTACGTATCTGCCACTGTGCAGGAGAATCCGTATAGGTGTTCGAGTGTTCGAACCGTAATGCGCAAGAAATGGTACCGAAACCCCGTATTTACATATCTGCCACTGTGCAGGAGAATCCGGATAGGTGTTCGAGTGTTCGAACCGTAATGCGCAAGAAATGGTTCCGAAACCCCGTATTTACATATCTGCCACTATGTACGAGAATCGACATAGGTGTTCGAGTGTTCGAACCGTAATGCGCAAGAAATGGTATGTAAACCCCGTATTTACATATCTGCAACTGTGCAGGAGAATCAGCATAAGTGTTCGAGTGTTCGAACCGTAAGGCGCAAGAAATGGTATGTAAACCCCGTATTTACATATCTGCCACTCTGCGGGAGAATCCGTATAGGTGTTCGAGTGTTCGAACCGTAATGCGCAAGAAATGGTACCGAAACCCCGTATTTACATATCTGCCACTGTGCAGGAGAATCTGCATAGATGTTCGAGTGTTCGAACCGTATTGCGCAAGAAATGGTATGTAAACCCCGTATTTACATATCTGCCACTGTGCAGGAGAATCCGTATAGCTGTTCGAGTGTTCGAACCGTAATGCGCAAGAAATGGTACCGAAACCCCGTATTTACATATCTGCCACTGTGCAGGATAATCCGCATAGGTGTTCGAGTGTTCGAACCGTATTGCGCATGAAACGGTATGTAAACCCCGTATTTACATATCTGCCACTGTGTAGGAGAATCCGTATAGGTGTTCGAGTGTTCGAACCGTAATGCGCAAGAAATGGTATGTAAACCCCGTATTTACATATCTGCCACTGTGCAGGAGAATCCGTATAGGTGTTCGAGTGTTCCAACCGTAATGCGCAAGAAATGGTACCGAAACCCCGTATTTACATATCTGCCACTGTGCAGGAGAATCCGTATAGGTGTTCGAGTGTTCGAACCGTAATGCGCAAGAAATGGTACCGAAACCACGTATTTACATATCTGCCACTGTGCAGGAGAATCCGGATAGGTGTTTGAGTGTTCGAACCGTAATGCGCAAGAAATGGTACCGAAACCCCGTATTTACATATCTGCCACTGTGCAGGAGAATCCGCATAGGTGTTCGAGTGTTTGAACTGTATTGCGCAAGAAATAGTATGTAAACCCCGTATTTATATATCTGCCACTGTGCAGGAGAATCCGTATAGGTGTTCGAGTGTTCGAACCACCCCGTATTTACATATCTGCCACTGTGCAGGAGAATCCGTATAGGTGTTCGAGTGTTCGAACCGTAATGCGCAAGAAATGGTACGGAAACCCTGTATTTACATATCTGCCACTGTGTAGGAGAATCCATATAGCTGTTCGAGTGTTCGAACCGTAATGCGCAAGAAATGGTACCGAAACCCCGTATTTACATATCTGCCACTGTGTAGGAGAATCCGCACAGGTGTTCGAGTGTTCGAACCGTAATGCGCATGAAATGGTATGTAAACCCCGTATTTACATATCTGCCACTGTGCAGGAGAATCCGTATATGTGTTCGAGTGTTCGAACCGTAATGCGCAAGAAATGGTACGGAAACCCCGTATTTACATATCTGCCACTGTGCAGGAGAATCCGCATAGGTGTTCGAGTGTTCGAACCGTAATGCGCAAGAAATGGTATGTAAACCCCGTATTTACATATCTGCCACTGTGCAGGAGAATCCGCATAGGTGTTCGAGTGTTCGAACCGTAATGCGCAAGAAATGGTATGTAAACCCCGTATTTACATTTCTGCCACTGTGCAGGAGAATCCGTATAGGTGTTCGAGTGTTCCAACCGTAATGCGCAAGAAATGGTACCGAAACCCCGTATTTACATATCTGCCACTGTGCAGGAGAATCCGTATAGGTGTTCGAGTGTTCGAACCGTAATGCGCAAGAAATGGTACCGAAACCCCGTATTTACATATCTGCCACTGTGCAGGAGAATCCGCATAGGTGTTCGAGTGTTCGAACCGTAATGCGCAAGAAATGGTATGTAAACCCCGTATTTACATATCTGCCACTGTGCAGGAGAATCCGCATAGGTGTTCGAGTGTTCGAACCGTAATGCGCAAGAAATGGTATGTAAACCCCGTATTTACATATCTGCCACTGTGCAGGAGAATCCGTATAGGTGTTCGAGTGTTCCAACCGTAATGCGCAAGAAATGGTACCGAAACCCCGTATTTACATATCTGCCACTGTGAAGGAGAATCCGTATAGGTGTTCGAGTGTTCGAACCGTAATGCGCAAGAAATGGTACCGAAACCACGTATTTACATATCTGCCACTGTGCAGGAGAATCCGGATAGGTGTTTGAGTGTTCGAACCGTAATGCGCAAGAAATGGTACAGAAACCCCGTATTTACATATCTGCCACTGTGCAGGAGAATCCGCATAGGTGTTCGAGTGTTCGAACCGTATTGCGCAAGAAATGGTATGTAAACCCCGTATTTACATATCTGCCACTGTGCAGGAGAATCCGTATAGGTGTTCGAGTGTTCGAACCGTAATGTGCAAGAAATGGTATGTAAACCCCGTATTTACATATCTGCCACTGTGCAGGAGAATCCGTATAGGTGTTCGAGTGTTCGAACCGTAATGCGCAAGAAATGGTACGGAAACCCCGTATTTACATATCTGCCACTGTGTAGGAGAATCCGTATAGCTGTTCGAGTGTTCGAACCGTAATGCGCAAGAAATGGTACCGAAACCCCGTATTTACATATCTGCCACTGTGTAGGAGAATCCGCACAGGTGTTCGAGTGTTCGAACCGTAATGCGCATGAAATGGTATGTAAACCCCGTATTTACATATCTGCCACTGTGCAGGAGAATCCGTATATGTGTTCGAGTGTTCGAACCGTAATGCGCAAGAAATGGTACGGAAACCCCGTATTTACATATCTGCCACTGTGCAGGAGAATCCGCATAGGTGTTCGAGTGTTCGAACCGTAATGCGCAAGAAATGGTATGTAAACCCCGTATTTACATATCTGCCACTGTGCAGGAGAATCCGCATAGGTGTTCGAGTGTTCGAACCGTAATGCGCAAGAAATGGTATGTAAACCCCGTATTTACATATCTGCCACTGTGCAGGAGAATCCGTATAGGTGTTCGAGTGTTCCAACCGTAATGCGCAAGAAATGGTACCGAAACCCCGTATTTACATATCTGCCACTGTGCAGGAGAATCCGTATAGGTGTTCGAGTGTTCGAACCGTAATGCGCAAGAAATGGTACCGAAACCACGTATTTACATATCTGCCACTGGGCAGGAGAATCCGGATAGGTGTTTGAGTGTTCGAACCGTAATGCGCAAGAAATGGTACCGAAACCCCGTATTTACATATCTGCCACTGTGCAGGAGAATCCGGATAGGTGTTCGAGTGTTCGAACTGTATTGCGCAAGAAATGGTATGTAAACCCCGTATTTACATATCTGCCACTGTGCAGGAGAATCCGTATAGGTGTTCGAGTGTTCGAACCACCCCGTATTTACATATCTGCCACTGTGCAGGAGAATCCGTATAGGTGTTCGAGTGTTCGAACCGTAATGCGCAAGAAATGGTACGGAAACCCTGTATTTACATATCTGCCACTGTGTAGGAGAATCCGTATAGCTGTTCGAGTGTTCGAACCGTAATGCGCAAGAAATGGTACCGAAACCCCGTATTTACGTATCTGCCACTGTGTAGGAGAATCCGCACAGGTGTTCGAGTGTTCGAACCGTAATGCGCATGAAATGGTATGTAAACCCCGTATTTACATATCTGCCACTGTGCAGGAGAATCCGTATATGTGTTCGAGTGTTCGAACCGTAATGCGCAAGAAATGGTACGGAAACCCCGTATTTACATATCTGCCACTGTGCAGGAGAATCCGCATAGGTGTTCGAGTGTTCGAACCGTAATGCGCAAGAAATGGTATGTAAACCCCGTATTTACATATCTGCCACTGTGCAGGAGAATCCGCATAGGTGTTCGAGTGTTCGAACCGTAATGCGCAAGAAATGGTATGTAAACCCCGTATTTACATATCTGCCACTGTGCAGGAGAATCAGCATAGGTGTTCGAGTGTTCGAACCGTAATGCGCAAGAAATGGTATGTAAACCCCGTATTTACATATCTGCCACTGTGCAGGAGAATCCGTATAGGTGTTCGAGTGTTCGAACCGTAATGCGCAAGAAATGGTACCGAAACCCCGTATTTACATATCTGCCACTGTGCAGGAGAATCCGCATAGGTGTTCGAGTGTTCGAACCGTATTGCGCATGAAATGGTATGTAAACCCCGTATTTACATATCTGCCACTGTGTAGGAGAATCCGTATAGGTGTTCGAGTGTTCGAACCGTAATGCGCAAGAAATGGAATGTAAACCCCGTATTTACATATCTGCCACTGTGCAGGAGAATCCGTATAGGTGTTCGAGTGTTCCCACCGTAATGCGCAAGAAATGGTACCGAAACCCCGTATTTGCATATCTGCCACTGTGCAGGAGAATCCGTATAGGTGTTCGAGTGTTCGAACCGTAATGCGCAAGAAATGGTATGTAAACCCCGTATTTACATATCTGCCACTGTGCAGGAGAATCCGTATATGTGTTCGAGTGTTCGAACCGTAATGCGCAAGAAATTGTACGGAAACCCCGTATTTACATATCTGCCACTGTGCAGGAGAATCCCCATAGGTGTTCGAGTGTTCGAACCGTAATGCGCAAGAAATGATATGTAAACCCCGTATTTACATATCTGCCACTGTGGAGGAGAATCCGCATAGGTGTTCGAGTGTTCGAACCGTATTGTGCATGAAATGGTATGTAAACCCCGTATTTACATATCTGCCACTGTGCAGGAGAATCCGTATAGGTGTTCGAGTGTTCCAACCGTAATGCGCAAGAAATGGTACCGAAACCTCGTATTTACATATCTGCCACTGTGCAGGAGAATCCGTATAGGTGTTCGAGTGTTCGAACCGTAATGCGCAAGAAATGGTACCGAAACCCCGTATTTACATATCTGCCACTGTGCAGGAGAATCCGCATAGGTGTTCGAGTGTTCGAACCGTAATGCGCAAGAAATGGTATGTAAACCCCGTATTTACATATCTGCCACTGTGCAGGAGAATCCGCATAGGTGTTCGAGTGTTCGAACCGTAATGCGCAAGAAATGGTATGTAAACCCCGTATTTACATATCTGCCACTGTGCAGGAGAATCCGTATAGGTGTTCGAGTGTTCGAACCGTAATGCGCAAGAAATGGTACCGAAACCCCGTATTTACATATCTGCCACTGTGCAGGAGAATCCGGATAGGTGTTCGAGTGTTCGAACCGTAATGCGCAAGAAATGGTTCCGAAACCCCGTATTTACATATCTGCCACTATGTAGGAGAATCGACATAGGTGTTCGAGTGTTCGAACCGTAATGCGCAAGAAATGGTATGTAAACCCCGTATTTACATATCTGCAACTGTGCAGGAGAATCAGCATAAGTGTTCGAGTGTTCGAACCGTAAGGCGCAAGAAATGGTATGTAAACCCCGTATTTACATATCTGCCACTCTGCGGGAGAATCCGTATAGGTGTTCGAGTGTTCGAACCGTAATGCGCAAGAAATGGTACCGAAACCCCGTATTTACATATCTGCCACTGTGCAGGAGGATCTGCATAGATGTTCGAGTGTTCGAACCGTATTGCGCAAGAAATGGTATGTAAACCCCGTATTTACATATCTGCCACTGTGCAGGAGAATCCGTATAGGTGTTCGAGTGTTCGAACCGTAATGCGCAAGAAATGGTACCGAAACCCCGTATTTACATATCTGCCACTGTGCAGGATAATCCGCATAGGTGTTCGAGTGTTCGAACCGTATTGCGCATGAAACGGTATGTAAACCCCGTATTTACATATCTGCCACTGTGTAGGAGAATCCGTATAGGTGTTCGAGTGTTCGAACCGTAATGCGCAAGAAATGGTATGTAAACCCCGTATTTACATATCTGCCACTGTGCAGGAGAATCCGTATAGGTGTTCGAGTGTTCCAACCGTAATGCGCAAGAAATGGTACCGAAACCCCGTATTTACATATCTGCCACTGTGCAGGAGAATCCGTATAGGTGTTCGAGTGTTCGAACCGTAATGCGCAAGAAATGGTACCGAAACCACGTATTTACATATCTGCCACTGTGCAGGAGAATCCGGATAGGTGTTTGAGTGTTCGAACCGTAATGCGCAAGAAATGGTACGGAAACCCCGTATTTACATATCTGCCACTGTGCAGGAGAATCCGCATAGGTGTTCGAGTGTTCGAACCGTAATGCGCAAGAAATGATATGTAAACCCCGTATTTACATATCTGCCACTGTGGAGGAGAATCCGCATAGGTGTTCGAGTGTTCGAACCGTATTGTGCATGAAATGGTATGTAAACCCCGTATTTACATATCTGCCACTGTGCAGGAGAATCCGTATAGGTGTTCGAGTGTTCCAACCGTAATGCGCAAGAAATGGTACCGAAACCTCGTATTTACATATCTGCCACTGTGCAGGAGAATCCGTATAGGTGTTCGAGTGTTCGAACCGTAATGCGCAAGAAATGGTACCGAAACCCCGTATTTACATATCTGCCACTGTGCAGGAGAATCCGCATAGGTGTTCGAGTGTTCGAACCGTAATGCGCAAGAAATGGTATGTAAACCCCGTATTTACATATCTGCCACTGTACAGGAGAATCCGCATAGGTGTTCGAGTGTTCGAACCGTAATGCGCAAGAAATGGTATGTAAACCCCGTATTTACATATCTGCCACTGTGCAGGAGAATCCGTATAGGTGTTCGAGTGTTCGAACCGTAATGCGCAAGAAATGGTACCGAAACCCCGTATTTACATATCTGCCACTGTGCAGGAGAATCCGGATAGGTGTTCGAGTGTTCGAACCGTAATGCGCAAGAAATGGTTCCGAAACCCCGTATTTACATATCTGCCACTATGTACGAGAATCGACATAGGTGTTCGAGTGTTCGAACCGTAATGCGCAAGAAATGGTATGTAAACCCCGTATTTACATATCTGCAACTGTGCAGGAGAATCAGCATAAGTGTTCGAGTGTTCGAACCGTAAGGCGCAAGAAATGGTATGTAAACCCCGTATTTACATATCTGCCACTCTGCGGGAGAATCCGTATAGGTGTTCGAGTGTTCGAACCGTAATGCGCAAGAAATGGTACCGAAACCCCGTATTTACATATCTGCCACTGTGCAGGAGAATCTGCATAGATGTTCGAGTGTTCGAACCGTATTGCGCAAGAAATGGTATGTAAACCCCGTATTTACATATCTGCCACTGTGCAGGAGAATCCGTATAGCTGTTCGAGTGTTCGAACCGTAATGCGCAAGAAATGGTACCGAAACCCCGTATTTACATATCTGCCACTGTGCAGGATAATCCGCATAGGTGTTCGAGTGTTCGAACCGTATTGCGCATGAAACGGTATGTAAACCCCGTATTTACATATCTGCCACTGTGTAGGAGAATCCGTATAGGTGTTCGAGTGTTCGAACCGTAATGCGCAAGAAATGGTATGTAAACCCCGTATTTACATATCTGCCACTGTGCAGGAGAATCCGTATAGGTGTTCGAGTGTTCCAACCGTAATGCGCAAGAAATGGTACCGAAACCCCGTATTTACATATCTGCCACTGTGCAGGAGAATCCGTATAGGTGTTCGAGTGTTCGAACCGTAATGCGCAAGAAATGGTACCGAAACCACGTATTTACATATCTGCCACTGTGCAGGAGAATCCGGATAGGTGTTTGAGTGTTCGAACCGTAATGCGCAAGAAATGGTACCGAAACCCCGTATTTACATATCTGCCACTGTGCAGGAGAATCCGCATAGGTGTTCGAGTGTTTGAACTGTATTGCGCAAGAAATGGTATGTAAACCCCGTATTTATATATCTGCCACTGTGCAGGAGAATCCGTATAGGTGTTCGAGTGTTCGAACCACCCCGTATTTACATATCTGCCACTGTGCAGGAGAATCCGTATAGGTGTTCGAGTGTTCGAACCGTAATGCGCAAGAAATGGTACGGAAACCCTGTATTTACATATCTGCCACTGTGTAGGAGAATCCATATAGCTGTTCGAGTGTTCGAACCGTAATGCGCAAGAAATGGTACCGAAACCCCGTATTTACATATCTGCCACTGTGTAGGAGAATCCGCACAGGTGTTCGAGTGTTCGAACCGTAATGCGCATGAAATGGTATGTAAACCCCGTATTTACATATCTGCCACTGTGCAGGAGAATCCGTATATGTGTTCGAGTGTTCGAACCGTAATGCGCAAGAAATGGTACGGAAACCCCGTATTTACATATCTGCCACTGTGCAGGAGAATCCGCATAGGTGTTCGAGTGTTCGAACCGTAATGCGCAAGAAATGGTATGTAAACCCCGTATTTACATATCTGCCACTGTGCAGGAGAATCCGCATAGGTGTTCGAGTGTTCGAACCGTAATGCGCAAGAAATGGTATGTAAACCCCGTATTTACATTTCTGCCACTGTGCAGGAGAATCCGTATAGGTGTTCGAGTGTTCCAACCGTAATGCGCAAGAAATGGTACCGAAACCCCGTATTTACATATCTGCCACTGTGCAGGAGAATCCGTATAGGTGTTCGAGTGTTCGAACCGTAATGCGCAAGAAATGGTACCGAAACCCCGTATTTACATATCTGCCACTGTGCAGGAGAATCCGCATAGGTGTTCGAGTGTTCGAACCGTAATGCGCAAGAAATGGTATGTAAACCCCGTATTTACATATCTGCCACTGTGCAGGAGAATCCGCATAGGTGTTCGAGTGTTCGAACCGTAATGCGCAAGAAATGGTATGTAAACCCCGTATTTACATATCTGCCACTGTGCAGGAGAATCCGTATAGGTGTTCGAGTGTTCCAACCGTAATGCGCAAGAAATGGTACCGAAACCCCGTATTTACATATCTGCCACTGTGAAGGAGAATCCGTATAGGTGTTCGAGTGTTCGAACCGTAATGCGCAAGAAATGGTACCGAAACCACGTATTTACATATCTGCCACTGTGCAGGAGAATCCGGATAGGTGTTTGAGTGTTCGAACCGTAATGCGCAAGAAATGGTACAGAAACCCCGTATTTACATATCTGCCACTGTGCAGGAGAATCCGCATAGGTGTTCGAGTGTTCGAACCGTATTGCGCAAGAAATGGTATGTAAACCCCGTATTTACATATCTGCCACTGTGCAGGAGAATCCGTATAGGTGTTCGAGTGTTCGAACCGTAATGTGCAAGAAATGGTATGTAAACCCCGTATTTACATATCTGCCACTGTGCAGGAGAATCCGTATAGGTGTTCGAGTGTTCGAACCGTAATGCGCAAGAAATGGTACGGAAACCCCGTATTTACATATCTGCCACTGTGTAGGAGAATCCGTATAGCTGTTCGAGTGTTCGAACCGTAATGCGCAAGAAATGGTACCGAAACCCCGTATTTACATATCTGCCACTGTGTAGGAGAATCCGCACAGGTGTTCGAGTGTTCGAACCGTAATGCGCATGAAATGGTATGTAAACCCCGTATTTACATATCTGCCACTGTGCAGGAGAATCCGTATATGTGTTCGAGTGTTCGAACCGTAATGCGCAAGAAATGGTACGGAAACCCCGTATTTACATATCTGCCACTGTGCAGGAGAATCCGCATAGGTGTTCGAGTGTTCGAACCGTAATGCGCAAGAAATGGTATGTAAACCCCGTATTTACATATCTGCCACTGTGCAGGAGAATCCGCATAGGTGTTCGAGTGTTCGAACCGTAATGCGCAAGAAATGGTATGTAAACCCCGTATTTACATATCTGCCACTGTGCAGGAGAATCCGTATAGGTGTTCGAGTGTTCCAACCGTAATGCGCAAGAAATGGTACCGAAACCCCGTATTTACATATCTGCCACTGTGCAGGAGAATCCGTATAGGTGTTCGAGTGTTCGAACCGTAATGCGCAAGAAATGGTACCGAAACCACGTATTTACATATCTGCCACTGGGCAGGAGAATCCGGATAGGTGTTTGAGTGTTCGAACCGTAATGCGCAAGAAATGGTACCGAAACCCCGTATTTACATATCTGCCACTGTGCAGGAGAATCCGGATAGGTGTTCGAGTGTTCGAACTGTATTGCGCAAGAAATGGTATGTAAACCCCGTATTTACATATCTGCCACTGTGCAGGAGAATCCGTATAGGTGTTCGAGTGTTCGAACCACCCCGTATTTACATATCTGCCACTGTGCAGGAGAATCCGTATAGGTGTTCGAGTGTTCGAACCGTAATGCGCAAGAAATGGTACGGAAACCCTGTATTTACATATCTGCCACTGTGTAGGAGAATCCGTATAGCTGTTCGAGTGTTCGAACCGTAATGCGCAAGAAATGGTACCGAAACCCCGTATTTACGTATCTGCCACTGTGTAGGAGAATCCGCACAGGTGTTCGAGTGTTCGAACCGTAATGCGCATGAAATGGTATGTAAACCCCGTATTTACATATCTGCCACTGTGCAGGAGAATCCGTATATGTGTTCGAGTGTTCGAACCGTAATGCGCAAGAAATGGTACGGAAACCCCGTATTTACATATCTGCCACTGTGCAGGAGAATCCGCATAGGTGTTCGAGTGTTCGAACCGTAATGCGCAAGAAATGGTATGTAAACCCCGTATTTACATATCTGCCACTGTGCAGGAGAATCCGCATAGGTGTTCGAGTGTTCGAACCGTAATGCGCAAGAAATGGTATGTAAACCCCGTATTTACATATCTGCCACTGTGCAGGAGAATCCGTATAGGTGTTCGAGTGTTCCAACCGTAATGCGCAAGAAATGGTACCGACACCCCGTATTTACATATCTGCCACTGTGCAGGAGAATCCGTATAGGTGTTCGAGTGTTCGAACCGTAATGCGCAAGAAATGGTACCGAAACCCCGTATTTACATATCTGCCACTGTGCAGGAGAATCCGCATAGGTGTTCGAGTGTTCGAACCGTAATGCGCAAGAAATGGTATGTAAACCCCGTATTTACATATCTGCCACTGTGCAGGAGAATCCGCATAGGTGTTCGAGTGTTCGAACCGTAATGCGCAAGAAATGGTATGTAAACCCCGTATTTTCATATCTGCCACTGTGCAGGAGAATCCGTATAGGTGTTCGAGTGTTCCAACCGTAATGCGCAAGAAATGGTACCGAAACCCCGTATTTACATATCTGCCACTGTGCAGGAGAATCCGTATAGGTGTTCGAGTGTTCGAACCGTAATGCGCAAGAAATGGTACCGAAACCACGTATTTACATATCTGCCACTGTGCAGGAGAATCCGGATAGGTGTTTGAGTGTTCGAACCGTAATGCGCAAGAAATGGTACCGAAACCCCGTATTTACATATTTGCCACTGTGCAGGAGAATCCGCATAGGTGTTCGAGTGTTCGAACCGTATTGCGCAAGAAATGGTATGTAAACCCCGTATTTACATATCTGCCACTGTGTAGGAGAATCCGTATAGGTGTTCGAGTGTTCGAACCGTAATGTGCAAGAAATGGTATGGAAACCCCGTATTTACATATCTGCCACTGTGCAGGAGAATCCGTATAGGTGTTCGAGTGTTCGAACCGTAATGCGCTAGAAATGGTACGGAAACCCCGTATTTACATATCTGCCACTGTGTAGGAGAATCCGTATAGCTGTTCGAGTGTTCGAACCGTAATGCGCAAGAAATGGTACCGAAACCCCGTATTTACATATCTGCCACTGTGTAGGAGAATCCGCACAGGTGTTCGAGTGTTCGAACCGTAATGCGCATGAAATGGTATGTAAACCCCGTATTTACATATCTGCCACTGTGCAGGAGAATCCGTATAGGTGTTCGAGTGTTCGAACCGTAATGCGCAAGAAATGGTATGTAAACCCCGTATTTACATATCTGCCACTGTGCAGGAGAATCCGCATAGGTGTTCGAGTGTTCGAACCGTAATGCGCAAGAAATGGTATGTAAACCCCGTATTTACATATCTGCCACTGTGCAGGAGAATCCGTATAGGTGTTCGAGTGTTCCAACCGTAATGCGCAAGAAATGGTACCGACACCCCGTATTTACATATCTGCCACTGTGCAGGAGAATCCGTATAGGTGTTCGAGTGTTCGAACCGTAATGCGCAAGAAATCGTACCGAAACCCCGTATTTACATATTGCCACTGTGCAGGAGAATCCGCATAGGTGTTCGAGTGTTCGAACCGTAATGCGCAAGAAATGGTATGTAAACCCCGTATTTACATATCTGCCACTGTGCAGGAGAATCCGCATAGGTGTTCGAGTGTTCGAACCGTAATGCGCAAGAAATGGTATGTAAACCCCGTATTTTCATATCTGCCACTGTGCAGGAGAATCCGTATAGGTGTTCGAGTGTTCCAACCGTAATGCGCAAGAAATGGTACCGAAACCCCGTATTTACATATCTGCCACTGTGCAGGAGAATCCGTATAGGTGTTCGAGTGTTCGAACCGTAATGCGCAAGAAATGGTACCGAAACCACGTATTTACATATCTGCCACTGTGCAGGAGAATCCGGATAGGTGTTTGAGTGTTCGAACCGTAATGCGCAAGAAATGGTACCGAAACCCCGTATTTACATATCTGCCACTGTGCAGGAGAATCCGCATAGGTGTTCGAGTGTTCGAACCGTATTGCGCAAGAAATGGTATGTAAACCCCGTATTTACATATCTGCCACTGTGCAGGAGAATCCGTATAGGTGTTCGAGTGTTCGAACCGTAATGTGCAAGAAATGGTATGGAAACCCCGTATTTACATATCTGCCACTGTGCAGGAGAATCCGTATAGGTGTTCGAGTGTTCGAACCGTAATGCGCTAGAAATGGTACGGAAACCCCGTATTTACATATCTGCCACTGTGTAGGAGAATCCGTATAGCTGTTCGAGTGTTCGAACCGTAATGCGCAAGAAATGGTACCGAAACCCCGTATTTACATATCTGCCACTGTGTAGGAGAATCCGCACAGGTGTTCGAGTGTTCGAACCGTAATGCGCATGAAATGGTATGTAAACCCCGTATTTACATATCTGCCACTGTGCAGGAGAATCCGTATAGGTGTTCGAGTGTTCGAACCGTAATGCGCAAGAAATGGTACGGAAACCCCGTATTTACATATCTGCCACTGTGCAGGAGAATCCGCATAGGTGTTCGAGTGTTCGAACCGTAATGCGCAAGAAATGGTATGTAAACCCCGTATTTACATATCTGCCACTGTGCAGGAGAATCCGCATAGGTGTTCGAGTGTTCGAACCGTAATGCGCAAGAAATGGTATGTAAACCCCGTATTTACATATCTGCCACTGTGCAGGAGAATCCGTATAGGTGTTCGAGTGTTCCAACCGTAATGCGCAAGAAATGGTACCGAAACCCCGTATTTACATATCTGCCACTGTGCAGGAGAATCCGTATAGGTGTTCGAGTGTTCGAACCGTAATGCGCAAGAAATGGTACCGAAACCCCGTATTTACATATCTGCCACTGTGCAGGAGAATCTGCATAGATGTTCGAGTGTTCGAACCGTATTGCGCAAGAAATGGTATGTAAACCCCGTATTTACATATCTGCCACTGTGCAGGAGAATCCGTATAGGTGTTCGAGTGTTCGAACCGTAATGCGCAAGAAATGGTACCGAAACCCCGTATTTACATATCTGCCACTGTGCAGGATAATCCGCATAGGTGTTCGAGTGTTCGAACCGTATTGCGCATGAAACGGTATGTAAACCCCGTATTTACATATCTGCCACTGTGTAGGACAATCCGTATAGGTGTTCGAGTGTTCGAACCGTAATGCGCAAGAAATGGTATGTAAACCCCGTATTTACATATCTGCCACTGTGCAGGAGAATCCGCATAGGTGTTCGAGTGTTCGAACCGTAATGCGCAAGAAATGGTATGTAAACCCCGTATTTACATATCTGCCACTGTGCAGGAGAATCCGTATAGGTGTTCGAGTGTTCCAACCGTAATGCGCAAGAAATGGTACCGAAACCCCGTATTTACATATCTGCCACTGTGCAGGAGAATCCGTATAGGTGTTCGAGTGTTCGAACCGTAATGCGCAAGAAATGGTACCGAAACCCCGTATTTACATATCTGCCACTGTGCAGGAGAATCTGCATAGATGTTCGAGTGTTCGAACCGTATTGCGCAAGAAATGGTATGTAAACCTCGTATTTACATATCTGCCACTGTGCAGGAGAATCCGTATAGGTGTTCGAGTGTTCGAACCGTAATGCGGAAGAAATGGTAGGTAAACCCCGTATTTACATATCTGCCACAGTGCAGGAGAATCCGCATACGTGTTCGAGTGTTCGAACCGTAATGCGCAAGAAATGGTACGGAAACCCCGTATTTACATATCTGCCACTGTGCAGGAGAATCCGCATAGGTGTTCGAGTGTTCCAACCGTAATGCGCAAGAAATGGTACCGAAACCCCGTATTTACATATCTGCCACTGTGCAGGAGAATCCGTATAGGTGTTCGAGTGTTCGAACCGTAATGCGCAAGAAATGGTACCGAAACCCCGTATTTACATATCTGCCACTGTGCAGGAGAATCCGGATAGGTGTTCGAGTGTTCGAACCGTAATGCGCAAGAAATGGTACCGAAACCCCGTATTTGCATATCTGCCACTGTGCAGGAGAATCCGTATAGGTGTTCGAGTGTTCGAACCGTAATGCGCAAGAAATGGTATGTAAACCCCGTATTTACATATCTGCCACTGTGCAGGAGAATCCGTATATGTGTTCGAGTGTTCGAACCGTAATGCGCAAGAAATGGTACGGAAACCCCGTATTTACATATCTGCCACTGTGCAGGAGAATCCGCATAGGTGTTCGAGTGTTCGAACCGTAATGCGCAAGAAATGGTATGTAAACCCCGTATTTACATATCTGCCACTGTGGAGGAGAATCCGCATAGGTGTTCGAGTGTTCGAACCGTATTATGCATGAAATGGTATGTAAACCCCGTATTTACATATCTACCACTGTGCAGGAGAATCCGTATAGGTGTTCGAGTGTTCCAACCGTAATGCGCAAGAAATGGTACCGAAACCCCGTATTTACATATCTGCCACTGTGCAGGAGAATCCGTATAGGTGTTCGAGTGTTCGAACCGTAATGCGCAAGAAATGGTACCGAAACCCCGTATTTACATATCTGCCACTGTGCAGGAGAATCCGCATAGGTGTTCGAGTGTTCGAACCGTAATGCGCAAGAAATGGTATGTAAACCCCGTATTTACATATCTGCCACTGTGCAGGAGAATCCGCATAGGTGTTCGAGTGTTCGAACCGTAATGCGCAAGAAATGGAATGTAAACCCCGTATTTACATATCTGCCACTGTGCAGGAGAATCCGTATAGGTGTTCGAGTGTTCCAACCGTAATGCGCAAGAAATGGTACCGAAACCCCGTATTTGCATATCTGCCACTGTGCAGGAGAATCCGTATAGGTGTTCGAGTGTTCGAACCGTAATGCGCAAGAAATGGTATGTAAACCCCGTATTTACATATCTGCCACTGTGCAGGAGAATCCGTATATGTGTTCGAGTGTTCGAACCGTAATGCGCAAGAAATGGTACGGAAACCCCGTATTTACATATCTGCCACTGTGCAGGAGAATCCGCATAGGTGTTCGAGTGTTCGAACCGTAATGCGCAAGAAATGGTATGTAAACCCCGTATTTACATATCTGCCACTGTGGAGGAGAATCCGCATAGGTGTTCGAGTGTTCGAACCGTATTATGCATGAAATGGTATGTAAACCCCGTATTTACATATCTGCCACTGTGCAGGAGAATCCGTATAGGTGTTCGAGTGTTCCAACCGTAATGCGCAAGAAATGGTACCGAAACCCCGTATTTACATATCTGCCACTGTGCAGGAGAATCCGTATAGGTGTTCGAGTGTTCGAACCGTAATGCGCAAGAAATGGTACCGAAACCCCGTATTTACATATCTGCCACTGTGCAGGAGAATCCGCATAGGTGTTCGAGTGTTCGAACCGTAATGCGCAAGAAATGGTATGTAAACCCCGTATTTACATATCTGCCACTGTGCAGGAGAATCCGCATAGGTGTTCGAGTGTTCGAACCGTAATGCGCAAGAAATGGTATGTAAACCCCGTATTTACATATCTGCCACTGTGCAGGAGAATCCGTATAGGTGTTCGAGTGTTCGAACCGTAATGCGCAAGAAATGGTACCGAAACCCCGTATTTACATATCTGCCACTGTGCAGGAGAATCCGGATAGGTGTTCGAGTGTTCGAACCGTAATGCGCAAGAAATGGTTCCGAAACCCCGTATTTACATATCTGCCACTATGTAGGAGAATCGACATAGGTGTTCGAGTGTTCGAACCGTAATGCGCAAGAAATGGTATGTAAACCCCGTATTTACATATCTGCAACTGTGCAGGAGAATCAGCATAAGTGTTCGAGTGTTCGAACCGTAAGGCGCAAGAAATGGTATGTAAACCCCGTATTTACATATCTGCCACTCTGCGGGAGAATCCGTATAGGTGTTCGAGTGTTCGAACCGTAATGCGCAAGAAATGGTACCGAAACCCCGTATTTACATATCTGCCACTGTGCAGGAGAATCTGCATAGATGTTCGAGTGTTCGAACCGTATTGCGCAAGAAATGGTATGTAAACCCCGTATTTACATATCTGCCACTGTGCAGGAGAATCCGTATAGGTGTTCGAGTGTTCGAACCGTAATGCGCAAGAAATGGTACCGAAACCCCGTATTTACATATCTGCCATTGTGCAGGATAATCCGCATAGGTGTTCGAGTGTTCGAACCGTATTGCGCATGAAACGGTATGTAAACCCCGTATTTACATATCTGCCACTGTGTAGGAGAATCCGTATAGGTGTTCGAGTGTTCGAACCGTAATGCGCAAGAAATGGTATGTAAACCCCGTATTTACATATCTGCCACTGTGCAGGAGAATCCGTATAGGTGTTCGAGTGTTCCAACCGTAATGCGCAAGAAATGGTACCGAAACCCCGTATTTACATATCTGCCACTGTGCAGGAGAATCCGTATAGGTGTTCGAGTGTTCGAACCGTAATGCGCAAGAAATGGTACCGAAACCACGTATTTACATATCTGCCACTGTGCAGGAGAATCCGGATAGGTGTTTGAGTGTTCGAACCGTAATGCGCAAGAAATGGTACCGAAACCCCGTATTTACATATCTGCCACTGTGCAGGAGAATCCGCATAGGTGTTCGAGTGTTTGAACTGTATTGCGCAAGAAATGGTATGTAAACCCCGTATTTACATATCTGCCACTGTGCAGGAGAATCCGCATAGGTGTTCGAGTGTTCGAACCACCCCGTATTTACATATCTGCCACTGTGCAGGAGAATCCGTATAGGTGTTCGAGTGTTCGAACCGTAATGCGCAAGAAATGGTACGGAAACCCTGTATTTACATATCTGCCACTGTGTAGGAGAATCCGTATAGTTGTTCGAGTGTTCGAACCGTAATGCGCAAGAAATGGTACCGAAACCCCGTATTTACATATCTGCCACTGTGTAGGAGAATCCGCACAGGTGTTCGAGTGTTCGAACCGTAATGCGCATGAAATGGTATGTAAACCCCGTATTTACATATCTGCCACTGTGCAGGAGAATCCGTATATGTGTTCGAGTGTTCGAACCGTAATGCGCAAGAAATGGTACGGAAACCCCGTATTTACATATCTGCCACTGTGCAGGAGAATCCGCATAGGTGTTCGAGTGTTCGAACCGTAATGCGCAAGAAATGGTATGTAAACCCCGTATTTACATATCTGCCACTGTGCAGGAGAATCCGCATAGGTGTTCGAGTGTTCGAACCGTAATGCGCAAGAAATGGTATGTAAACCCCGTATTTACATATCTGCCACTGTGCAGGAGAATCCGTATAGGTGTTCGAGTGTTCCAACCGTAATGCGCAAGAAATGGTACCGAAACCCCGTATTTACATATCTGCCACTGTGCAGGAGAATCCGTATAGGTGTTCGAGTGTTCGAACCGTAATGCGCAAGAAATGGTACCGAAACCCCGTATTTACATATCTGCCACTGTGCAGGAGAATCCGCATAGGTGTTCGAGTGTTCGAACCGTAATGCGCAAGAAATGGTATGTAAACCCCGTATTTACATATCTGCCACTGTGCAGGAGAATCCGCATAGGTGTTCGAGTGTTCGAACCGTAATGCGCAAGAAATGGTATGTAAACCCCGTATTTACATATCTGCCACTGTGCAGGAGAATCCGTATAGGTGTTCGAGTGTTCCAACCGTAATGCGCAAGAAATGGTACCGAAACCCCGTATTTACATATCTGCCATTGTGCAGGAGAATCCGTATAGGTGTTCGAGTGTTCGAACCGTAATGCGCAAGAAATGGTACCGAAACCACGTATTTACATATCTGCCACTGTGCAGGAGAATCCGGATAGGTGTTTGAGTGTTCGAACCGTAATGCGCAAGAAATGGTACCGAAACCCCGTATTTACATATCTGCCACTGTGCAGGAGAATCCGCATAGGTGTTCGAGTGTTCGAACCGTATTGCGCAAGAAATGGTATGTAAACCCCGTATTTACATATCTGCCACTGTGCAGGAGAATCCGTATAGGTGTTCGAGTGTTCGAACCGTAATGTGCAAGAAATGGTATGGAAACCCCGTATTTACATATCTGCCACTGTGCAGGAGAATCCGTATAGGTGTTCGAGTGTTCGAACCGTAATGCGCTAGAAATGGTACGGAAACCCCGTATTTACATATCTGCCACTGTGTAGGAGAATCCGTATAGCTGTTCGAGTGTTCGAACCGTAATGCGCAAGAAATGGTACCGAAACCCCGTATTTACATATCTGCCACTGTGTAGGAGAATCCGCACAGGTGTTCGAGTGTTCGAACCGTAATGCGCATGAAATGGTATGTAAACCCCGTATTTACATATCTGCCACTGTGCAGGAGAATCCGTATAGGTGTTCGAGTGTTCGAACCGTAATGCGCAAGAAATGGTACGGAAACCCCGTATTTACATATCTGCCACTGTGCAGGAGAATCCGCATAGGTGTTCGAGTGTTCGAACCGTAATGCGCAAGAAATGGTATGTAAACCCTGTATTTACATATCTGCCACTGTGCAGGAGAATCCGCATAGGTGTTCGAGTGTTCGAACCGTAATGCGCATGAAATGGTATGTAAACCCCGTATTTACATATCTGCCACTGTGCAGGAGAATCCGTATAGGTGTTCGAGTGTTCCAACCGTAATGCGCAAGAAATGGTACCGAAACCCCGTATTTACATATCTGCCACTGTGCAGGAGAATCCGTATAGGTGTTCGAGTGTTCGAACCGTAATGCGCAAGAAATGGTACCGAAACCCCGTATTTACATATCTGCCACTGTGTAGGAGAATCTGCATAGATGTTCGAGTGTTCGAACCGTATTGCGCAAGAAATGGTATGTAAACCCCGTATTTACATATCTGCCACTGTGCAGGAGAATCCGTATAGGTGTTCGAGTGTTCGAACCGTAATGCGCAAGAAATGGTACCGAAACCCCGTATTTACATATCTGCCACTGTGCAGGATAATCCGCATAGGTGTTCGAGTGTTCGAACCGTATTGCGCATGAAACGGTATGTAAACCCCGTATTTACATATCTGCCACTGTGTAGGAGAATCCGTATAGGTGTTCGAGTGTTCGAACCGTAATGCGCAAGAAATGGTATGTAAACCCCGTATTTACATATCTGCCACTGTGCAGGAGAATCCGCATAGGTGTTCGAGTGTTCGAACCGTAATGCGCAAGAAATGGTATGTAAACCCCGTATTTACATATCTGCCACTGTGCAGGAGAATCCGTATAGGTGTTCGAGTGTTCCAACCGTAATGCGCAAGAAATGGTACCGAAACCCCGTATTTACATATCTGCCACTGTGCAGGAGAATCCGTATAGGTGTTCGAGTGTTCGAACCGTAATGCGCAAGAAATGGTACCGAAACCCCGTATTTACATATCTGCCACTGTGCAGGAGAATCCGTATAGGTGTTCGAGTGTTCCAACCGTAATGCGCAAGAAATGGTACCGAAACCCCGTATTTACATATCTGCCACTGTGCAGGAGAATCCGTATAGGTGTTCGAGTGTTCAAACCGTAATGCGCAAGAAATGGTACCGAAACCACGTATTTACATATCTGCCACTGTGCAGGAGAATCCGGATAGGTGTTTGAGTGTTCGAACCGTAATGCGCAAGAAATGGTACCGAAACCCCGTATTTACATATCTGCCACTGTGCAGGAGAATCCGCATAGGTGTTCGAGTGTTCGAACCGTATTGCGCAAGAAATGGTATGTAAACCCCGTATTTACCTATCTGCCACTGTGCAGGAGAATCCGTATAGGTGTTCGAGTGTTCGAACCGTAATGTGCAAGAAATGGTATGGAAACCCCGTATTTACATATCTGCCACTGTGCAGGAGAATCCGTATAGGTGTTCGAGTGTTCGAACCGTAATGCGCTAGAAATGGTACGGAAACCCCGTATTTACATATCTGCCACTGTGTAGGAGAATCCGTATAGCTGTTCGAGTGTTCGAACCGTAATGCGCAAGAAATGGTACCGAAACCCCGTATTTACATATCTGCCACTGTGTAGGAGAATCCGCACAGGTGTTCGAGTGTTCGAACCGTAATGCGCATGAAATGGTATGTAAACCCCGTATTTACATATCTGCCACTGTGCAGGAGAATCCGTATAGGTGTTCGAGTGTTCGAACCGTAATGCGCAAGAAATGGTACGGAAACCCCGTATTTACATATCTGCCACTGTGCAGGAGAATCCGCATAGGTGTTCGAGTGTTCGAACCGTAATGCGCAAGAAATGGTATGTAAACCCTGTATTTACATATCTGCCACTGTGCAGGAGAATCCGCATAGGTGTTCGAGTGTTCGAACCGTAATGCGCAAGAAATGGTATGTAAACCCCGTATTTACATATCTGCCACTGTGCAGGAGAATCCGTATAGGTGTTCGAGTGTTCCAACCGTAATGCGCAAGAAATGGTACCGAAACCCCGTATTTACATATCTGCCACTGTGCAGGAGAATCCGTATAGGTGTTCGAGTGTTCGAACCGTAATGCGCAAGAAATGGTACCGAAACCCCGTATTTACATATCTGCCACTGTGCAGGAGAATCTGCATAGATGTTCGAGTGTTCGAACCGTATTGCGCAAGAAATGGTATGTAAACCCCGTATTTACATATCTGCCACTGTGCAGGAGAATCCGCATAGGTGTTCGAGTGTTCGAACCGTAATGCGCAAGAAATGGTATGTAAACCCCGTATTTACATATCTGCCACTGTGCAGGAGAATCCGTATAGGTGTTCGAGTGTTCCAACCGTAATGCGCAAGAAATGGTACCGAAACCCCGTATTTACATATCTGCCACTGTGCAGGAGAATCCGTATAGGTGTTCGAGTGTTCGAACCGTAATGCGCAAGAAATGGTACCGAAACCCCGTATTTACATATCTGCCACTGTGTAGGAGAATCTGCATAGATGTTCGAGTGTTCGAACCGTATTGCGCAAGAAATGGTATGTAAACCCCGTATTTACATATCTGCCACTGTGCAGGAGAATCCGTATAGGTGTTCGAGTGTTCGAACCGTAATGCGCAAGAAATGGTATGTAAACCCCGTATTTACATATCTGCCACTGTGCAGGAGAATCCGTATAGGTGTTCGAGTGTTCCAACCGTAATGCGCAAGAAATGGTACCGAAACCCCGTATTTACATATCTGCCACTGTGCAGGAGAATCCGTATAGGTGTTCGAGTGTTCGAACCGTAATGCGCAAGAAATGGTACCGAAACCCCGTATTTACATATCTGCCACTGTGTAGGAGAATCTGCATAGATGTTCGAGTGTTCGAACCGTATTGCGCAAGAAATGGTATGTAAACCCCGTATTTACATATCTGCCACTGTGCAGGAGAATCCGTATAGGTGTTCGAGTGTTCGAACCGTAATGCGCAAGAAATGGTACCGAAACCCCGTATTTACATATCTGCCACTGTGCAGGATAATCCGCATAGGTGTTCGAGTGTTCGAACCGTATTGCGCATGAAACGGTATGTAAACCCCGTATTTACATATCTGCCACTGTGTAGGAGAATCCGTATAGGTGTTCGAGTGTTCGAACCGTAATGCGCAAAAATGGTATGTAAACCCCGTATTTACATATCTGCCACTGTGCAGGAGAATCCGTATAGGTGTTCGAGTGTTCCAACCGTAATGCGCAAGAAATGGTACCGAAACCCCGTATTTACATATCTGCCACTGTGCAGGAGAATCCGTATAGGTGTTCGAGTGTTCGAACCGTAATGCGCAAGAAATGGTACCGAAACCACGTATTTACATATCTGCCACTGTGCAGGAGAATCCGGATAGGTGTTTGAGTGTTCGAACCGTAATGCGCAAGAAATGGTACGGAAACCCCGTATTTACATATCTGCCACTGTGCAGGAGAATCCGCATAGGTGTTCGAGTGTTTGAACTGTATTGCGCAAGAAATGGTATGTAAACCCCGTATTTACATATCTGCCACTGTGCAGGAGAATCCGCATAGGTGTTCGAGTGTTCGAACCGTAATGCGCAAGAAATGGTATGTAAACCCCGTATTTACATATCTGCCACTGTGCAGGAGAATCCGTATAGGTGTTCGAGTGTTCCAACCGTAATGCGCAAGAAATGGTACCGAAACCCCGTATTTACATATCTGCCACTGTGCAGGAGAATCCGTATAGGTGTTCGAGTGTTCGAACCGTAATGCGCAAGAAATGGTACCGAAACCCCGTATTTACATATCTGCCACTGTGCAGGAGAATCTGCATAGATGTTCGAGTGTTCGAACCGTATTGCGCAAGAAATGGTATGTAAACCCCGTATTTACATATCTGCCACTGTGCAGGAGAATCCGTATAGGTGTTCGAGTGTTCGAACCGTAATGCGCAAGAAATGGTACCGAAACCCCGTATTTACATATCTGCCACTGTGCAGGATAATCCGCATAGGTGTTCGAGTGTTCGAACCGTATTGCGCATGAAACGGTATGTAAACCCCGTATTTACATATCTGCCACTGTGTAGGAGAATCCGTATAGGTGTTCGAGTGTTCGAACCGTAATGCGCAAGAAATGGTATGTAAACCCCGTATTTACATATCTGCCACTGTGCAGGAGAATCCGCATAGGTGTTCGAGTGTTCGAACCGTAATGCGCAAGAAATGGTATGTAAACCCCGTATTTACATATCTGCCACTGTGCAGGAGAATCCGTATAGGTGTTCGAGTGTTCCAACCGTAATGCGCAAGAAATGGTACCGAAACCCCGTATTTACATATCTGCCACTGTGCAGGAGAATCCGTATAGGTGTTCGAGTGTTCGAACCGTAATGCGCAAGAAATGGTACCGAAACCCCGTATTTACATATCTGCCACTGTGCAGGAGAATCTGCATAGATGTTCGAGTGTTCGAACCGTATTGCGCAAGAAATGGTATGTAAACCCCGTATTTACATATCTGCCACTGTGCAGGAGAATCCGTATAGGTGTTCGAGTGTTCGAACCGTAATGCGCAAGAAATGGTACCGAAACCCCGTATTTACATATCTGCCACTGTGCAGGATAATCCGCATAGGTGTTCGAGTGTTCGAACCGTATTGCGCATGAAACGGTATGTAAACCCCGTATTTACATATCTGCCACTGTGTAGGAGAATCCGTATAGGTGTTCGAGTGTTCGAACCGTAATGCGCAAGAAATGGTATGTAAACCCCGTATTTACATATCTGCCACTGTGCAGGAGAATCCGTATAGGTGTTCGAGTGTTCCAACCGTAATGCGCAAGAAATGGTACCGAAACCCCGTATTTACATATCTGCCACTGTGCAGGAGAATCCGTATAGGTGTTCGAGTGTTCGAACCGTAATGCGCAAGAAATGGTACCGAAACCACGTATTTACATATCTGCCACTGTGCAGGAGAATCCGGATAGGTGTTTGAGTGTTCGAACCGTAATGCGCAAGAAATGGTACCGAAACCCCGTATTTACATATCTGCCACTGTGCAGGAGAATCCGCATAGGTGTTCGAGTGTTTGAACTGTATTGCGCAAGAAATGGTATGTAAACCCCGTATTTACATATCTGCCACTGTGCAGGAGAATCCGCATAGGTGTTCGAGTGTTCGAACCGTAATGCGCAAGAAATGGTATGTAAACCCCGTATTTACATATCTGCCACTGTGCAGGAGAATCCGTATAGGTGTTCGAGTGTTCCAACCGTAATGCGCAAGAAATGGTACCGAAACCCCGTATTTACATATCTGCCACTGTGCAGGAGAATCCGTATAGGTGTTCGAGTGTTCGAACCGTAATGCGCAAGAAATGGTACCGAAACCCCGTATTTACATATCTGCCACTGTGCAGGAGAATCTGCATAGATGTTCGAGTGTTCAAACCGTATTGCGCAAGAAATGGTATGTAAACCCCGTATTTACATATCTGCCACTGTGCAGGAGAATCCGTATAGGTGTTCGAGTGTTCGAACCACCCCGTATTTACATATCTGCCACTGCGCAGGAGAATCCGTATAGGTGTTCGAGTGTTCGAACCGTAATGCGCAAGAAATGGTACGGAAACCCTGTATTTACATATCTGCCACTGTGTAGGAGAATCCGTATAGCTGTTCGAGTGTTCGAACCGTAATGCGCAAGAAATGGTACCGAAACCCCGTATTTACATATCTGCCACTGTGTAGGAGAATCCGCACAGGTGTTCGAGTGTTCGAACCGTAATGCGCATGAAATGGTATGTAAACCCCGTATTTACATATCTGCCACTGTGCAGGAGAATCCGTATATGTGTTCGAGTGTTCGAACCGTAATGCGCAAGAAATGGTACGGAAACCCCGTATTTACATATCTGCCACTGTGCAGGAGAATCCGCATAGGTGTTCGAGTGTTCGAACCGTAATGCGCAAGAAATGGTATGTAAACCCCGTATTTACATATCTGCCACTGTGCAGGAGAATCCGCATAGGTGTTCGAGTGTTCGAACCGTAATGCGCAAGAAATGGTATGTAAACCCCGTATTTACATATCTGCCACTGTGCAGGAGAATCCGTATAGGTGTTCGAGTGTTCCAACCGTAATGCGCAAGAAATGGTACCGAAACCCCGTATTTACATATCTGCCACTGTGCAGGAGAATCCGTATAGGTGTTCGAGTGTTCGAACCGTAATGCGCAAGAAATGGTACCGAAACCCCGTATTTACATATCTGCCACTGTGCAGGAGAATCCGCATAGGTGTTCGAGTGTTCGAACCGTAATGCGCAAGAAATGGTATGTAAACCCCGTATTTACATATCTGCCACTGTGCAGGAGAATCCGCATAGGTGTTCGAGTGTTCGAACCGTAATGCGCAAGAAATGGTATGTAAACCCCGTATTTACATATCTGCCACTGTGCAGGAGAATCCGTATAGGTGTTCGAGTGTTCCAACCGTAATGCGCAAGAAATGGTACCGAAACCCCGTATTTACATATCTGCCACTGTGCAGGAGAATCCGTATAGGTGTTCGAGTGTTCGAACCGTAATGCGCAAGAAATGGTACCGAAACCACGTATTTATATATCTGCCACTGTGCAGGAGAATCCGGATAGGTGTTTGAGTGTTCGAACCGTAATGCGCAAGAAATGGTACCGAAACCCCGTATTTACATATCTGCCACTGTGCAGGAGAATCCGCATAGGTGTTCGAGTGTTCGAACCGTATTGCGCAAGAAATGGTATGTAAACCCCGTATTTACATATCTGCCACTGTGCAGGAGAATCCGTATAGGTGTTCGAGTGTTCGAACCGTAATGTGCAAGAAATGGTATGTAAACCCCGTATTTACATATCTGCCACTGTGCAGGAGAATCCGTATAGGTGTTCGAGTGTTCGAACCGTAATGCGCAAGAAATGGTACGGAAACCCCGTATTTACATATCTGCCACTGTGTAGGAGAATCCGTATAGCTGTTCGAGTGTTCGAACCGTAATGCGCAAGAAATGGTACCGAAACCCCGTATTTACATATCTGCCACTGTGTAGGAGAATCCGCACAGGTGTTCGAGTGTTCGAACCGTAATGCGCATGAAATGGTATGTAAACCCCGTATTTACATATCTGCCACTGTGCAGGAGAATCCGTATATGTGTTCGAGTGTTCGAACCGTAATGCGCAAGAAATGGTACGGAAACCCCGTATTTACATATCTGCCACTGTGCAGGAGAATCCGCATAGGTGTTCGAGTGTTCGAACCGTAATGCGCAAGAAATGGTATGTAAACCCCGTATTTACATATCTGCCACTGTGCAGGAGAATCCGCATAGGTGTTCGAGTGTTCGAACCGTAATGCGCAAGAAATGGTATGTAAACCCCGTATTTACATATCTGCCACTGTGCAGGAGAATCCGTATAGGTGTTCGAGTGTTCCAACCGTAATGCGCAAGAAATGGTACCGAAACCCCGTATTTACATATCTGCCACTGTGCAGGAGAATCCGTATAGGTGTTCGAGTGTTCGAACCGTAATGCGCAAGAAATGGTACCGAAACCACGTATTTACATATCTGCCACTGTGCAGGAGAATCCGGATAGGTGTTTGAGTGTTCGAACCGTAATGCGCAAGAAATGGTACCGAAACCCCGTATTTACATATCTGCCACTGTGCAGGAGAATCCGCATAGGTGTTCGAGTGTTCGAACTGTATTGCGCAAGAAATGGTATGTAAACCCCGTATTTACATATCTGCCACTGTGCAGGAGAATCCGTATAGGTGTTCGAGTGTTCGAACCACCCCGTATTTACATATCTGCCACTGTGCAGGAGAATCCGTATAGGTGTTCGAGTGTTCGAACCGTAATGCGCAAGAAATGGTTCGGAAACCCTATATTTACATATCTGCCACTGTGTAGGAGAATCCGTATAGCTGTTCGAGTGTTCGAACCGTAATGCGCAAGAAATGGTACCGAAACCCCGTATTTACATATCTGCCACTGTGTAGGAGAATCCGCACAGGTGTTCGAGTGTTCGAACCGTAATGCGCATGAAATGGTATGTAAACCCCGTATTTACATATCTGCCACTGTGCAGGAGAATCCGTATATGTGTTCGAGTGTTCGAACCGTAATGCGCAAGAAATGGTACGGAAACCCCGTATTTACATATCTGCCACTGTGCAGGAGAATCCGCATAGGTGTTCGAGTGTTCGAACCGTAATGCGCAAGAAATGGTACCGAAACCCCGTATTTACATATCTGCCACTGTGTAGGAGAATCCGCACAGGTGTTCGAGTGTTCGAACCGTAATGCGCATGAAATGGTATGTAAACCCCGTATTTGCATATCTGCCACTGTGCAGGAGAATCCGTATATGTGTTCGAGTGTTCCAACCGTAATGCGCAAGAAATGGTACCGACACCCCGTATTTACATATCTGCCACTGTGCAGGAGAATCCGCATAGGTGTTCGAGTGTTCGAACCGTAATGCGCAAGAAATGGTATGTAAACCCCGTATTTACATATCTGCCACTGTGCAGGAGAATCCGTATAGGTGTTCGAGTGTTCCAACCGTAATGCGCAAGAAATGGTACCGACACCCCGTATTTACATATCTGCCACTGTGCAGGAGAATCCGTATAGGTGTTCGAGTGTTCGAACCGTAATGCGCAAGAAATGGTACCGAAACCCCGTATTTACATATCTGCCACTGTGCAGGAGAATCCGCATAGGTGTTCGAGTGTTCGAACCGTAATGCGCAAGAAATGGTATGTAAACCCCGTATTTACATATCTGCCACTGTGCAGGAGAATCCGCATAGGTGTTCGAGTGTTCGAACCGTAATGCGCAAGAAATGGTATGTAAACCCCGTATTTACATATCTGCCACTGTGCAGGAGAATCCGTATAGGTGTTCGAGTGTTCCAACCGTAATGCGCAAGAAATGGTACCGAAACCCCGTATTTACATATCTGCCACTATGCAGGAGAATCCGTATAGGTGTTCGAGTGTTCGAACCGTAATGCGCAAGAAATGGTACCGAAACCACGTATTTACATATCTGCCACTGTGCAGGAGAATCCGGATAGGTGTTTGAGTGTTCGAACCGTAATGCGCAAGAAATGGTACCGAAACCCCGTATTTACATATCTGCCACTGTGCAGGAGAATCCGCATAGGTGTTCGAGTGTTCGAACCGTATTGCGCAAGAAATGGTATGTAAACTCCGTATTTACATATATGCCACTGTGCAGGAGAATCCGTATAGGTGTTCGAGTGTTCGAACCGTAATGTGCAAGAAATGGTATGGAAACCCCGTATTTACATATCTGCCACTGTGCAGGAGAATCCGTATAGGTGTTCGAGTGTTCGAACCGTAATGCGCTAGAAATGGTACGGAAACCCCGTATTTACATATCTGCCACTGTGTAGGAGAATCCGTATAGCTGTTCGAGTGTTCGAACCGTAATGCGCAAGAAATGGTACCGAAACCCCGTATTTACATATCTGCCACTGTGTAGGAGAATCCGCACAGGTGTTCGAGTGTTCGAACCGTAATGCGCATGAAATGGTATGTAAACCCCGTATTTACATATCTGCCACTGTGCAGGAGAATCCGTATATGTGTTCGAGTGTTCGAACCGTAATGCGCAAGAAATGGTACGGAAACCCCGTATTTACATATCTGCCACTGTGCAGGAGAATCCGCATAGGTGTTCGAGTGTTCGAACCGTAATGCGCAAGAAATGGTATGTAAACCCCGTATTTACATATCTGCCACTGTGCAGGAGAATCCGCATAGGTGTTCGAGTGTTCGAACCGTAATGCGGAAGAAATGGTATGTAAACCCCGTATTTACATATCTGCCACTGTGCAGGAGAATCCGTATAGGTGTTCGAGTGTTCCAACCGTAATGCGCAAGAAATGGTACCGAAACCCCGTATTTACATATCTGCCACTGTGCAGGAGAATCCGTATAGGTGTTCGAGTGTTCGAACCGTAATGCGCAAGAAATGGTACCGAAACCCTGTATTTACATATCTGCCACTGTGCAGGAGAATCCGCATAGGTGTTCGAGTGTTCGAACCGTAATGCGCAAGAAATGGTTTGTAAACCCCGTATTTACATATCTGCCACTGTGCAGGAGAATCCGCATAGGTGTTCGAGTGTTCGAACCGTAATGCGCAAGAAATGGTATGTAAACCCCGTATTTACATATCTGCCACTGTGCAGGAGAATCCGTATAGGTGTTCGAGTGTGCCAACCGTAATGCGCAAGAAATGGTACCGAAACCCCGTATTTACATATCTGCCACTGTGCAGGAGAATCCGTATAGGTGTTCGAGTGTTCGAACCGTAATGCGCAAGAAATGGTACCGAAACCCCGTATTTACATATCTGCCACTGTGCAGGAGAATCCGGATAGGTGTTCGAGTGTTCGAACCGTAATGCGCAAGAAATGGTACCGAAACCCCGTATTTACATATCTGCCACTGTGTAGGAGAATCGGCATAGGTGTTCGAGTGTTCGAACCGTAATGCGCAAGAAATGGTATGTAAACCCCGTATTTACATATCTGCAACTGTGCAGGAGAATCAGCATAGGTGTTCGAGTGTTCGAACCGTAATGCGCAAGAAATGGTATGTAAACCCCGTATTTACATATCTGCCACTGTGCAGGAGAATCCGTATATGTGTTCGAGTGTTCGAACCGTAATGCGCAAGAAATGGTACGGAAACCCCGTATTTACATATCTACCACTGTGCAGGAGAATCCGCATAGGTGTTCGAGTGTTCGAACCGTAATGCGCAAGAAATGGTATGTAAACCCCGTATTTACATATCTGCCACTGTGCAGGAGAATCCGTATAGGTGTTCGAGTGTTCGAACCGTAATGCGCAAGAAATGGTATGTAAACCCCGTATTTACATATCAGCCACTGTGCAGGAGAATCCGTATAGGTGTTCGAGTGTTCCAACCGTAATGCGCAAGAAATGGTACCGAAACCCCGTATTTACATATCTGCCACTGTGCAGGAGAATCCGTATAGGTGTTCGAGTGTTCGAACCGTAATGCGCAAGAAATGGTACCGAAACCCCGTATTTACATATCTGCCACTGTGCAGGAGAATCCGCATAGGTGTTCGAGTGTTCGAACCGTAATGCGCAAGAAATGGTATGTAAACCCCGTATTTACATATCTGCCACTGTGCAGGAGAATCCGTATAGGTGTTCGAGTGTTCGAACCGTAATGCGCTAGAAATGGTACGGAAACCCCGTATTTACATATCTGCCACTGTGTAGGAGAATCCGTATAGCTGTTCGAGTGTTCGAACCGTAATGCGCAAGAAATGGTATCGAAACCCCGTATTTACATATCTGCCACTGTGTAGGAGAATCCGCACAGGTGTTCGAGTGTTCGAACCGTAATGCGCATGAAATGGTATGTAAACCCCGTATTTACATATCTGCCACTGTGCAGGAGAATCCGTATATGTGTTCGAGTGTTCGAACCGTAATGCGCAAGAAATGGTACGGAAACCCCGTATTTACATATCTGCCACTGTGCAGGAGAATCCGCATAGGTGTTCGAGTGTTCGAACCGTAATGCGCAAGAAATGGTATGTAAACCCCGTATTTACATATATGCCACTGTGCAGGAGAATCCGCATAGGTGTTCGAGTGTTCGAACCGTAATGCGGAAGAAATGGTATGTAAACCCCGTATTTACATATCTGCCACTGTGCAGGAGAATCCGTATAGGTGTTCGAGTGTTCCAACCGTAATGCGCAAGAAATGGTACCGAAACCCCGTATTTACATATCTGCCACTGTGCAGGAGAATCCGCATAGGTGTTCGAGTGTTCGAACCGTAATGCGCAAGAAATGGTATGTAAACCCCGTATTTACATATCTGCCACTGTGCAGGAGAATCCGCATAGGTGTTCGAGTGTTCGAACCGTAATGCGCAAGAAATGGTATGTAAACCCCGTATTTACATATCTGCCACTGTGCAGGAGAATCCGTATAGGTGTTCGAGTGTTCCAACCGTAATGCGCAAGAAATGGTACCGAAACCCCGTATTTACATATCTGCCACTGTGCAGGAGAATCCGTATAGGTGTTCGAGTGTTCGAACCGTAATGCGCAAGAAATGGTACCGAAACCACGTATTTACATATCTGCCACTGTGCAGGAGAATCCGGATAGGTGTTTGAGTGTTCGAACCGTAATGCGCAAGAAATGGTACCGAAACCCCGTATTTACATATCTGCCACTGTGCAAGAGAATCCGCATAGGTGTTCGAGTGTTCGAACCGTATTGCGCAAGAAATGGTATGTAAACCCCGTATTTACATATCTGCCACTGTGCAGGAGAATCCGTATAGGTGTTCGAGTGTTCGAACCGTAATGTGCAAGAAATGGTATGGAAACCCCGTATTTACATATCTGCCACTGTGCAGGAGAATCCGTATAGGTGTTCGAGTGTTCGAACCGTAATGCGCAAGAAATGGTACGGAAACCCCGTATTTACATATCTGCCACTGTGTAGGAGAATCCGTATAGCTGTTCGAGTGTTCGAACCGTAATGCGCAAGAAATGGTACCGAAACCCCGTATTTACATATCTGCCACTGTGTAGGAGAATCCGCACAGGTGTTCGAGTGTTCGAACCGTAATGCGCATGAAATGGTATGTAAACCCCGTATTTACATATCTGCCACTGTGCAGGAGAATCCGTATATGTGTTCGAGTGTTCGAACCGTAATGCGCAAGAAATGGTACGGAAACCCCGTATTTACATATCTGCCACTGTGCAGGAGAATCCGCATAGGTGTTCGAGTGTTCGAACCGTAATGCGCAAGAAATGGTATGTAAACCCCGTATTTACATATCTGCCACTGTGCAGGAGAATCCGCATAGGTGTTCGAGTGTTCGAACCGTAATGCGCAAGAAATGGTATGTAAACCCCGTATTTACATATCTGCCACTGTGCAGGAGAATTCGTATAGGTGTTCGAGTGTTCCAACCGTAATGCACAAGAAATGGTACCGAAACCCCGTATTTACATATCTGCCACTGTGCAGGAGAATCCGTATAGGTGTTCGAGTGTTCGAACCGTAATGCGCAAGAAATGGTACCGAAACCCCGTATTTACATATCTGCCACTGTGCAGGAGAATCCGCATAGGTGTTCGAGTGTTCGAACCGTAATGCGCAAGAAATGGTATGTAAACCCCGTATTTACATATCTGCCACTGTGCAGGAGAATCCGCATAGGTGTTCGAGTGTTCGAACCGTAATGCGCAAGAAATGGTATGTAAACCCCGTATTTACATATCTGCCACTGTGTAGGAGAATCCGTATAGGTGTTCGAGTGTGCCAACCGTAATGCGCAAGAAATGGTACCGAAACCCCGTATTTACATATCTGCCACTGTGCAGGAGAATCCGTATAGGTGTTCGAGTGTTCGAACCGTAATGCGCAAGAAATGGTACCGAAACCCCGTATTTACATATCTGCCACTCTGCAGGAGAATCCGGATAGGTGTTCGAGTGTTCGAACCGTAATGCGCAAGAAATGGTACCGAAACCCCGTATTTACATATCTGCCATTGTGTAGGAGAATCGGCATAGGTGTTCGAGTGTTCGAACCGTAATGCGCAAGAAATGGTATGTAAACCCCGTATTTACATATCTGCAACTGTGCAGGAGAATCAGCATAGGTGTTCGAGTGTTCGAACCGTAATGCGCAAGAAATGGTAAGTAAACCCTGTATTTACATATCTGCCACTGTGCAGGAGAATCCGTATATGTGTTCGAGTGTTCGAACCGTAATGCGCAAGAAATGGTACGGAAACCCCGTATTTACATATCTACCACTGTGCAGGAGAATCCGCATAGGTGTTCGAGTGTTCGAACCGTAATGCGCAAGAAATGGTATGTAAACCCCGTATTTACATATCTGCCACTGTGCAGGAGAATCCGCATAGGTGTTCGAGTGTTCGAACCGTAATGCGCAAGAAATGGTATGTAAACCCCGTATTTACATATCTGCCACTGTGCAGGAGAATCCGTATAGGTGTTCGAGTGTTCCAACCGTAATGCGCAAGAAATGGTACCGAAACCCCGTATTTACATATCTGCCACTGTGCAGGAGAATCCGTATAGGTGTTCGAGTGTTCGAACCGTAATGCGCAAGAAATGGTACCGAAACCCCGTATTTACATATCTGCCACTGTGGAGGAGAATCCGCATAGGTGTTCGAGTGTTCGAACCGTAATGCGCAAGAAATGGTATGTAAACCCCGTATTTACATATCTGCCACTGTGCAGGAGAATCCGCATAGGTGTTCGAGTGTTCGAACCGTAATGCGCAAGAAATGGTATGTAAACCCCGTATTTACATATCTGCCACTGTGCAGGAGAATCCTTATAGGTGTTCGAGTGTTCCAACCGTAATGCGCAAGAAATGGTACCGAAACCCCGTATTTACATAGCTGCCACTGTGCAGGAGAATCCGGATAGGTGTTTGAGTGTTCTTACCGTAATGCGCAAGAAATGGTACCGAAACCCCGTATTTACATATCTGCCACTGTGCAGGAGAATCCGCATAGGTGTTCGAGTGTTCGAACCGTATTGCGCAGGAAATGGTATGTAAACCCCGTATTTACATATCTGCCACTGTGCAGGAGAATCCGTATAGGTGTTCGAGTGTTCGAACCGTAATGCGCAAAAAATGGTATGGAAACCCCGTATTTACATATCTGCCACTGTGCAGGAGAATCCGTATAGGTGTTCGAGTGTTCGAACCGTAATGCGCAAGAAATGGTACGGAAACCCCGTATTTACATATCTGCCACTGTGTAGGAGAATCCGTATAGCTGTTCGAATGTTCGAACCGTAATGCGCAAGAAATGGTACCGAAACCCCGTATTTACATATCTGCCACTGTGTAGGAGAATCCGCACAGGTGTTCGAGTGTTCGAACCGTAATGCGCATGAAATGGTATGTAAACCCCGTATTTGCATATCTGCCACTGTGCAGGAGAATCCGTATATGTGTTCGAGTGTTCGAACCGTAATGCGCAAGAAATGGTACGGAAACCCCGTATTTACATATCTGTCACTGTGCAGGAGAATCCGCATAGGTGTTCGAGTGTTCGAATCGTAATGCGCAAGAAATGGTATGTAAACCCCGTATTTACATATCTGCCACTGTGCAGGAGAATCCGCATAGGTGTTCGAGTGTTCGAACCGTAATGCGCAAGAAATGGTATGTAAACCCCGTATTTACATATCTGCCACTGTGCAGGAGAATCCGTATAGGTGTTCGAGTGTTCCAACCGTAATGCGCAAGAAATGGTACCGAAACCCCGTATTTACATATCTGCCACTGTGCAGGAGAATCCGTATAGGTGTTCGAGTGTTCGAACCGTAATGCGCAAGAAATGGTACCGAAACCCCGTATTTACATATCTGCCACTGTGCAGGAGAATCCGCATAGGTGTTCGAGTGTTCGAACCGTAATGCGCAAGAAATGGTATGTAAACCCCGTATTTACATATCTGCCACTGTGCAGGAGAATCCGCATAGGTGTTCGAGTGTTCGAACCGTAATGCGCAAGAAATGGTATGTAAACCCCGTATTTACATATCTGCCACTGTGCAGGAGAATCCGTATAGGTGTTCGAGTGTTCCAACCGTAATGCGCAAGAAATGGTACCGAAACCCCGTATTTACATATCTGCCACTGTGCAGGAGAATCCGTATAGGTGTTCGAGTGTTCGAACCGTAATGCGCAAGAAATGGTACCGAAACCCCGTATTTACATATCTGCCACTGTGCAGGAGAATCCGCATAGGTGTTCGAGTGTTCGAACCGTAATGCGCAAGAAATGGTATGTAAACCCCGTATTTACATATCTGCCACTGTGCAGGATAATCCGCATAGGTGTTCGAGTGTTCGAACCGTAATGCGCAAGAAATGGTATGTAAACCCCGTATTTACATATCTGCCACTGTGCAGGAGAATCCTTATAGGTGTTCGAGTGTTCCAACCGTAATGCGCAAGAAATGGTACCGAAACCCCGTATTTACATAGCTGCCACTGTGCAGGAGAATCCGTATAGGTGTTCGAGTGTCCGAACCGTAATGCGCAAGAAATGGTACCGAAACCACGTATTTACATATCTGCCACTGTGCAGGAGAATCCGGATAGGTGTTTGAGTGTTCTTACCGTAATGCGCAAGAAATGGTACCGAAACCCCGTATTTACATATCTGCCACTGTGCAGGAGAATCCGCATAGGTGTTCGAGTGTTCGAACCGTATTGCGCAGGAAATGGTATGTAAACCCCGTATTTACATATCTGCCACTGTGCAGGAGAATCCGTATAGGTGTTCGAGTGTTCGAACCGTAATGCGCAAAAAATGGTATGGAAACCCCGTATTTACATATCTGCCACTGTGCAGGAGAATCCGTATAGGTGTTCGATTGTTCGAACCGTAATGCGCAAGAAATGGTACGGAAACCCCGTATTTACATATCTGCCACTGTGTAGGAGAATCCGTATAGCTGTTCGAGTGTTCGAACCGTAATGCGCAAGAAATGGTACCGAAACCCCGTATTTACATATCTGCCACTGTGTAGGAGAATCCGCACAGGTGTTCGAGTGTTCGAACCGTAATGCGCATGAAATGGTATGTAAACCCCGTATTTGCATATCTGCCACTGTGCAGGAGAATCCGTATATGTGTTCGAGTGTTCGAACCGTAATGCGCAAGAAATGGTACGGAAACCCCGTATTTACATATCTGCCACTGTGCAGGAGAATCCGCATAGGTGTTCGAGTGTTCGAACCGTAATGCGCAAGAAATGGTATGTAAACCCCGTATTTACATATCTGCCACTGTGCAGGAGAATCCGCATAGGTGTTCGAGTGTTCGAACCGTAATGCGCAAGAAATGGTATGTAAACCCCGTATTTACATATCTGCCACTGTGCAGGAGAATCCTTATAGGTGTTCGAGTGTTCCAACCGTAATGCGCAAGAAATGGTACCGAAACCCCGTATTTACATAGCTGCCACTGTGCAGGAGAATCCGTATAGGTGTTCGAGTGTCCGAACCGTAATGCGCAAGAAATGGTACCGAAACCACGTATTTACATATCTGCCACTGTGCAGGAGAATCCGGATAGGTGTTTGAGTGTTCTTACCGTAATGCGCAAGAAATGGTACCGAAACCCCGTATTTACATATCTGCCACTGTGCAGGAGAATCCGCAAAGGTGTTCGAGTGTTCGAACCGTATTGCGCAGGAAATGGTATGTAAACCCCGTATTTACATATCTGCCACTGTGCAGGAGAATCCGTATAGGTGTTCGAGTGTTCGAACCGTAATGCGCAAAAAATGGTATGGAAACCCCGTATTTACATATCTGCCACTGTGCAGGAGAATCCGTATAGGTGTTCGAGTGTTCGAACCGTAATGCGCAAGAAATGGTACGGAAACCCCGTATTTACATATCTGCCACTGTGTAGGAGAATCCGTATAGCTGTTCGAATGTTCGAACCGTAATGCGCAAGAAATGGTACCGAAACCCCGTATTTACATATCTGCCACTGTGTAGGAGAATCCGCACAGGTGTTCGAGTGTTCGAACCGTAATGCGCATGAAATGGTATGTAAACCCCGTATTTGCATATCTGCCACTGTGCAGGAGAATCCGTATATGTGTTCGAGTGTTCGAACCGTAATGCGCAAGAAATGGTACGGAAACCCCGTATTTACATATCTGCCACTGTGCAGGAGAATCCGCATAGGTGTTCGAGTGTTCGAATCGTAATGCGCAAGAAATGGTATGTAAACCCCGTATTTACATATCTGCCACTGTGCAGGAGAATCCGCATAGGTGTTCGAGTGTTCGAACCGTAATGCGCAAGAAATGGTATGTAAACCCCGTATTTACATATCTGCCACTGTGCAGGAGAATCCGCATAGGTGTTCGAGTGTTCGAACCGTAATGCGCAAGAAATGGTATGTAAACCCCGTATTTACATATCTGCCACTGTGCAGGAGAATCCGCATAGGTGTTCGAGTGTTCGAACCGTAATGCGCAAGAAATGGTATGTAAACCCCGTATTTACATATCTGCCACTGTGCAGGAGAATTCGTATAGGTGTTCGAGTGTTCCAACCGTAATGCACAAGAAATGGTACCGAAACCCCGTATTTACATATCTGCCACTGTGCAGGAGAATCCGTATAGGTGTTCGAGTGTTCGAACCGTAATGCGCAAGAAATGGTACCGAAACCCCGTATTTACATATCTGCCACTGTGCAGGAGAATCCGCATAGGTGTTCGAGTGTTCGAACCGTAATGCGCAAGAAATGGTATGTAAACCCCGTATTTACATATCTGCCACTGTGCAGGAGAATCCGCATAGGTGTTCGAGTGTTCGAACCGTAATGCGCAAGAAATGGTATGTAAACCCCGTATTTACATATCTGCCACTGTGTAGGAGAATCCGTATAGGTGTTCGAGTGTGCCAACCGTAATGCGCAAGAAATGGTACCGAAACCCCGTATTTACATATCTGCCACTGTGCAGGAGAATCCGTATAGGTGTTCGAGTGTTCGAACCGTAATGTGCAAGAAATGGTACCGAAACCCCGTATTTACATATCTGCCACTCTGCAGGAGAATCCGGATAGGTGTTCGAGTGTTCGAACCGTAATGCGCAAGAAATGGGACCGAAACCCCGTATTTACATATCTGCCATTGTGTAGGAGAATCGGCATAGGTGTTCGAGTGTTCGAACCGTAATGCGCAAGAAATGGTATGTAAACCCCGTATTTACATATCTGCAACTGTGCAGGAGAATCAGCATAGGTGTTCGAGTGTTCGAACCGTAATGCGCAAGAAATGGTAAGTAAACCCTGTATTTACATATCTGCCACTGTGCAGGAGAATCCGTATATGTGTTCGAGTGTTCGAACCGTAATGCGCAAGAAATGGTACGGAAACCCCGTATTTACATATCTACCACTGTGCAGGAGAATCCGCATAGGTGTTCGAGTGTTCGAACCGTAATGCGCAAGAAATGGTATGTAAACCCCGTATTTACATATCTGCCACTGTGCAGGAGAATCCGCATAGGTGTTCGAGTGTTCGAACCGTAATGCGCAAGAAATGGTATGTAAACCCCGTATTTACATATCTGCCACTGTGCAGGAGAATCCGTATAGGTGTTCGAGTGTTCCAACCGTAATGCGCAAGAAATGGTACCGAAACCCCGTATTTACATATCTGCCACTGTGCAGGAGAATCCGTATAGGTGTTCGAGTGTTCGAACCGTAATGCGCAAGAAATGGTACCGAAACCCCGTATTTACATATCTGCCACTGTGGAGGAGAATCCGCATAGGTGTTCGAGTGTTCGAACCGTAATGCGCAAGAAATGGTATGTAAACCCCGTATTTACATATCTGCCACTGTGCAGGAGAATCCGCATAGGTGTTCGAGTGTTCGAACCGTAATGCGCAAGAAATGGTATGTAAACCCCGTATTTACATATCTGCCACTGTGCAGGAGAATCCTTATAGGTGTTCGAGTGTTCCAACCGTAATGCGCAAGAAATGGTACCGAAACCCCGTATTTACATAGCTGCCACTGTGCAGGAGAATCCGGATAGGTGTTTGAGTGTTCTTACCGTAATGCGCAAGAAATGGTACCGAAACCCCGTATTTACATATCTGCCACTGTGCAGGAGAATCCGCATAGGTGTTCGAGTGTTCGAACCGTATTGCGCAGGAAATGGTATGTAAACCCCGTATTTACATATCTGCCACTGTGCAGGAGAATCCGTATAGGTGTTCGAGTGTTCGAACCGTAATGCGCAAAAAATGGTATGGAAACCCCGTATTTACATATCTGCCACTGTGCCGGAGAATCCGTATAGGTGTTCGAGTGTTCGAACCGTAATGCGCAAGAAATGGTACGGAAACCCCGTATTTACATATCTGCCACTGTGTAGGAGAATCCGTATAGCTGTTCGAATGTTCGAACCGTAATGCGCAAGAAATGGTACCGAAACCCCGTATTTACATATCTGCCACTGTGTAGGAGAATCCGCACAGGTGTTCGAGTGTTCGAACCGTAATGCGCATGAAATGGTATGTAAACCCCGTATTTGCATATCTGCCACTGTGCAGGAGAATCCGTATATGTGTTCGAGTGTTCGAACCGTAATGCGCAAGAAATGGTACGGAAACCCCGTATTTACATATCTGCCACTGTGCAGGAGAATCCGCATAGGTGTTCGAGTGTTCGAATCGTAATGCGCAAGAAATGGTATGTAAACCCCGTATTTACATATCTGCCACTGTGCAGGAGAATCCGCATAGGTGTTCGAGTGTTCGAACCGTAATGCGCAAGAAATGGTATGTAAACCCCGTATTTACATATCTGCCACTGTGCAGGAGAATCCGTATAGGTGTTCGAGTGTTCCAACCGTAATGCGCAAGAAATGGTACCGAAACCCCGTATTTACATATCTGCCACTGTGCAGGAGAATCCGTATAGGTGTTCGAGTGTTCGAACCGTAATGCGCAAGAAATGGTACCGAAACCCCGTATTTACATATCTGCCACTGTGCAGGAGAATCCGCATAGGTGTTCGAGTGTTCGAACCGTAATGCGCAAGAAATGGTATGTAAACCCCGTATTTACATATCTGCCACTGTGCAGGAGAATCCGCATAGGTGTTCGAGTGTTCGAACCGTAATGCGCAAGAAATGGTATGTAAACCCCGTATTTACATATCTGCCACTGTGCAGGAGAATCCGTATAGGTGTTCGAGTGTTCCAACCGTAATGCGCAAGAAATGGTACCGAAACCCCGTATTTACATATCTGCCACTGTGCAGGAGAATCCGTATAGGTGTTCGAGTGTTCGAACCGTAATGCGCAAGAAATGGTACCGAAACCCCGTATTTACATATCTGCCACTGTGCAGGAGAATCCGCATAGGTGTTCGAGTGTTCGAACCGTAATGCGCAAGAAATGGTATGTAAACCCCGTATTTACATATCTGCCACTGTGCAGGATAATCCGCATAGGTGTTCGAGTGTTCGAACCGTAATGCGCAAGAAATGGTATGTAAACCCCGTATTTACATATCTGCCACTGTGCAGGAGAATCCTTATAGGTGTTCGAGTGTTCCAACCGTAATGCGCAAGAAATGGTACCGAAACCCCGTATTTACATAGCTGCCACTGTGCAGGAGAATCCGTATAGGTGTTCGAGTGTCCGAACCGTAATGCGCAAGAAATGGTACCGAAACCACGTATTTACATATCTGCCACTGTGCAGGAGAATCCGGATAGGTGTTTGAGTGTTCTTACCGTAATGCGCAAGAAATGGTACCGAAACCCCGTATTTACATATCTGCCACTGTGCAGGAGAATCCGCATAGGTGTTCGAGTGTTCGAACCGTATTGCGCAGGAAATGGTATGTAAACCCCGTATTTACATATCTGCCACTGTGCAGGAGAATCCGTATAGTTGTTCGAGTGTTCGAACCGTAATGCGCAAAAAATGGTATGGAAACCCCGTATTTACATATCTGCCACTGTGCAGGAGAATCCGTATAGGTGTTCGAGTGTTCGAACCGTAATGCGCAAGAAATGGTACGGAAACCCCGTATTTACATATCTGCCACTGTGTAGGAGAATCCGTATAGCTGTTCGAGTGTTCGAACCGTAATGCGCAAGAAATGGTACCGAAACCCCGTATTTACATATCTGCCACTGTGTAGGAGAATCCGCACAGGTGTTCGAGTGTTCGAACCGTAATGCGCATGAAATGGTATGTAAACCCCGTATTTGCATATCTGCCACTGTGCAGGAGAATCCGTATATGTGTTCGAGTGTTCGAACCGTAATGCGCAAGAAATGGTACGGAAACCCCGTATTTACATATCTGCCACTGTGCAGGAGAATCCGCATAGGTGTTCGAGTGTTCGAACCGTAATGCGCAAGAAATGGTATGTAAACCCCGTATTTACATATCTGCCACTGTGCAGGAGAATCCGCATAGGTGTTCGAGTGTTCGAACCGTAATGCGCAAGAAATGGTATGTAAACCCCGTATTTACATATCTGCCACTGTGCAGGAGAATCCTTATAGGTGTTCGAGTGTTCCAACCGTAATGCGCAAGAAATGGTACCGAAACCCCGTATTTACATAGCTGCCACTGTGCAGGAGAATCCGTATAGGTGTTCGAGTGTCCGAACCGTAATGCGCAAGAAATGGTACCGAAACCACGTATTTACATATCTGCCACTGTGCAGGAGAATCCGGATAGGTGTTTGAGTGTTCTTACCGTAATGCGCAAGAAATGGTACCGAAACCCCGTATTTACATATCTGCCACTGTGCAGGAGAATCCGCAAAGGTGTTCGAGTGTTCGAACCGTATTGCGCAGGAAATGGTATGTAAACCCCGTATTTACATATCTGCCACTGTGCAGGAGAATCCGTATAGGTGTTCGAGTGTTCGAACCGTAATGCGCAAAAAATGGTATGGAAACCCCGTATTTACATATCTGCCACTGTGCAGGAGAATCCGTATAGGTGTTCGAGTGTTCGAACCGTAATGCGCAAGAAATGGTACGGAAACCCCGTATTTACATATCTGCCACTGTGTAGGAGAATCCGTATAGCTGTTCGAATGTTCGAACCGTAATGCGCAAGAAATGGTACCGAAACCCCGTATTTACATATCTGCCACTGTGTAGGAGAATCCGCACAGGTGTTCGAGTGTTCGAACCGTAATGCGCATGAAATGGTATGTAAACCCCGTATTTGCATATCTGCCACTGTGCAGGAGAATCCGTATATGTGTTCGAGTGTTCGAACCGTAATGCGCAAGAAATGGTACGGAAACCCCGTATTTACATATCTGCCACTGTGCAGGAGAATCCGCATAGGTGTTCGAGTGTTCGAATCGTAATGCGCAAGAAATGGTATGTAAACCCCGTATTTACATATCTGCCACTGTGCAGGAGAATCCGCATAGGTGTTCGAGTGTTCGAACCGTAATGCGCAAGAAATGGTATGTAAACCCCGTATTTACATATCTGCCACTGTGCAGGAGAATCCGTATAGGTGTTCGAGTGTTCCAACCGTAATGCGCAAGAAATGGTACCGAAACCCCGTATTTACATATCTGCCACTGTGCAGGAGAATCCGTATAGGTGTTCGAGTGTTCGAACCGTAATGCGCAAGAAATGGTACCGAAACCCCGTATTTACATATCTGCCACTGTGCAGGAGAATCCGCATAGGTGTTCGAGTGTTCGAACCGTAATGCGCAAGAAATGGTATGTAAACCCCGTATTTACATATCTGCCACTGTGCAGGAGAATCCGCATAGGTGTTCGAGTGTTCGAACCGTAATGCGCAAGAAATGGTATGTAAACCCCGTATTTACATATCTGCCACTGTGCAGGAGAATCCGTATAGGTGTTCGAGTGTTCCAACCGTAATGCGCAAGAAATGGTACCGAAACCCCGTATTTACATATCTGCCACTGTGCAGGAGAATCCGTATAGGTGTTCGAGTGTTCGAACCGTAATGCGCAAGAAATGGTACCGAAACCCCGTATTTACATATCTGCCACTGTGCAGGAGAATCCGCATAGGTGTTCGAGTGTTCGAACCGTAATGCGCAAGAAATGGTATGTAAACCCCGTATTTACATATCTGCCACTGTGCAGGATAATCCGCATAGGTGTTCGAGTGTTCGAACCGTAATGCGCAAGAAATGGTATGTAAACCCCGTATTTACATATCTGCCACTGTGCAGGAGAATCCTTATAGGTGTTCGAGTGTTCCAACCGTAATGCGCAAGAAATGGTACCGAAACCCCGTATTTACATAGCTGCCACTGTGCAGGAGAATTCGTATAGGTGTTCGAGTGTCCGAACCGTAATGCGCAAGAAATGGTACCGAAACCACGTATTTACATATCTGCCACTGTGCAGGAGAATCCGGATAGGTGTTTGAGTGTTCTTACCGTAATGCGCAAGAAATGGTACCGAAACCCCGTATTTACATATCTGCCACTGTGCAGGAGAATCCGCATAGGTGTTCGAGTGTTCGAACCGTATTGCGCAGGAAATGGTATGTAAACCCCGTATTTACATATCTGCCACTGTGCAGGAGAATCCGTATAGGTGTTCGAGTGTTCGAACCGTAATGCGCAAAAAATGGTATGGAAACCCCGTATTTACATATCTGCCACTGTGCAGGAGAATCCGTATAGGTGTTCGAGTGTTCGAACCGTAATGCGCAAGAAATGGTACGGAAACCCCGTATTTACATATCTGCCACTGTGTAGGAGAATCCGTATAGCTGTTCGAGTGTTCGAACCGTAATGCGCAAGAAATGGTACCGAAACCCCGTATTTACATATCTGCCACTGTGTAGGAGAATCCGCACAGGTGTTCGAGTGTTCGAACCGTAATGCGCATGAAATGGTATGTAAACCCCGTATTTGCATATCTGCCACTGTGCAGGAGAATCCGTATATGTGTTCGAGTGTTCGAACCGTAATGCGCAAGAAATGGTACGGAAACCCCGTATTTACATATCTGCCACTGTGCAGGAGAATCCGCATAGGTGTTCGAGTGTTCGAACCGTAATGCGCAAGAAATGGTATGTAAACCCCGTATTTACATATCTGCCACTGTGCAGGAGAATCCGCATAGGTGTTCGAGTGTTCGAACCGTAATGCGCAAGAAATGGTATGTAAACCCCGTATTTACATATCTGCCACTGTGCAGGAGAATCCGTATAGGTGTTCGAGTGTTCCAACCGTAATGCGCAAGAAATGGTACCGAAACCCCGTATTTACATATCTGCCACTGTGCAGGAGAATCCGTATAGGTGTTCGAGTGTTCGAACCGTAATGCGCAAGAAATGGTACCGAAACCCCGTATTTACATATCTGCCACTGTGCAGGAGAATCCGCATAGGTGTTCGAGTGTTCGAACCGTAATGCGCAAGAAATGGTATGTAAACCCCGTATTTACATATCTGCCACTGTGCAGGAGAATCCGCATAGGTGTTCGAGTGTTCGAACCGTAATGCGCAAGAAATGGTATGTAAACCCCGTATTTACATATCTGCCACTGTGCAGGAGAATCCGTATAGGTGTTCGAGTGTTCCAACCGTAATGCGCAAGAAATGGTACCGAAACCCCGTATTTACATATCTGCCACTGTGCAGGAGAATCCGTATAGGTGTTCGAGTGTTCGAACCGTAATGCGCAAGAAATGGTACCGAAACCCCGTATTTACATATCTGCCACTGTGCAGGAGAATCTGGATAGGTGTTCGAGTGTTCGAACCGTAATGCGCAAGAAATGGTACCAAAACCCCGTATTTTCATATCTGCCACTGTGTAGGAGAATCGGCATAGGTGTTCGAGTGTTCGAACCGTAATGCGCAAGAAATGGTATGTAAACCCCGTATTTACATATCTGCAACTGTGCAGGAGAATTAGCATAGGTGTTCGAGTGTTCGAACCGTAATGCGCAAGAAATGGTATGTAAACCCCGTATTTACGTATCTGCCACTGTGCAGGAGAATCCGTATATGTGTTCGAGTGTTCGAACCGTAATGCGCAAGAAATGGTACGGAAACCCCGTATTTACATATCTGCCACTGTGCAGGAGAATCCGCATAGGTGTTCGAGTGTTCGAACCGTAATGCGCAAGAAATGGTATGTAAACCCCGTATTTACATATCTGCCACTGTGCAGGAGAATCCGCATAGGTGTTCGAGTGTTCGAACCGTAATGCGCAAGAAATGGTATGTAAACCCCGTATTTACATATCTGCCACTGTGCAGGAGAATCCGTATAGGTGTTCGAGTGTTCCAACCGTAATGCGCAAGAAATGGTACCGAAACCCCGTATTTACATATCTGCCACTGTGCAGGAGAATCCGTATAGGTGTTCGAGTGTTCGAACCGTAATGCGCAAGGAATGGTACCGAAACCACGTATTTACATATCTGCCACTGTGCAGGAGAATCCGGATAGGTGTTTGAGTGTTCGAACCGTAATGCGCAAGAAATGGTACCGAAACCCCGTATTTACATATCTGCCACTGTGCAGGAGAATCCGCATAGGTGTTCGAGTGTTCGAACCGTATTGCGCAAGAAATGGTATGTAAACCCCGTATTTACATATCTGCCACTGTGCAGGAGAATCCGTATAGGTGTTCGAGTGTTCGAACCGTAATGCGCAAGAAATGGTATGGAAACCCCGTATTTACATATCTGCCACTGTGCAGGAGAATCCGAATAGGTGTTCGAGTGTTCGAACCGTAATGCGCAAGAAATGGTACGGAAACCCCGTATTTACATATCTGCCACTGTGTAGGAGAATCTGTATAGCTGTTCGAGTGTTCGAACCGTAATGCGCAAGAAATGGTACCGAAACCCCGTATTTACATATCTGCCACTGTGTAGGAGAATCCGCACAGGTGTTCGAGTGTTCGAACCGTAATGCGCATGAAATGGTATGTAAACCCCGTATTTACATATCTGCCACTGTGCAGGAGAATCCGTATATGTGTTCGAGTGTTCGAACCGTAATGCGCAAGAAATGGTACGGAAACCCCGTATTTACATATCTGCCACTGTGCAGGAGAATCCGCATAGGTGTTCGAGTGTTCGAACCGTAATGCGCAAGAAATGGTATGTAAACCCCGTATTTACATATCTGCCACTGTGCAGGAGAATCCGCATAGGTGTTCGATTGTTCGAACCGTAATGCGCAAGAAATGGTATGTAAACCCCGTATTTACATATCTGCCACTGTGCAGGAGAATCCGTATAGGTGTTCGAGTGTTCCAACCGTAATGCGCAAGAAATGGTACCGAAACCCCGTATTTACATATCTGCCACTGTGCAGGAGAATCCGTATAGGTGTTCGAGTGTTCGAACCGTAATGCGCAAGAAATGGTACCGAAACCCCGTATTTACATATCTGCCACTGTGCAGGAGAATCCGCATAGGTGTTCGAGTGTTCGAACCGTAATGCGCAAGAAATGGTATGTAAACCCCGTATTTACATATCTGCCACTGTGCAGGAGAATCCGCATAGGTGTTCGAGTGTTCGAACCGTAATGCGCAAGAAATGGTATGTAAACCCCGTATTTACATATCTGCCACTGTGCAGGAGAATCCGCATAGGTGTTCGAGTGTTCAAACCGTAATGCGCAAGAAATGGTATGTAAACCCCGTATTTACATATCTGCCACTGTGTAGGAGAATCCGTATAGCTGTTCGAGTGTTCGAACCGTAATGCGCAAGAAATGGTACCGAAACCCCGTATTTACATATCTGCCACTGTGCAGGAGAATCCGTATAGGTGTTTGAGTGTTCCAACCGTAATGCGCAAGAAATGGTACCGAAACCCCGTATTTACATATCTGCCACTGTGCAGGAGAATCCGTATAGGTGTTCGAGTGTTCGAACCGTAATGCGCAAGAAATGGTACCGAAACCACGTATTTACATATCTGCCACTGTGCAGGAGAATCCGGATAGGTGTTTGAGTGTTCGAACCGTAATGCGCAAGAAATGGTACCGAAACCCCGTATTTACATATCTGCCACTGTGCAGGAGAATCCGCATAGGTGTTCGAGTGTTCGAACCGTATTGCGCAAGAAATGGTATGTAAACCCCGTATTTACATATCTGCCACTGTGCAGGAGAATCCGTATAGGTGTTCGAGTGTTCGAACCGTAATGCGCAAGAAATGGTATGGAAACCCCGTATTTACATATCTGCCACTGTGCAGGAGAATCCGTATAGGTGTTCGAGTGTTCGAACCGTAATGCGCAAGAAATGGTACGGAAACCCCGTATTTACATATCTGCCACTGTGTAGGAGAATCTGTATAGCTGTTCGAGTGTTCGAACCGTAATGCGCAAGAAATGGTACCGAAACCCCGTATTTACATATCTGCCACTGTGTAGGAGAATCCGCACAGGTGTTCGAGTGTTCGAACCGTAATGCGCATGAAATGGTATGTAAACCCCGTATTTACATATCTGCCACTGTGCAGGAGAATCCGTATATGTGTTCGAGTGTTCGAACCGTAATGCGCAAGAAATGGTACGGAAACCCCGTATTTACATATCTGCCACTGTGCAGGAGAATCCGCATAGGTGTTCGAGTGTTCGAACCGTAATGCGCAAGAAATGGTATGTAAACCCCGTATTTACATATCTGCCACTGTGCAGGAGAATCCGCATAGGTGTTCGAGTGTTCGAACCGTAATGCGCAAGAAATGGTATGTAAACCCCGTATTTACATATCTGCCACTGTGCAGGAGAATCCGTATAGGTGTTCGAGTGTTCCAACCGTAATGCGCAAGAAATGGTACCGAAACCCCGTATTTACATATCTGCCACTGTGCAGGAGAATCCGTATAGGTGTTCGAGTGTTCGAACCGTAATGCGCAAGAAATGGTACCGAAACCCCGTATTTACATATCTGCCACTGTGCAGGAGAATCCGCATAGGTGTTCGAGTGTTCGAACCGTAATGCGCAAGAAATGGTATGTAAACCCCGTATTTACATATCTGCCACTGTGCAGGAGAATCCGCATAGGTGTTCGAGTGTTCGAACCGTAATGCGCAAGAAATGGTATGTAAACCCCGTATTTACATATCTGCCACTGTGCAGGAGAATCCGCATAGGTGTTCGAGTGTTCAAACCGTAATGCGCAAGAAATGGTATGTAAATCCCGTATTTACATATCTGCCACTGTGTAGGAGAATCCGTATAGGTGTTCGAGTGTGCCAACCGTAATGCGCAAGAAATGGTACCGAAACCCCGTATTTACATATCTGCCACTGTGCAGGAGAATCCGGATAGGTGTTTGAGTGTTCGAACCGTAATGCGCAAGAAATGGTACCGAAACCCCGTATTTACATATCTGCCACTGTGCAGGAGAATCCGCAAAGGTGTTCGAGTGTTCGAACCGTATTGCGCAAGAAATGGTATGTAAACCCCGTATTTACATATCTGCCACTGTGCAGGAGAATCCGTATAGCTGTTCGAGTGTTCGAACCGTAATGCGCAAGAAATGGTATGTAAACCCCGTATTTACATATCTGCCACTGTGCAGGAGAATCCGTATAGGTGTTCGAGTGTTCCAACCGTAATGCGCAAGAAATGGTACCGAAACCCCGTATTTATATATCTGCCACTGTGCAGGAGAATCCGTATAGGTGTTCGAGTGTTCGAACCGTAATGCGCAAGAAATGGTACCGAAACCCCGTATTTACATATCTGCCACTGTGCAGGAGAATCCGCATAGGTGTTCGAGTGTTCGAACCGTATTGCGCAAGAAATGGTATGTAAACCCCGTATTTACATATCTGCCACTGTGCAGGAGAATCCGTATAGGTGTTCGAGTGTTCGAACCGTAATGCGCAAGAAATGGTATGTAAACCCCGTATTTACATATCTGCCACTGTGCAGGAGAATCCGTATAGGTGTTCGAGTGTTCCAACCGTAATGCGCAAGAAATGGTACCGAAACCCCGTATTTACATATCTGCCACTGTGCAGGAGAATCCGTATAGGTGTTCGAGTGTTCGAACCGTAATGCGCAAGAAATGGTACCGAAACCCCGTATTTACATATCTGCCACTGTGCAGGAGAATCCGCATAGGTGTTCGAGTGTTCGAACCGTAATGCGCAAGAAATGGTATGTAAACCCCGTATTTACATATCTGCCACTGTGCAGGAGAATCCGCATAGGTGTTCGAGTGTTCGAACCGTAATGCGCAAGAAATGGTATGTAAACCCCGTATTTACATATCTGCCACTGTGCAGGAGAATCCGTATAGGTGTTCGAGTGTTCCAACCGTAATGCGCAAGAAATGGTACCGAAACCCCGTATTTACATATCTGCCACTGTGCAGGAGAATCCGTATAGGTGTTCGAGTGTTCGAACCGTAATGCGCAAGAAATGGTACCGAAACCCCGTATTTACATATCTGCCACTGTGCAGGAGAATCTGGATAGGTGTTCGAGTGTTCGAACCGTAATGCGCAAGAAATGGTACCAAAACCCCGTATTTACATATCTGCCACTGTGTAGGAGAATCGGCATAGGTGTTCGAGTGTTCGAACCGTAATGCGCAAGAAATGGTATGTAAACCCCGTATTTACATATCTGCAACTGTGCAGGAGAATCAGCATAGGTGTTCGAGTGTTCGAACCGTAATGCGCAAGAAATGGTATGTAAACCCCGTATTTACATATCTGCCACTGTGCAGGAGAATCCGTATATGTGTTCGAGTGTTCGAACCGTAATGCGCAAGAAATGGTACGGAAACCCCGTATTTACATATCTGCCACTATGCAGGAGAATCCGCATAGGTGTTCGAGTGTTCGAACCGTAATGCGCAAGAAATGGTATGTAAACCCCGTATTTACATATCTGCCACTGTGCAGGAGAATCCGCATAGGTGTTCGAGTGTTCGAACCGTAATGCGCAAGAAATGGTTTGTAAACCCCGTATTTACATATCTGCCACTGTGCAGGAGAATCCGTATAGGTGTTCGAGTGTTCCAACCGTAATGCGCAAGAAATGGTACCGAAACCCCGTATTTACATATCTGCCACTGTGCAGGAGAATCCGTATAGGTGTTCGAGTGTTCGAACCGTAATGCGCAAGAAATGGTACCGAAACCGCGTATTTACATATCTACCACTGTGCAGGAGAATCCGGATAGGTGTTTGAGTGTTCGAACCGTAATGCGCAAGAAATGGTACCGAAACCCCGTATTTACATATCTGCCACTGTGCAGGAGAATCCGCATAGGTGTTCGAGTGTTCGAACCGTATTGCGCAAGAAATGGTATGTAAACCCCGTATTTACATATCTGCCACTGTGCAGGAGAATCCGTATAGCTGTTCGAGTGTTCGAACCGTAATGCGCAAGAAATGGTATGTAAACCCCGTATTTACATATCTGCCACTGTGCAGGAGAATCCGTATAGGTGTTCGAGTGTTCCAACCGTAATGCGCAAGAAATGGTACCGAAACCCCGTATTTACATATCTGCCACTGTGCAGGAGAATCCGTATAGGTGTTCGAGTGTTCGAACCGTAATGCGCAAGAAATGGTACCGAAACCCCGTATTTACATATCTGCCACTGTGCAGGAGAATCCGGATAGGTGTTTGAGTGTTCGAACCGTAATGCGCAAGAAATGGTACCGAAACCCCGTATTTACATATCTGCCACTGTGCAGGAGAATCCGCATAGGTGTTCGAGTGTTCGAACCGTATTGCGCAAGAAATGGTATGTAAACCCCGTATTTACATATCTGCCACTGTGCAGGAGAATCCGTATAGGTGTTCGAGTGTTCGAACCGTAATGCGCAAGAAATGGTATGTAAACCCCGTATTTACATATCTGCCACTGTGCAGGAGAATCCGTATAGGTGTTCGAGTGTTCCAACCGTAATGCGCAAGAAATGGTACCGAAACCCCGTATTTACATATCTGCCACAGTGCAGGAGAATCCGTATAGGTGTTCGAGTGTTCGAACCGTAATGCGCAAGAAATGGTACCGAAACCACGTATTTACATATCTGCCACTGTGCAGGAGAATCCGGATAGGTGTTTGAGTGTTCGAACCGTAATGCGCAAGAAATGGTACCGAAACCCCGTATTTACATATCTGCCACTGTGCAGGAGAATCCGCATAGGTGTTCGAGTGTTCGAACCGTATTGTGCAAGAAATGGTATGTAAACCCCGTATTTACATATCTCCCACTGTGCAGGAGAATCCGTATAGGTGTTCGAGTGTTCGAACCGTAATGCGCAAGAAATGGTATGGAAACCCCGTATTTACATATCTGCCACTGTGCAGGAGAATCCGTATAGGTGTTCGAGTGTTCGAACCGTAATGCGCAAGAAATGGTACCGAAACCCCGTATTTACATATCTGCCACTGTGCAGGAGAATCCGCATAGGTGTTCGAGTGTTCGAACCGTATTGCGCAAGAAATGGTATGTAAACCCCGTATTTACATATCTGCCACTGTGCAGGAGAATCCGTATAGCTGTTCGAGTGTTCGAACCGTAATGCGCAAGAAATGGTATGTAAACCCCGTATTTACATATCTGCCACTGTGCAGGAGAATCCGTATAGGTGTTCGAGTGTTCCAACCGTAATGCGCAAGAAATGGTACCGAAACCCCGTATTTACATATCTGCCACTGTGCAGGAGAATCCGTATAGGTGTTCGAGTGTTCGAACCGTAATGCGCAAGAAATGGTACCGAAACCCCGTATTTACATATCGGCCACTGTGCAGGAGAATCCGCATAGGTGTTCGAGTGTTCGAACCGTATTGCGCAAGAAATGGTATGTAAACCCCGTATTTACATATCTGCCACTGTGCAGGAGAATCCGTATAGCTGTTCGAGTGTTCGAACCGTAATGCGCAAGAAATGGTATGTAAACCCCGTATTTACATATCTGCCACTGTGCAGGAGAATCCGTATAGGTGTTCGAGTGTTCCAACCGTAATGCGCAAGAAATGGTACCGAAACCCCGTATTTACATATCTGCCACTGTGCAGGAGAATCCGTATAGGTGTTCGAGTGTTCGAACCGTAATGCGCAAGAAATGGTACCGAAACCACGTATTTACATATCTGCCACTGTGCAGGAGAATCCGGATAGGTGTTTGAGTGTTCGAACCGTAATGCGCAAGAAATGGTACCGAAACCCCGTATTTACATATCTGCCACTGTGCAGGAGAATCCGCATAGGTGTTCGAGTGTTCGAACCGTATTGCGCAAGAAATGGTATGTAAACCCCGTATTTACATATCTGCCACTGTGCAGGAGAATCCGTATCGGTGTTCGAGTGTTCGAACCGTAATGCGCAAGAAATGGTATGTAAACCCCGTATTTACATATCTGCCACTGTGCAGGAGAATCCGTATAGGTGTTCGAGTGTTCCAACCGTAATGCGCAAGAAATGGTACCGAAACCCCGTATTTACATATCTGCCACTGTGCAGGAGAATCCGTATAGGTGTTCGAGTGTTCGAACCGTAATGCGCAAGAAATGGTACCGAAACCCCGTATTTACATATCTGCCACTGTGCAGGAGAATCCGCATAGGTGTTCGAGTGTTCGAACCGTAATGCGCAAGAAATGGTATGTAAACCCCGTATTAACATATCTGCCACTGTGCAGGAGAATCCGCATAGGTGTTCGAGTGTTCGAACCGTAATGCGCAAGAAATGGTATGTAAACCCCGTATTTACATATCTGCCACTGTGCAGGAGAATCCGTATAGGTGTTCGAGTGTTCCAACCGTAATGCGCAAGAAATGGTACTGAAACCCCGTATTTACATATCTTCCACTGTGCAGGAGAATCCGTATAGGTGTTCGAGTGTTCGAACCGTAATGCGCAAGAAATGGTACCGAAACCCCGTATTTACATATCTGCCACTGTGCAGGAGAATCTGGATAGGTGTTCGAGTGTTCGAACCGTAATGCGCAAGAAATGGTACCAAAACCCCGTATTTACATATCTGCCACTGTGTAGGAGAATCGGCATAGGTGTTCGAGTGTTCGAACCGTAATGCGCAAGAAATGGTATGTAAACCCCGTATTTACATATCTGCAACTGTGCAGGAGAATCAGCATAGGTGTTCGAGTGTTCGAACCGTAATGCGCAAGAAATGGTATGTAAACCCCGTATTTACATATCTGCCACTGTGCAGGAGAATCCGTATATGTGTTCGAGTGTTCGAACCGTAATGCGCAAGAAATGGTACGGAAACCCCGTATTTACATATCTGCCACTGTGTAGGAGAATCCGCATAGGTGTTCGAGTGTTCGAACCGTAATGCGCAAGAAATGGTATGTAAACCCCGTATTTACATATCTGCCACTGTGCAGGAGAATCCGCATAGGTGTTCGAGTGTTCGAACCGTAATGCGCAAGAAATGGTATGTAAACCCCGTATTTACATATCTGCCACTGTGCAGGAGAATCCGTATAGGTGTTCGAGTGTTCCAACCGTAATGCGCAAGAAATGGTACCGAAACCCCGTATTTACATATCTGCCACTGTGCAGGAGAATCCGTATAGGTGTTCGAGTGTTCGAACCGTAATGCGCAAGAAATGGCACCGAAACCACGTATTTACATATCTACCACTGTGCAGGAGAATCCGGATAGGTGTTTGAGTGTTCGAACCGTAATGCGCAAGAAATGGTACCGAAACCCCGTATTTACATATCTGCCACTGTGCAGGAGAATCCGCATAGGTGTTCGAGTGTTCGAACCGTATTGCGCAAGAAATGGTATGTAAACCCCGTATTTACATATCTGCCACTGTGCAGGAGAATCCGTATAGCTGTTCGAGTGTTCGAACCGTAATGCGCAAGAAATGGTATGTAAACCCCGTATTTACATATCTGCCACTGTGCAGGAGAATCCGTATAGGTGTTCGAGTGTTCCAACCGTAATGCGCAAGAAATGGTACCGAAACCCCGTATTTACATATCTGCCACTGTGCAGGAGAATCCGTATAGGTGTTCGAGTGTTCGAACCGTAATGCGCAAGAAATGGTACCGAAACCACGTATTTACATATCTGCCACTGTGCAGGAGAATCCGGATAGGTGTTTGAGTGTTCGAACCGTAATGCGCAAGAAATGGTACCGAAACCCCGTATTTACATATCTGCCACTGTGCAGGAGAATCCGCATAGGTGTTCGAGTGTTCGAACCGTATTGCGCAAGAAATGGTATGTAAACCCCGTATTTACATATCTGCCACTGTGCAGGAGAATCCGTATAGGTGTTCGAGTGTTCGAACCGTAATGCGGAAGAAATGGTATGGAAACCCCGTATTTACATATCTGCCACTGTGCAGGAGAATCCGTATAGGTGTTCGAGTGTTCGAACCGTAATGCGCAAGAAATGGTACGGAAACCCCGTATTTACATATCTGCCACTGTGTAGGAGAATCTGTATAGCTGTTCGAGTGTTCGAACCGTAATGCGCAAGAAATGGTACCGAAACCCCGTATTTACATATCTGCCACTGTGTAGGAGAATCCGCACAGGTGTTCGAGTGTTCGAACCGTAATGCGCATGAAATGGTATGTAAACCCCGTATTTACATATCTGCCACTGTGCAGGAGAATCCGTATATGTGTTCGAGTGTTCGAACCGTAATGCGCAAGAAATGGTACGGAAACCCCGTATTTACATATCTGCCACTGTGCAGGAGAATCCGCATAGGTGTTCGAGTGTTCGAACCGTAATGCGCAAGAAATGGTATGTAAACCCCGTATTTACATATCTGCCACTGTGCAGGAGAATCCGCATAGGTGTTCGAGTGTTCGAACCGTAATGCGCAAGAAATGGTATGTAAACCCCGTATTTACATATCTGCCACTGTGCAGGAGAATCCGTATAGGTGTTCGAGTGTTCCAACCGTAATGCGCAAGAAATGGTACCGAAACCCCGTATTTACATATCTGCCACTGTGCAGGAGAATCCGTATAGGTGTTCGAGTGTTCGAACCGTAATGCGCAAGAAATGGTACCGAAACCCCGTATTTACATATCTGCCACTGTGCAGGAGAATCCGCATAGGTGTTCGAGTGTTCGAACCGTAATGCGCAAGAAATGGTATGTAAACCCCGTATTTACATATCTGCCACTGTGCAGGAGAATCCGCATAGGTGTTCGAGTGTTCGAACCGTAATGCGCAAGAAATGGTATGTAAACCCCGTATTTACATATCTGCCACTGTGCAGGAGAATCTGCATAGGTGTTCGAGTGTTCAAACCGTAATGCGCAAGAAATGGTATGTAAACCCCGTATTTACATATCTGCCACTGTGTAGGAGAATCCGTATAGGTGTTCGAGTGTGCCAACCGTAATGCGCAAGAAATGGTACCGAAACCCCGTATTTACATATCTGCCACTGTGCAGGAGAATCCGTATAGGTGTTCGAGTGTTCGAACCGTAATGCGCAAGAAATGGTATGGAAACCCTGTATTTACATATCTGCCACTATGCAGGAGAATCCGTATAGGTGTTCGAGTGTTCGAACCGTAATCCGCAAGAAATGGTACGGAAACCCCGTATTTACATATCTGCCACTGTGTAGGAGAATCCGTATAGCTGTTCGAGTGTTCGAACCGTAATGCGCAAGAAATGGTACCGAAACCCCGTATTTACATATCTGCCACTGTGTAGGAGAATCCGCACAGGTGTTCGAGTGTTCCAACCGTAATGCGCAAGAAATGGTACCGAAACCCCGTATTTACATATCTGCCACTGTGCAGGAGAATCCGTATAGGTGTTCGAGTGTTCGAACCGTAATGCGCAAGAAATGGTACCGAAACCACGTATTTACATATCTGCCACTGTGCAGGAGAATCCGGATAGGTGTTTGAGTGTTCGAACCGTAATGCGCAAGAAATGGTACCGAAACCCCGTATTTACATATCTGCCACTGTGCAGGAGAATCCGCATAGGTGTTCGAGTGTTCGAACCGTATTGCGCAAGAAATGGTATGTAAACCCCGTATTTACATATCTGCCACTGTGCAGGAGAATCCGTATCGGTGTTCGAGTGTTCGAACCGTAATGCGCAAGAAATGGTATGTAAACCCCGTATTTACATATCTGCCACTGTGCAGGAGAATCCGTATAGGTGTTCGAGTGTTCGAACCGTAATGCGCAAGAAATGGTACCGAAACCCCGTATTTACATATCTGCCACTGTGCAGGAGAATCCGCATAGGTGTTCGAGTGTTCGAACCGTAATGCGCAAGAAATGGTATGTAAACCCCGTATTAACATATCTGCCACTGTGCAGGAGAATCCGCATAGGTGTTCGAGTGTTCGAACCGTAATGCGCAAGAAATGGTATGTAAACCCCGTATTTACATATCTGCCACTGTGCAGGAGAATCCGTATAGGTGTTCGAGTGTTCCAACCGTAATGCGCAAGAAATGGTACCGAAACCCCGTATTTACATATCTTCCACTGTGCAGGAGAATCCGTATAGGTGTTCGAGTGTTCGAACCGTAATGCGCAAGAAATGGTACCGAAACCCCGTATTTACATATCTGCCACTGTGTAGGAGAATCTGGATAGGTGTTCGAGTGTTCGAACCGTAATGCGCAAGAAATGGTACCAAAACCCCGTATTTACATATCTGCCACTGTGTAGGAGAATCGGCATAGGTGTTCGAGTGTTCGAACCGTAATGCGCAAGAAATGGTATGTAAACCCCGTATTTACATATCTGCAACTGTGCAGGAGAATCAGCATAGGTGTTCGAGTGTTCGAACCGTAATGCGCAAGAAATGGTATGTAAACCCCGTATTTACATATCTGCCACTGTGCAGGAGAATCGGTATATGTGTTCGAGTGTTCGAACCGTAATGCGCAAGAAATGGTACGGAAACCCCGTATTTACATATCTGCCACTGTGTAGGAGAATCCGCATAGGTGTTCGAGTGTTCGAACCGTAATGCGCAAGAAATGGTATGTAAACCCCGTATTTACATATCTGCCACTGTGCAGGAGAATCCGTATAGGTGTTCGAGTGTTCGAACCGTAATGCGCAAGAAATGGTATGTAAACCCCGTATTTACATATCTGCCACTGTGCAGGAGAATCCGTATAGGTGTTCGAGTGTTCCAACCGTAATGCGCAAGAAATGGTACCGAAACCCCGTATTTACATATCTGCCACTGTGCAGGAGAATCCGTATAGGTGTTCGAGTGTTCGAACCGTAATGCGCAAGAAATGGCACCGAAACCACGTATTTACATATCTACCACTGTGCAGGAGAATCCGGATAGGTGTTTGAGTGTTCGAACCGTAATGCGCAAGAAATGGTACCGAAACCCCGTATTTACATATCTGCCACTGTGCAGGAGAATCCGCATAGGTGTTCGAGTGTTCGAACCGTATTGCGCAAGAAATGGTATGTAAACCCCGTATTTACATATCTGCCACTGTGCAGGAGAATCCGTATAGCTGTTCGAGTGTTCGAACCGTAATGCGCAAGAAATGGTATGTAAACCCCGTATTTACATATCTGCCACTGTGCAGGAGAATCCGTATAGGTGTTCGAGTGTTCCAACCGTAATGCGCAAGAAATGGTACCGAAACCCCGTATTTACATATCTGCCACTGTGCAGGAGAATCCGTATAGGTGTTCGAGTGTTCGAACCGTAATGCGCAAGAAATGGTACCGAAACCACGTATTTACATATCTGCCACTGTGCAGGAGAATCCGGATAGGTGTTTGAGTGTTCGAACCGTAATGCGCAAGAAATGGTACCGAAACCCCGTATTTACATATCTGCCACTGTGCAGGAGAATCCGCATAGGTGTTCGAGTGTTCGAACCGTATTGCGCAAGAAATGGTATGTAAACCCCGTATTTACATATCTGCCACTGTGCAGGAGAATCCGTATAGGTGTTCGAGTGTTCGAACCGTAATGCGCAAGAAATGGTATGGAAACCCCGTATTTACATATCTGCCACTGTGCAGGAGAATCCGTATAGGTGTTCGAGTGTTCGAACCGTAATGCGCAAGAAATGGTACGGAAACCCCGTATTTACATATCTGCCACTGTGTAGGAGAATCTGTATAGCTGTTCGAGTGTTCGAACCGTAATGCGCAAGAAATGGTACCGAAACCCCGTATTTACATATCTGCCACTGTGTAGGAGAATCCGCACAGGTGTTCGAGTGTTCGAACCGTAATGCGCATGAAATGGTATGTAAACCCCGTATTTACATATCTGCCACTGTGCAGGAGAATCCGTATATGTGTTCGAGTGTTCGAACCGTAATGCGCAAGAAATGGTACGGAAACCCCGTATTTACATATCTGCCACTGTGCAGGAGAATCCGCATAGGTGTTCGAGTGTTCGAACCGTAATGCGCAAGAAATGGTATGTAAACCCCGTATTTACATATCTGCCACTGTGCAGGAGAATCCGCATAGGTGTTCGAGTGTTCGAACCGTAATGCGCAAGAAATGGTATGTAAACCCCGTATTTACATATCTGCCACTGTGCAGGAGAATCCGTATAGGTGTTCGAGTGTTCCAACCGTAATGCGCAAGAAATGGTACCGAAACCCCGTATTTACATATCTGCCACTGTGCAGGAGAATCCGTATAGGTGTTCGAGTGTTCGAACCGTAATGCGCAAGAAATGGTACCGAAACCCCGTATTTACATATCTGCCACTGTGCAGGAGAATCCGCATAGGTGTTCGAGTGTTCGAACCGTAATGCGCAAGAAATGGTATGTAAACCCCGTATTTACATATCTGCCACTGTGCAGGAGAATCCGCATAGGTGTTCGAGTGTTCGAACCGTAATGCGCAAGAAATGGTATGTAAACCCCGTATTTACATATCTGCCACTGTGCAGGAGAATCTGCATAGGTGTTCGAGTGTTCAAACCGTAATGCGCAAGAAATGGTATGTAAACCCCGTATTTACATATCTGCCACTGTGTAGGAGAATCCGTATAGGTGTTCGAGTGTGCCAACCGTAATGCGCAAGAAATGGTACCGAAACCCCGTATTTACATATCTGCCACTGTGCAGGAGAATCCGTATAGGTGTTCGAGTGTTCGAACCGTAATGCGCAAGAAATGGTAGGGAAACCCTGTATTTACATATCTGCCACTGTGCAGGAGAATCCGTATAGGTGTTCGAGTGTTCGAACCGTAATCCGCAAGAAATGGTACGGAAACCCCGTATTTACATATCTGCCACTGTGTAGGAGAATCCGTATAGCTGTTCGAGTGTTCGAACCGTAATGCGCAAGAAATGGTACCGAAACCCCGTATTTACATATCTGCCACTGTGTAGGAGAATCCGCACAGGTGTTCGAGTGTTCGAACCGTAATGCGCATGAAATGGTATGTAAACCCCGTATTTGCATATCTGCCACTGTGCAGGAGAATCCGTATATGTGTTCGAGTGTTCGAACCGTAATGCGCAAGAAATGGTACGGAAACCCCGTATTTACATATCTGCCACTGTGCAGGAGAATCCGCATAGGTGTTCGAGTGTTCGAACCGTAATGCGCAAGAAATGGTATGTAAACCCCGTATTTACATATCTGCCACTGTGCAGGAGAATCCGCATAGGTGTTCGAGTGTTCGAACCGTAATGCGCAAGAAATGGTATGTAAACCCCGTATTTACATATCTGCCACTGTGCAGGAGAATCCGTATAGGTGTTCGAGTGTTCCAACCGTAATGCGCAAGAAATGGTACCGAAACCCCGTATTTACATATCTGCCACTGTGCAGGAGAATCCGTATAGGTGTTCGAGTGTTCGAACCGTAATGCGCAAGAAATGGTACCGAAACCCCGTATTTAAATATCTGCCACTGTGCAGGAGAATCCGCATAGGTGTTCGAGTGTTCGAACCGTAATGCGCAAGAAATGGTATGTAAACCCCGTATTTACATATCTGCCACTGTGCAGGAGAATCCGCATAGGTGTTCGAGTGTTCGAACCGTAATGCGCAAGAAATGGTATGTAAACCCCGTATTTACATATCTGCCACTGTGCAGGAGAATCCGTATAGGTGTTCGAGTGTTCTAACCGTAATGCGCAAGAAATGGTACCGAAACCCCGTATTTACATATCTGCCACTGTGCAGGAGAATCCGTATAGGTGTTCGAGTGTTCGAACCGTAATGCGCAAGAAATGGTACCGAAACCCCGTATTTACATATCTGCCACTGTGCAGGAGAATCCGCATAGGTGTTCGAGTGTTCGAACCGTAATGCGCAAGAAATGGTATGTAAACCCCGTATTTACATATCTGCCACTGTGCAGGAGAATCCGCATAGGTGTTCGAGTGTTCGAACCGTAATGCGCAAGAAATGGTATGTAAACCCCGTATTTACATATCTGCCACTGTGTAGGAGAATCCGCATAGGTGTTCGAGTGTTCAAACCGTAATGCGCAAGAAATGGTATGTAAACCCCGTATTTACATATCTGCCACTGTGTAGGAGAATCCGTATAGGTGTTCGAGTGTGCCAACCGTAATGCGCAAGAAATGGTACCGAAACCCCGTATTTACATATCTGCCACTGTGCAGGAGAATCCGTATAGGTGTTCGAGTGTTCGAACCGTAATGCGCAAGAAATGGTACCGAAACCCCGTATTTACATATCTGCCACTGTGCAGGAGAATCTGGATAGGTGTTCGAGTGTTCGAACCGTAATGCGCAAGAAATGGTACCAAAACCCCGTATTTACATATCTGCCACTGTGTAGGAGAATCGGCATAGGTGTTCGAGTGTTCGAACAGTAATGCGCAAGAAATGGTATGTAAACCCCGTATTTACATATCTGCAACTGTGCAGGAGAATCAGCATAGGTGTTCGAGTGTTCGAACCGTAATGCGCAAGAAATGGTATGTAAACCCCGTATTTACATATCTGCCACTGTGCAGGAGAATCCGTATATGTGTTCGAGTGTTCGAACCGTAATGCGCAAGAAATGGTACGGAAACCCCGTATTTACATATCTGCCACTGTGCAGGAGAATCCGCATAGGTGTTCGAGTGTTCGAACCGTAATGTGCAAGAAATGGTATGTAAACCCCGTATTTACATATCTGCCACTGTGCAGGAGAATCCGCATAGGTGTTCGAGTGTTCGAACCGTAATGCGCAAGAAATGGTATGTAAACCCCGTATTTACATATCTGCCACTGTGCAGGAGAATCCGTATAGGTGTTCGAGTGTTCGAACCGTAATGCGCAAGAAATGGTACCGAAACCCCGTATTTACATATCTGCCACTGTGCAGGAGAATCCGTATAGGTGTTCGAGTGTTCGAACCGTAATGCGCAAGAAATGGTACCGAAACCACGTATTTACATATCTGCCACTGTGCAGGAGAATCCGGATAGGTGTTTGAGTGTTCGAACCGTAATGCGCAAGAAATGGTACCGAAACCCCGTATTTACATATCTGCCACTGTGCAGGAGAATCCGCATAGGTGTTCGAGTGTTCGAACCGTATTGCGCAAGAAATGGTATGTAAACCCCGTATTTACATATCTGCCACTGTGCAGGAGAATCCGTATAGGTGTTCGAGTGTTCGAACCGTAATGCGCAAGAAATGGTATGGAAACCCCGTATTTACATATCTGCCACTGTGCAGGAGAATCCGTATAGGTGTTCGAGTGTTCGAACCGTAATGCGCAAGAAATGGTACGGAAACCCCGTATTTACATATCTGCCACTGTGTAGGAGAATCTGTATAGCTGTTCGAGTGTTCGAACCGTAATGCGCAAGAAATGGTACCGAAACCCCGTATTTACATATCTGCCACTGTGTAGGAGAATCCGCACAGGTGTTCGAGTGTTCGAACCGTAATGCGCATGAAATGGTATGTAAACCCCGTATTTACATATCTGCCACTGTGCAGGAGAATCCGTATATGTGTTCGAGTGTTCGAACCGTAATGCGCAAGAAATGGTACGGAAACCCCGTATTTACATATCTGCCACTGTGCAGGAGAATCCGCATAGGTGTTCGAGTGTTCGAACCGTAATGCGCAAGAAATGGTATGTAAACCCCGTATTTACATATCTGCCACTGTGCAGGAGAATCCGCATAGGTGTTCGAGTGTTCGAACCGTAATGCGCAAGAAATGGTATGTAAACCCCGTATTTACATATCTGCCACTGTGCAGGAGAATCCGTATAGGTGTTCGAGTGTTCCAACCGTAATGCGCAAGAAATGGTACCGAAACCCCGTATTTACATATCTGCCACTGTGCAGGAGAATCCGTATAGGTGTTCGAGTGTTCGAACCGTAATGCGCAAGAAATGGTACCGAAACCCCGTATTTACATATCTGCCACTGTGCAGGAGAATCCGCATAGGTGTTCGAGTGTTCGAACCGTAATGCGCAAGAAATGGTATGTAAACCCCGTATTTACATATCTGCCACTGTGCAGGAGAATCCGCATAGGTGTTCGAGTGTTCGAACCGTAATGCGCAAGAAATGGTATGTAAACCCCGTATTTACATATCTGCCACTGTGCAGGAGAATCTGCATAGGTGTTCGAGTGTTCAAACCGTAATGCGCAAGAAATGGTATGTAAACCCCGTATTTACATATCTGCCACTGTGTAGGAGAATCCGTATAGGTGTTCGAGTGTGCCAACCGTAATGCGCAAGAAATGGTACCGAAACCCCGTATTTACATATCTGCCACTGTGCAGGAGAATCCGTATAGGTGTTCGAGTGTTCGAACCGTAATGCGCAAGAAATGGTAGGGAAACCCTGTATTTACATATCTGCCACTGTGCAGGAGAATCCGTATAGGTGTTCGAGTGTTCGAACCGTAATCCGCAAGAAATGGTACGGAAACCCCGTATTTACATATCTGCCACTGTGTAGGAGAATCCGTATAGCTGTTCGAGTGTTCGAACCGTAATGCGCAAGAAATGGTACCGAAACCCCGTATTTACATATCTGCCACTGTGTAGGAGAATCCGCACAGGTGTTCGAGTGTTCGAACCGTAATGCGCATGAAATGGTATGTAAACCCCGTATTTGCATATCTGCCACTGTGCAGGAGAATCCGTATATGTGTTCGAGTGTTCGAACCGTAATGCGCAAGAAATGGTACGGAAACCCCGTATTTACATATCTGCCACTGTGCAGGAGAATCCGCATAGGTGTTCGAGTGTTCGAACCGTAATGCGCAAGAAATGGTATGTAAACCCCGTATTTACATATCTGCCACTGTGCAGGAGAATCCGCATAGGTGTTCGAGTGTTCGAACCGTAATGCGCAAGAAATGGTATGTAAACCCCGTATTTACATATCTGCCACTGTGCAGGAGAATCCGTATAGGTGTTCGAGTGTTCCAACCGTAATGCGCAAGAAATGGTACCGAAACCCCGTATTTACATATCTGCCACTGTGCAGGAGAATCCGTATAGGTGTTCGAGTGTTCGAACCGTAATGCGCAAGAAATGGTACCGAAACCCCGTATTTAAATATCTGCCACTGTGCAGGAGAATCCGCATAGGTGTTCGAGTGTTCGAACCGTAATGCGCAAGAAATGGTATGTAAACCCCGTATTTACATATCTGCCACTGTGCAGGAGAATCCGCATAGGTGTTCGAGTGTTCGAACCGTAATGCGCAAGAAATGGTATGTAAACCCCGTATTTACATATCTGCCACTGTGCAGGAGAATCCGTATAGGTGTTCGAGTGTTCTAACCGTAATGCGCAAGAAATGGTACCGAAACCCCGTATTTACATATCTGCCACTGTGCAGGAGAATCCGTATAGGTGTTCGAGTGTTCGAACCGTAATGCGCAAGAAATGGTACCGAAACCCCGTATTTACATATCTGCCACTGTGCAGGAGAATCCGCATAGGTGTTCGAGTGTTCGAACCGTAATGCGCAAGAAATGGTATGTAAACCCCGTATTTACATATCTGCCACTGTGCAGGAGAATCCGCATAGGTGTTCGAGTGTTCGAACCGTAATGCGCAAGAAATGGTATGTAAACCCCGTATTTACATATCTGCCACTGTGTAGGAGAATCCGCATAGGTGTTCGAGTGTTCAAACCGTAATGCGCAAGAAATGGTATGTAAACCCCGTATTTACATATCTGCCACTGTGTAGGAGAATCCGTATAGGTGTTCGAGTGTGCCAACCGTAATGCGCAAGAAATGGTACCGAAACCCCGTATTTACATATCTGCCACTGTGCAGGAGAATCCGTATAGGTGTTCGAGTGTTCGAACCGTAATGCGCAAGAAATGGTACCGAAACCCCGTATTTACATATCTGCCACTGTGCAGGAGAATCTGGATAGGTGTTCGAGTGTTCGAACCGTAATGCGCAAGAAATGGTACCAAAACCCCGTATTTACATATCTGCCACTGTGTAGGAGAATCGGCATAGGTGTTCGAGTGTTCGAACAGTAATGCGCAAGAAATGGTATGTAAACCCCGTATTTACATATCTGCAACTGTGCAGGAGAATCAGCATAGGTGTTCGAGTGTTCGAACCGTAATGCGCAAGAAATGGTATGTAAACCCCGTATTTACATATCTGCCACTGTGCAGGAGAATCCGTATATGTGTTCGAGTGTTCGAACCGTAATGCGCAAGAAATGGTACGGAAACCCCGTATTTACATATCTGCCACTGTGCAGGAGAATCCGCATAGGTGTTCGAGTGTTCGAACCGTAATGTGCAAGAAATGGTATGTAAACCCCGTATTTACATATCTGCCACTGTGCAGGAGAATCCGCATAGGTGTTCGAGTGTTCGAACCGTAATGCGCAAGAAATGGTATGTAAACCCCGTATTTACATATCTGCCACTGTGCAGGAGAATCCGTATAGGTGTTCGAGTGTTCGAACCGTAATGCGCAAGAAATGGTACCGAAACCCCGTATTTACATATCTGCCACTGTGCAGGAGAATCCGTATAGGTGTTTGAGTGTTCGAACCGTAATGCGCAAGAAATGGTACCGAAACCCCGTATTTACATATCTGCCACTGTGCAGGAGAATCTGCATAGGTGTTCGAGTGTTCGAACCGTATTGCGCAAGAAATGGTATGTAAACCCCGTATTTACATATCTGCCACTGTGCAGGAGAATCCGTATAGCTGTTCGAGTGTTCGAACCGTAATGCGCAAGAAATGGTATGTAAACCCCGTATTTACATATCTGCCACTGTGCAGGAGAATCCGTATAGGTGTTCGAGTGTTCCAACCGTAATACGCAAGAAATGGTACCGAAACCCCGTATTTACATATCTGCCACTGTGCAGGAGAATCCGTATAGGTGTTCGAGTGTTCGAACCGTAATGCGCAAGAAATGGTACCGAAACCACGTATTTACATATCTGCCACTGTGCAGGAGAATCCGGATAGGTGTTTGAGTGTTCGAACCGTAATGCGCAAGAAATGGTACCGAAACCCCGTATTTACATATCTGCCACTGTGCAGGAGAATCCGCATAGGTGTTCGAGTGTTCGAACCGCATTGCGCAAGAAATGGTATGTAAACCCCGTATTTACATATCTGCCACTGTGCAGGAGAATCCGTATAGGTGTTCGAGTGTTCGAACCGTAATGCGCAAGAAATGGTATGGAAACCCCGTATTTACATATCTGCCACTGTGCAGGAGAATCCGTATAGGTGTTCGAGTGTTCGAACCGTAATGCGCAAGAAATGGTACGGAAACCCCGTATTTACATATCTGCCACTGTGTAGGAGAATCTGTATAGCTGTTCGAGTGTTCGAACCGTAATGCGCAAGAAATGGTACCGAAACCCCGTATTTACATATCTGCCACTGTGTAGGAGAATCCGCACAGGTGTTCGAGTGTTCGAACCGTAATGCGCATGAAATGGTATGTAAACCCCGTATTTACATATCTGCCACTGTGCAGGAGAATCCGTATATGTGTTCGAGTGTTCGAACCGTAATGCGCAAGAAATGGTACGGAAACCCCGTATTTACATATCTGCCACTGTGCAGGAGAATCCGCATAGGTGTTCGAGTGTTCGAACCGTAATGCGCAAGAAATGGTATGTAAACCCCGTATTTACATATCTGCCACTGTGCAGGAGAATCCGCATAGGTGTTCGAGTGTTCGAACCGTAATGCGCAAGAAATGGTATGTAAACCCCGTATTTACATATCTGCCACTGTGCAGGAGAATCCGTATAGGTGTTCGAGTGTTCCAACCGTAATGCGCAAGAAATGGTACCGAAACCCCGTATTTACATATCTGCCACTGTGCAGGAGAATCCGTATAGGTGTTCGAGTGTTCGAACCGTAATGCGCAAGAAATGGTACCGAAACCCCGTATTTACATATCTGCCACTGTGCAGGAGAATCCGCATAGGTGTTCGAGTGTTCGAACCGTAATGCGCAAGAAATGGTATGTAAACCCCGTATTTACATATCTGCCACTGTGCAGGAGAATCCGTATAGGTGTTCGAGTGTTCGAACCGTAATGCGCAAGAAATGGTATGTAAACCCCGTATTTACATATCTGCCACTGTGCAGGAGAATCCGTATAGGTGTTCGAGTGTTCCAACCGTAATGCGCAAGAAATGGTACCGAAACCCCGTATTTACATATCTGCCACTGTGCAGGAGAATCCGTATAGGTGTTCGAGTGTTCGAACCGTAATGCGCAAGAAATGGTACCGAAACCCCGTATTTACATATCTGCCACTGTGCAGGAGAATCCGCATAGGTGTTCGAGTGTTCGAACCGTAATGCGCAAGAAATGGTATGTAAACCCCGTATTTACATATCTGCCACTGTGCAGGAGAATCCGCATAGGTGTTCGAGTGTTCGAACCGTAATGCGCAAGAAATGGTATGTAAACCCCGTATTTACATATCTGCCACTGTGCAGGAGAATCCGTATAGGTGTTCGAGTGTTCCAACCGTAATGCGCAAGAAATGGTACCGAAACCCCGTATTTACATATCTGCCACTGTGCAGGAGAATCCGTATAGGTGTTCGAGTGTTCGAACCGTAATGCGCAAGAAATGGTACCGAAACCACGTATTTACATATCTACCACTGTGCAGGAGAATCCGGATAGGTGTTTGAGTGTTCGAACCGTAATGCGCAAGAAATGGTACCGAAACCCCGTATTTACATATCTGCCACTGTGCAGGAGAATCCGCATAGGTGTTCGAGTGTTCGAACCGTATTGCGCAAAAAATGGTATGTAAACCCCGTATTTACATATCTGCCACTGTGTAGGAGAATCCGTATATGTGTTCGAGTGTTCGAACCGTAATGCGCATGAAATGGTATGTAAACCCCGTATTTACATATCTGCCACTGTGGAGGAGAATCCGTATATGTGTTCGAGTGTTCGAACCGTAATGCGCAAGAAATGGTACGGAAACCCCGTATTTACATATCTGCCACTGTGCAGGAGAATCCGCATAGGTGTTCGAGTGTTCGAACCGTAATGCGCAAGAAATGGTATGTAAATCCCGTATTTACATATCTGCCACTGTGCAGGAGAATCCGCATAGGTGTTCGAGTGTTCGAACCGTAATGCGCAAGAAATGGTATGTAAACCCCGTATTTACATATCTGCCACTGTGCAGGAGAATCCGTATAGGTGTTCGAGTGTTCCAACCGTAATGCGCAAGAAATGGTACCGAAACCCCGTATTTACATATCTGCCACTGTGCAGGAGAATCCGTATAGGTGTTCGAGTGTTCGAACCGTAATGCGCAAGAAATGGTACCGAAACCCCGTATTTACATATCTGCCACTGTGCAGGAGAATCCGCATAGGTGTTCGAGTGTTCGAACCGTAATGCGCAAAAAATGGTATGTAAACCCCGTATTTACATATCTGCCACTGTGCAGGAGAATCCGCATTGGTGTTCGAGTGTTCGAACCGTAATGCGCAAGAAATGGTATGTAAACCCCGTATTTACATATCTGCCACTGTGCAGGAGAATCCGCATAGGTGTTCGAGTGTTCAAACCGTAATGCGCAAGAAATGGTATGTAAACCCCGTATTTACATATCTGCCACTGTGTAGGAGAATCCGTATAGGTGTTCGAGTGTGCCAACCGTAATGCGCAAGAAATGGTACCGAAACCCCGTATTTACATATCTGCCACTGTGCAGGAGAATCCGTATAGGTGTTCGAGTGTTCGAACCGTAATGCGCAAGAAATGGTATGGAAACCCCGTATTTACATATCTGCCACTGTGCAGGAGAATCCGTATAGGTGTTCGAGTGTTCGAACCGTAATGCGCAAGAAATGGTACGGAAACCCCGTATTTACATATCTGCCACTGTGTAGGAGAATCCGTATAGCTGTTCGAGTGTTCGAACCGTAATGCGCAAGAAATGGTACCGAAACCCCGTATTTACATATCTGCCACTGTGTAGGAGAATCCGCACAGGTGTTCGAGTGTTCGAACCGTAATGCGCATGAAATGGTATGTAAACCCCGTATTTGCATATCTGCCACTGTGCAGGAGAATCCGTATATGTGTTCGAGTGTTCGAACCGTAATGCGCAAAAATGGTACGGAAACCCCGTATTTACATATCTGCCACTGTGCAGGAGAATCCGCATAGGTGTTCGAGTGTTCGAACCGTAATGCGCAAGAAATGGTATGTAAACCCCGTATTTACATATCTGCCACTGTGCAGGAGAATCCGCATAGGTGTTCGAGTGTTCGAACCGTAATGCGCAAGAAATGGTATGTAAACCCCGTATTTACATATCTGCCACTGTGCAGGAGAATCCGTATAGGTGTTCGAGTGTTCCAACCGTAATGCGCAAGAAATGGTACCGAAACCCCGTATTTACATATCTGCCACTGTGCAGGAGAATCCGTATAGGTGTTCGAGTGTTCGAACCGTAATGCGCAAGAAATGGTACCGAAACCCCGTATTTACATATCTGCCACTGTGAAGGAGAATTCGCATAGGTGTTCGAGTGTTCGAACCGTAATGCGCAAGAAATGGTATGTAAACCCCGTATTTACATATCTGCCACTGTGCAGGACAATCCGCATAGGTGTTCGAGTGTTCGAACCGTAATGCGCAAGAAATGGTATGTAAACCCCGTATTTACATATCTGCCACTGTGCAGGAGAATCCGTATAGGTGTTCGAGTGTTCCAACCGTAATGCGCAAGAAATGGTACCGAAACCCCGTATTTACATATCTGCCACTGTGCAGGAGAATCCGTATAGGTGTTCGAGTGTTCGAACCGTAATGCGCAAGAAATGGTACCGAAACCCCGTATTTACATATCTGCCACTGTGCAGGAGAATCTGGATAGGTGTTCGAGTGTTCGAACCGTAATGCGCAAGAAATGGTACCAAAACCCCGTATTTACATATCTGCCACTGTGTAGGAGAATCGGCATAGGTGTTCGAGTGTTCGAACCGTAATGCGCAAGAAATGGTATGTAAACCCCGTATTTACATATCTGCAACTGTGCAGGAGAATCAGCATAGGTGTTCGAGTGTTCGAACCGTAATGCGCAAGAAATGGTATGTAAACCCCGTATTTACATATCTGCCACTGTGCAGGAGAATCCGCATTGGTGTTCGAGTGTTCGAACCGTAATGCGCAAGAAATGGTATGTAAACCCCGTATTTACATATCTGCCACTGTGCAGGAGAATCCGCATAGGTGTTCGAGTGTTCAAACCGTAATGCGCAAGAAATGGTATGTAAACCCCGTATTTACATATCTGCCACTGTGTAGGAGAATCCGTATAGGTGTTCGAGTGTGCCAACCGTAATGCGCAAGAAATGGTACCGAAACCTCGTATTTACATATCTGCCACTGTGCAGGAGAATCCGTATAGGTGTTCGAGTGTTCGAACCGTAATGCGCAAGAAATGGTATGGAAACCCCGTATTTACATATCTGCCACTGTGCAGGAGAATCCGTATAGGTGTTCGAGTGTTCGAAACGTAATGCGCAAGAAATGGTACGGAAACCCCGTATTTACATATCTGCCACTGTGTAGGAGAATCCGTATAGCTGTTCGAGTGTTCGAACCGTAATGCGCAAGAAATGGTACCGAAACCCCGTATTTACATATCTGCCACTGTGTAGGAGAATCCGCACAGGTGTTCGAGTGTTCGAACCGTAATGCGCATGAAATGGTATGTAAACCCCGTATTTGCATATCTGCCACTGTGCAGGAGAATCCGTATATGTGTTCGAGTGTTCGAACCGTAATGCGCAAAAATGGTACGGAAACCCCGTATTTACATATCTGCCACTGTGCAGGAGAATCCGCATAGGTGTTCGAGTGTTCGAACCGTAATGCGCAAGAAATGGTATGTAAACCCCGTATTTACATATCTGCCACTGTGCAGGAGAATCCGCATAGGTGTTCGAGTGTTCGAACCGTAATGCGCAAGAAATGGTATGTAAACCCCGTATTTACATATCTGCCACTGTGCAGGAGAATCCGTATAGGTGTTCGAGTGTTCCAACCGTAATGCGCAAGAAATGGTACCGAAACCCCGTATTTACATATCTGCCACTGTGCAGGAGAATCCGTATAGGTGTTCGAGTGTTCGAACCGTAATGCGCAAGAAATGGTACCGAAACCCCGTATTTACATATCTGCCACTGTGAAGGAGAATCCGCATAGGTGTTCGAGTGTTCGAACCGTAATGCGCAAGAAATGGTATGTAAACCCCGTATTTACATATCTGCCACTGTGCAGGACAATCCGCATAGGTGTTCGAGTGTTCGAACCGTAATGCGCAAGAAATGGTTTGTAAACCCCGTATTTACATATCTGCCACTGTGCAGGAGAATCCGTATAGGTGTTCGAGTGTTCCAACCGTAATGCGCAAGAAATGGTACCGAAACCCCGTATTTACATATCTGCCACTGTGCAGGAGAATCCGTATAGGTGTTCGAGTGTTCGAACCGTAATGCGCAAGAAATGGTACTGAAACCCCGTATTTACATATCTGCCACTGTGCAGGAGAATCTGGATAGGTGTTCGAGTGTTCGAACCGTAATGCGCAAGAAATGGTACCAAAACCCCGTATTTACATATCTGCCACTGTGTAGGAGAATCGGCATAGGTGTTCGAGTGTTCGAACCGTAATGCGCAAGAAATGGTATGTAAACCCCGTATTTACATATCTGCAACTGTGCAGGAGAATCAGCATAGGTGTTCGAGTGTTCGAACCGTAATGCGCAAGAAATGGTATGTAAACCCCGTATTTACATATCTGCCACTGTGCAGGAGAATCCGTATATGTGTTCGAGTGTTCGAACCGTAATGCGCAAGAAATGGTACGGAAACCCCGTATTTACATATCTGCCACTGTGCAGGAGAATCCGCATAGGTGTTCGAGTGTTCGAACCGTAATGCGCAAGAAATGGTATGTAAACCCCGTATTTACATATCTGCCACTGTGCAGGAGAATCCGCATAGGTGTTCGAGTGTTCGAACCGTAATGCGCAAGAAATGGTATGTAAACCCCGTATTTACATATCTGCCACTGTGCAGGAGAATCCGTATAGGTGTTCGAGTGTTCCAACCGTAATGCGCAAGAAATGGTACCGAAACCCCGTATTTACATATCTGCCACTGTGCAGGAGAATCCGTATAGGTGTTCGAGTGTTCGAACCGTAATGCGCAAGAAATGGTACCGAAACCACGTATTTACATATCTACCACTGTGCAGAAGAATCCGGATAGGTGTTTGAGTGTTCGAACCGTAATGCGCAAGAAATGGTACCGAAACCCCGTATTTACATATCTGCCACTGTGCAGGAGAATCCGCATAGGTGTTCGAGTGTTCGAACCGTATTGCGCAAGAAATGGTATGTAAACCCCGTATTTACATATCTGCCACTGTGCAGGAGAATCCGTATAGCTGTTCGAGTGTTCGAACCGTAATGCGCAAGAAATGGTATGTAAACCCCGTATTTACATATCTGCCACTGTGCAGGAGAATCCGTATAGGTGTTCGAGTGTTCCAACCGTAATGCGCAAGAAATGGTACCGAAACCCCGTATTTACATATCTGCCACTGTGCAGGAGAATCCGTATAGGTGTTCGAATGTTCGAACCGTAATGCGCAAGAAATGGTACCGAAACCACGTATTTACATATCTGCCACTGTGCAGGAGAATCCGGATAGGTGTTTGAGTGTTCGAACCGTAATGCGCAAGAAATGGTACCGAAACCCCGTATTTACATATCTGCCACTGTGCAGGAGAATCCGCATAGGTGTTCGAGTGTTCGAACCGTATTGCGCAAGAAATGGTATGTAAACCCCGTATTTACATATCTGCCACTGTGCAGGAGAATCCGTATAGGTGTTCGAGTGTTCGAACCGTAATGCGCAAGAAATGGTTTGGAAACCCCGTATTTACATATCTGCCACTGTGCAGGAGAATCCGTATAGGTGTTCGAGTGTTCGAACCGTAATGCGCAAGAAATGGTACGGAAACCCCGTATTTACATATCTGCCACTGTGTAGGAGAATCTGTATAGCTGTTCGAGTGTTCGAACCGTAATGCGCAAGAAATGGTACCGAAACCCCGTATTTACTTATCTGCCACTGTGTAGGAGAATCCGCACAGGTGTTCGAGTGTTCGAACCGTAATGCACATGAAATGGTATGTAAACCCCGTATTTACATATCTGCCACTGTGCAGGAGAATCCGTATATGTGTTCGAGTGTTCGAACCGTAATGCGCAAGAAATGGTACGGAAACCCCGTATTTACATATCTGCCACTGTGCAGGAGAATCCGCATAGGTGTTCGAGTGTTCGAACCGTAATGCGCAAGAAATGGTATGTAAACCCCGTATTTACATATCTGCCACTGTGCAGGAGAATCCGCATATGTGTTCGAGTGTTCGAACCGTAATGCGCAAGAAATGGTATGTAAACCCCGTATTTACATATCTGCCACTGTGCAGGAGAATCCGTATAGGTGTTCGAGTGTTCCAACCGTAATGCGCAAGAAATGGTACCGAAACCCCGTATTTACATATCTGCCACTGTGCAGGAGAATCCGTATAGGTGTTCGAGTGTTCGAACCGTAATGCGCAAGAAATGGTACCGAAACCCCGTATTTACATATCTGCCACTGTGCAGGAGAATCCGCATAGGTGTTCGAGTGTTCGAACCGTAATGCGCAAGAAATGGTATGTAAACCCCGTATTTACATATCTGCCACTGTGCAGGAGAATCCGCATAGGTGTTCGAGTGTTCGAACCGTAATGCGCAAGAAATGGTATGTAAACCCCGTATTTACATATCTGCCACTGTGCAGGAGAATCCGCATAGGTGTTCGAGTGTTCAAACCGTAATGCGCAAGAAATGGTATGTAAACCCCGTATTTACATATCTGCCACTGTGTAGGAGAATCCGTATAGGTGTTCGAGTGTGCCAACCGTAATGCGCAAGAAATGGTACCGAAACCCCGTATTTACATATCTGCCACTGTGCAGGAGAATCCGTATAGGTGTTCGAGTGTTCGAACCGTAATGCGCAAGAAATGGTATGGAAACCCCGTATTTACATATCTGCCACTGTGCAGGAGAATCCGTATAGGTGTTCGAGTGTTCGAACCGTAATGCGCAAGAAATGGTACGGAAACCCCGTATTTACATATCTGCCACTGTGTAGGAGAATCCGTATAGCTGTTCGAGTGTTCGAACCGTAATGCGCAAGAAATGGTACCGAAACCCCGTATTTACATATCTGCCACTGTGTAGGAGAATCCGCACAGGTGTTCGAGTGTTCGAACCGTAATGCGCATGAAATGGTATGTAAACCCCGTATTTGCATATCTGCCACTGTGCAGGAGAATCCGTATATGTGTTCGAGTGTTCGAACCGTAATGCGCAAGAAATGGTACGGAAACCCCGTATTTACATATCTGCCACTGTGCAGGAGAATCCGCATAGGTGTTCGAGTGTTCGAACCGTAATGCGCAAGAAATGGTATGTAAACCCCGTATTTACATATCTGCCACTGTGCAGGAGAATCCGCATAGGTGTTCGAGTGTTCGAACCGTAATGCGCAAGAAATGGTATGTAAACCCCGTATTTACATATCTGCCACTGTGCAGGAGAATCCGTATAGGTGTTCGAGTGTTCCAACCGTAATGCGCAAGAAATGGTACCGAAACCCCGTATTTACATATCTGCCACTGTGCAGGAGAATCCGTATAGGTGTTCGAGTGTTCGAACCGTAATGCGCAAGAAATGGTACCGAAACCCCGTATTTACATATCTGCCACTGTGCAGGAGAATCCGCATAGGTGTTCGAGTGTTCGAACCGTAATGCGCAAGAAATGGTATGTAAACCCCGTATTTACATATCTGCCACTGTGCAGGACAATCCGCATAGGTGTTCGAGTGTTCGAACCGTAATGCGCAAGAAATGGTATGTAAACCCCTATTTACATATCTGCCACTGTGCAGGAGAATCCGTATAGGTGTTCGAGTGTTCCAACCGTAATGCGCAAGAAATGGTACCGAAACCCCGTATTTACATATCTGCCACTGTGCAGGAGAATCCGTATAGGTGTTCGAGTGTTCCAACCGTAATGCGCAAGAAATGGTACCGAAACCCCGTATTTACATATCTGCCACTGTGCAGGAGAATCCGTATAGGTGTTCGAGTGTTCGAACCGTAATGCGCAAGAAATGGTACCGAAACCCCGTATTTACATATCTGCCACTGTGCAGGAGAATCCGCATAGGTGTTCGAGTGTTCGAACCGTAATGCGCAAGAAATGGTATGTAAACCCCGTATTTACATATCTGCCACTGTGCAGGAGAATCCGCATAGGTGTTCGAGTGTTCGAACCGTAATGCGCAAGAAATGGTATGTAAACCCCGTATTTACATATCTGCCACTGTGCAGGAGAATCCGCATAGGTGTTCGAGTGTTCAAACCGTAATGCGCAAGAAATGGTATGTAAACCCCGTATTTACATATCTGCCACTGTGTAGGAGAATCCGTATAGGTGTTCGAGTGTGCCAACCGTAATGCGCAAGAAATGGTACCGAAACCCCGTATTTACATATCTGCCACTGTGCAGGAGAATCCGTATAGGTGTTCGAGTGTTCGAACCGTAATGCGCAAGAAATGGTATGGAAACCCCGTATTTACATATCTGCCACTGTGCAGGAGAATCCGTATAGGTGTTCGAGTGTTCGAACCGTAATGCGCAAGAAATGGTACGGAAACCCCGTATTTACATATCTGCCACTGTGTAGGAGAATCCGTATAGCTGTTCGAGTGTTCGAACCGTAATGCGCAAGAAATGGTACCGAAACCCCGTATTTACATATCTGCCACTGTGTAGGAGAATCCGCACAGGTGTTCGAGTGTTCGAACCGTAATGCGCATGAAATGGTATGTAAACCCCGTATTTGCATATCTGCCACTGTGCAGGAGAATCCGTATATGTGTTCGAGTGTTCGAACCGTAATGCGCAAGAAATGGTACGGAAACCCCGTATTTACATATCTGCCACTGTGCAGGAGAATCCGCATAGGTGTTCGAGTGTTCGAACCGTAATGCGCAAGAAATGGTATGTAAACCCCGTATTTACATATCTGCCACTGTGCAGGAGAATCCGCATAGGTGTTCGAGTGTTCGAACCGTAATGCGCAAGAAATGGTATGTAAACCCCGTATTTACATATCTGCCACTGTGCAGGAGAATCCGTATAGGTGTTCGAGTGTTCCAACCGTAATGCGCAAGAAATGGTACCGAAACCCCGTATTTACATATCTGCCACTGTGCAGGAGAATCCGTATAGGTGTTCGAGTGTTCGAACCGTAATGCGCAAGAAATGGTACCGAAACCCCGTATTTACATATCTGCCACTGTGCAGGAGAATCCGCATAGGTGTTCGAGTGTTCGAACCGTAATGCGCAAGAAATGGTATGTAAACCCCGTATTTACATATCTGCCACTGTGCAGGACAATCCGCATAGGTGTTCGAGTGTTCGAACCGTAATGCGCAAGAAATGGTATGTAAACCCCGTATTTACATATCTGCCACTGTGCAGGAGAATCCGTATAGGTGTTCGAGTGTTCCAACCGTAATGCGCAAGAAATGGTACCGAAACCCCGTATTTACATATCTGCCACTGTGCAGGAGAATCCGTATAGGTGTTCGAGTGTTCGAACCGTAATGCGCAAGAAATGGTACCGAAACCCCGTATTTACATATCTGCCACTGTGCAGGAGAATCTGGATAGGTGTTCGAGTGTTCGAACCGTAATGCGCAAGAAATGGTACCAAAACCCCGTATTTACATATCTGCCACTGTGTAGGAGAATCGGCATAGGTGTTCGAGTGTTCGAACCGTAATGCGCAAGAAATGGTATGTAAACCCCGTATTTACATATCTGCAACTGTGCAGGAGAATCAGCATAGGTGTTCGAGTGGTCGAACCGTAATGCGCAAGAAATGGTATGTAAACCCCGTATTTACATATCTGCCACTGTGCAGGAGAATCCGTATATGTGTTCGAGTGTTCGAACCGTAATGCGCAAGAAATGGTACGGAAACCCCGTATTTACATATCTGCCACTGTGCAGGAGAATCCGCATAGGTGTTCGAGTGTTCGAACCGTAATGCGCAAGAAATGGTATGTAAACCCCGTATTTACATATCTGCCACTGTGCAGGAGAATCCGCATAGGTGTTCGAGTGTTCGAACCGTAATGCGCAAGAAATGGTATGTAAACCCCGTATTTACATATCTGCCACTGTGCAGGAGAATCCGTATAGGTGTTCGAGTGTTCCAACCGTAATGCGCAAGAAATGGTACCGAAACCCCGTATTTACATATCTGCCACTGTGCAGGAGAATCCGTATAGGTGTTCGAGTGTTCGAACCGTAATGCGCAAGAAATGGTACCGAAACCACGTATTTACATATCTACCACTGTGCAGGAGAATCCGGATAGGTGTTTGAGTGTTCGAACCGTAATGCGCAAGAAATGGTACCGAAACCCCGTATTTACATTTCTGCCACTGTGCAGGAGAATCCGCATAGGTGTTCGAGTGTTCGAACCGTATTGCGCAAGAAATGGTATGTAAACCCCGTATTTACATATCTGCCACTGTGCAGGAGAATCCGTATAGCTGTTCGAGTGTTCGAACCGTAATGCGCAAGAAATGGTATGTAAACCCCGTATTTACATATCTGCCACTGTGCAGGAGAATCCGTATAGGTGTTCGAGTGTTCCAACCGTAATGCGCAAGAAATGGTACCGAAACCCCGTATTTACATATCTGCCACTGTGCAGGAGAATCCGTATAGGTGTTCGAGTGTTCGAACCGTAATGCGCAAGAAATGGTACCGAAACCACGTATTTACATATCTGCCACTGTGCAGGAGAATCCGGATAGGTGTTTGAGTGTTCGAACCGTAATGCGCAAGAAATGGTACCGAAACCCCGTATTTACATATCTGCCACTGTGCAGGAGAATCCGCATAGGTGTTCGAGTGTTCGAACCGTATTGCGCAAGAAATGGTATGTAAACCCCGTATTTACATATCTGCCACTGTGCAGGAGAATCCGTATAGGTGTTCGAGTGTTCGAACCGTAATGCGCAAGAAATGGTATGGAAACCCCGTATTTACATATCTGCCACTGTGCAGGAGAATCCGTATAGGTGTTCGAGTGTTCGAACCGTAATGCGCAAGAAATGGTACAGAAACCCCGTATTTACATATCTGCCACTGTGTAGGAGAATCTGTATAGCTGTTCGAGTGTTCGAACCGTAATGCGCAAGAAATGGTACCGAAACCCCGTATTTACATATCTGCCACTGTGTAGGAGAATCCGCACAGGTGTTCGAGTGTTCGAACCGTAATGCGCATGAAATGGTATGTAAACCCCGTATTTACATATCTGCCACTGTGCAGGAGAATCCGTATATGTGTTCGAGTGTTCGAACCGTAATGCGCAAGAAATGGTACGGAAACCCCGTATTTACATATCTGCCACTGTGCAGGAGAATCCGCATAGGTGTTCGAGTGTTCGAACCGTAATGCGCAAGAAATGGTATGTAAACCCCGTATTTACATGTCTGCCACTGTGCAGGAGAATCCGCATAGGTGTTCGAGTGTTCGAACCGTAATGCGCAAGAAATGGTATGTAAACCCCGTATTTACATATCTGCCACTGTGCAGGAGAATCCGTATAGGTGTTCGAGTGTTCCAACCGTAATGCGCAAGAAATGGTACCGAAACCCCGTATTTACATATCTGCCACTGTGTAGGAGAATCCGTATAGGTGTTCGAGTGTTCGAACCGTAATGCGCAAGAAATGGTACCGAAACCCCGTATTTACATATCTGCCACTGTGCAGGAGAATCCGCATAGGTGTTCGAGTGTTCGAACCGTAATGCGCAAGAAATGGTATGTAAACCCCGTATTTACATATCTGCCACTGTGCAGGAGAATCCGCATAGGTGTTCGAGTGTTCAAACCGTAATGCGCAAGAAATGGTATGTAAACCCCGTATTTACATATCTGCCACTGTGTAGGAGAATCCGTATAGGTGTTCGAGTGTGCCAACCGTAATGCGCAAGAAATGGTACCGAAACCCCGTATTTACATATCTGCCACTGTGCAGGAGAATCCGTATAGGTGTTCGAGTGTTCGAACCGTAATGCGCAAGAAATGGTACCGAAACCCCGTATTTACATATCTGCCACTGTGCAGGAGAATCCGGATAGGTGTTCGAGTGTTCGAACCGTAATGCGCAAGAAATGGTACCGAAACCCCGTATTTACATATCTGCCACTGTGTAGCAGAATCGGCATAGGTGTTCGAGTGTTCGAACCGTAATGCGCAAGAAATGGTATGTAAACCCCGTATTTACATATCTGCAACTGTGCAGGAGAATCAGCATAGGTGTTCGAGTGTTCGAACCGTAATGCGCAAGAAATGGGACGGAAACCCCGTATTTACATATCTGCCACTGTGCAGGAGAATCCGCATAGGTGTTCGAGTGTTCGAACCGTAATGCGCAAGAAATGGTACCGATACCCCGTATTTACATATCTGCCACTGTGTAGGAGAATCGGCATAGGTGTTCGAGTGTTCGAACCGTAATGCGCAAGAAATGGTATGTAAACCCCGTATTTACATATCTGCCACTGTGCAGGAGAATCCGTATATGTGTTCGAGTGTTCGAACCGTAATGCGCAAGAAATGGTACGGAAACCCCGTATTTACATATCTGCCACTGTGCAGGAGAATCCGCATAGGTGTTCGAGTGTTCGAACCGTAATGCGCAAGAAATGGTATGTAAACCCCGTATTTACATATCTGCCACTGTGCAGGAGAATCCGCATAGGTGTTCGAGTGTTCGAACCGTAATGCGCAAGAAATGGTATGTAAACCCCGTATTTACATATCTGCCACTGTGCAGGAGAATCCGTATAGGTGTTCGAGTGTTCCAACCGTAATGCGCAAGAAATGGTACCGAAACCCCGTATTTACATATCTGCCACTGTGCAGGAGAATCCGTATAGGTGTTCGAGTGTTCGAACCGTAATGCGCAAGAAATGGTACCGAAACCCCGTATTTACATATCTGCCACTGTGCAGGAGAATCCGCATAGGTGTTCGAGTGTTCGAACCGTAATGCGCAAGAAATGGTATGTAAACCCCGTATTTACATATCTGCCACTGTGCAGGAGAATCCGCATAGGTGTTCGAGTGTTCGAACCGTAATGCGCAAGAAATGGTATGTAAACCCCGTATTTACATATCTGCCACTGTGCAGGAGAATCCGTATAGGTGTTCGAGTGTTCCAACCGTAATGCGCAAGAAATGGTACCGAAACCCCGTATTTACATATCTGCCACTGTGCAGGAGAATCCGTATAGGTGTTCGAGTGTTCGAACCGTAATGCGCAAGAAATGGTACCGAAACCCCGTATTTACATATCTGCCACTGTGCAGGAGAATCCGCATAGGTGTTCGAGTGTTCGAACCGTAATGCGCAAGAAATGGTATGTAAACCCCGTATTTAAATATCTGCCACTGTGCAGGAGAATCCGCATAGGTGTTCGAGTGTTCAAACCGTAATGCGCAAGAAATGGTATGTAAACCCCGTATTTACATATCTGCCACTGTGTAGGAGAATCCGTATAGGTGTTCGAGTGTGCCAACCGTAATGCGCAAGAAATGGTACCGAAACCCCGTATTTACATATCTGCCACTGTGCAGGAGAATCCGTATAGGTGTTCGAGTGTTCGAACCGTAATGCGCAAGAAATGGTACCGAAACCCCGTATTTACATATCTGCCACTGTGCAGGAGAATCCGGATAGGTGTTCGAGTGTTCGAACCGTAATGCGCAAGAAATGGTACCGAAACCCCGTATTTACATATCTGCCACTGTGTAGGAGAATCGGCATAGGTGTTCGAGTGTTCGAACCGTAATGCGCAAGAAATGGTATGTAAACCCCGTATTTACATATCTGCAACTGTGCAGGAGAATCAGCATAGGTGTTCGAGTGTTCGAACCGTAATGCGCAAGAAATGGTACGGAAACCCCGTATTTACATATCTGCCACTGTGCAGGAGAATCCGCATAGGTGTTCGAGTGTTCGAACCGTAATGCGCAAGAAATGGTACCGAAACCCCGTATTTACATATCTGCCACTGTGTAGGAGAATCGGCATAGGTGTTCGAGTGTTCGAACCGTAATGTGCAAGAAATGGTATGTAAACCCCGTATTTACATATCTGCCACTGTGCAGGAGAATCCGTATATGCCTTCGAGTGTTCGAACCGTAATGCGCAAGAAATGGTACGGAAACCCCGTATTTACATATCTGCCACTGTGCAGGAGAATCCGCATAGGTGTTCGAGTGTTCGAACCGTAATGCGCAAGAAATGGTATGTAAACCCCGTATTTACATATCTGCCACTGTGCAGGAGAATCCGCATAGGTGTTCGAGTGTTCGGACCGTAATGCGCAAGAAATGGTATGTAAACCCCGTATTTACATATCTGCCACTGTGCAGGAGAATCCGTATAGGTGTTCGAGTGTTCCAACCGTAATGCGCAAGAAATGGTACCGAAACCCCGTATTTACATATCTGCCACTGTGCAGGAGAATCCGTATAGGTGTTCGAGTGTTCGAACCGTAATGCGCAAGAAATGGTACCGAAACCCCGTATTTACATATCTGCCACTGTGCAGGAGAATCCGCATAGGTGTTCGAGTGTTCGAACCGTAATGCGCAAGAAATGGTATGTAAACCCCGTATTTACATATCTGCCACTGTGCAGGAGAATCCGCATAGGTGTTCGAGTGTTCGAACCGTAATGCGCAAGAAATGGTATGTAAACCCCGTATTTACATATCTGCCACTGTGCAGGAGAATCCGTATAGGTGTTCGAGTGTTCCAACCGTAATGCGCAAGAAATGGTACCGAAACCCCGTATTTACAAATCTGCCACTGTGCAGGAGAATCCGTATAGGTGTTCGAGTGTTCGAACCGTAATGCGCAAGAAATGGTACCGAAACCACGTATTTACATATTTGCCACTGTGCAGGAGAATCCGGATAGGTGTTTGAGTGTTCGAACCGTAATGCGCAAGAAATGGTACCGAAACCCCGTATTTACATATCTGCCACTGTGCAGGAGAATCCGCATAGGTGTTCTAGTGTTCGAACCGTATTGCGCAAGAAATGGTATGTAAACCCCGTATTTACATATCTGCCACTGTGCAGGAGAATCCGTATAGGTGTTCGAGTGTTCGAACCGTAATGCGCAAGAAATGGTATGGAAACCCTGTATTTACATATCTGCCACTGTGCAGGAGAATCCGTATAGGTGTTCGAGTGTTCGAACCGTAATGCGCAAGAAATGGTACGGAAACCCCGTATTTACATATCTGCCACTGTGTAGGAGAATCCGTATAGCTGTTCGAGTGTTCGAACCGTAATGCGCAAGAAATGGTACCGAAACCCCGTATTTACATATCTGCCACTGTGTAGGAGAATCCGCACAGGTGTTCGAGTGTTCGAACCGTAATGCGCATGAAATGGTATGTAAACCCCGTATTTACATATCTGCCACTGTGCAGGAGAATCCGTATATGTGTTCGAGTGTTCGAACCGTAATGCGCAAGAAATGGTACGGAAACCCCGTATTTACATATCTGCCACTGTGCAGGAGAATCTGTATAGGTGTTGGAGTGTTCGAACCGTAATGCGCAAGAAATGGTACCCAAACCCCGTATTTACATATCTGCCACTGTGCAGGAGAATCCGCATAGGTGTTCGAGTGTTCGAACCGTAATGCGCAAGAAATGGTATGTAAACCCCGTATTTACATATCTGCCACTGTGCAGGAGAATCCGTATAGGTGTTCGAGTGTTCCAACCGTAATGCGCAAGAAATGGTACCGAAACCCCGTATTTACATATCTGCCACTGTGCAGGAGAATCCGTATAGGTGTTCGAGTGTTCGAACCGTAATGCGCAAGAAATGGTACCGAAACCCCGTATTTACATATCTGCCACTGTGCAGGAGAATCCGCATAGGTGTTCGAGTGTTCGAACCGTAATGCGCAAGAAATGGTATGTAAACCCCGTATTTACATATCTGCCACTGTGCAGGAGAATCCGCATAGGTGTTTGAGTGTTCCAACCGTAATGCGCAAGAAATGGTACCGAAACCCCGTATTTACATATCTGCCACTGTGCAGGAGAATCCGTATAGGTGTTCGAGTGTTCGAACCGTAATGCGCAAGAAATGGTACCGAAACCCCGTATTTACATATCTGCCACTGTGCAGGAGAATCCGGATAGGTGTTCGAGTGTTCGAACCGTAATGCGCAAGAAATGGTACCGAAACCCCGTATTTACATGTCTGCCACTGTGTAGGAGAATCGGCATAGGTGTTCGAGTGTTCGAACCGTAATGCGCAAGAAATGGTATGTAAACCCCGTATTTACATATCTGCAACTGTGCAGGAGAATCAGCATATGTGTTCGAGTGTTCGAACCGTAATGCGCAAGAAATGGTATGTAAACCCCGTATTTACATATCTGCCACTGTGCAGGAGAATCCGTATATGTGTTCGAGTGTTCGAACCGTAATGCGCAAGAAATGGTACGGAAACCCCGTATTTACATATCTGCCACTGTGCAGGAGAATCCGCATAGGTGTTCGAGTGTTCGAACCGTAATGCGCAAGAAATGGTATGTAAACCCCGTATTTACATATCTGCCACTGTGCAGGAGAATCCGCATAGGTGTTCGAGTGTTCGAACCGTATTGTGCATGAAATGATATGTAAACCCCGTATTTACATATCTGCCACTGTGCAGGAGAATCCGTATAGGTGTTCGAGTGTTCCAACCGTAATGCGCAAGAAATGGTACCGAAACCCCGTATTTACATATCTGCCACTGTGCAGGAGAATCCGTATAGGTGTTCCAGTGTTCGAACCGTAATGCGCAAGAAATGGTACCGAAATCCCGTATTTACATATCTGCCACTGTGCAGGAGAATCCGGATAGGTGTTCGAGTGTTCGAACCGTAATGCGAAAGAAATGGTACCGAAACCCCGTATTTACATATCTGCCACTGTGTAGGAGAATCTGCATAGGTGTTCGAGTGTTCGAACCGTATTGCGCAAGAAATGGTATGTAAACCCCGTATTTACATATCTGCCACTGTGCAGGAGAATCCGTATAGGTGTTCGAGTGTTCGAACCGTAATGCGCAAGAAATGGTACCGAAACCCCGTATTTACATATCTGCCACTGTGCAGGATAATCCGCATAGGTGTTCGAGTGTTCGAACCGTATTGCGCATGAAACGGTATGTAAACCCCGTATTTACATATCTGCCACTGTGTAGGAGAATCCGTATAGGTGTTCGAGTGTTCGAACCGTAATGCGCAAGAAATGGTATGTAAACCCCGTATTTACATATCTGCCACTGTGCAGGAGAATCCGTATAGGTGTTCGAGTGTTCCAACCGTAATGCGCAAGAAATGGTACCGAAACCCCGTATTTACATATCTGCCACTGTGCAGGAGAATCCGTATAGGTGTTCGAGTGTTCGAACCGTAATGCGCAAGAAATGGTACCGAAACCCCGTATTTACATATCTGCCACTGTGCAGGAGAATCCGCATAGGTGTTCGAGTGTTCGAACCGTAATGCGCAAGAAATGGTATGTAAACCCCGTATTTACATATCTGCCACTGTGCAGGAGAATCCGCATAGGTGTTCGAGTGTTCCAACCGTAATGCGCAAGAAATGGTACCGAAACCCCGTATTTACATATCTGCCACTGTGCAGGAGAATCCGTATAGGTGTTCGAGTGTTCGAACCGTAATGCGCAAGAAATGGTACCGAAACCCCGTATTTACATATCTGCCACTGTGCAGGAGAATCCGGATAGGTGTTCGAGTGTTCGAACCGTAATGCGCAAGAAATGGTACCGAAACCCCGTATTTACATGTCTGCCACTGTGTAGGAGAATCGGCATAGGTGTTCGAGTGTTCGAACCGTAATGCCCAAGAAATGGTATGTAAACCCCGTATTTACATATCTGCAACTGTGCAGGAGAATCAGCATAGGTGTTCGAGTGTTCGAACCGTAATGCGCAAGAAATGGTATGTAAACCCCGTATTTACATATCTGCCACTGTGCAGGAGAATCCGTATATGTGTTCGAGTGTTCGAACCGTAATGCGCAAGAAATGGTACGGAAACCCCGTATTTACATATCTGCCACTGTGGAGGAGAATCCGCATAGGTGTTCGAGTGTTCGAACCGTAATGCGCAAGAAATGGTATGTAAACCCCGTATTTACATATCTGCCACTGTGCAGGAGAATCCGCATAGGTGTTCGAGTGTTCGAACCGTATTGTGCATGAAATGATATGTAAACCCCGTATTTACATATCTGCCACTGTGCAGGAGAATCCGTATAGGTGTTCGAGTGTTCCAACCGTAATGCGCAAGAAATGGTACCGAAACCCCGTATTTACATATCTGCCACTGTGCAGGAGAATCCGTATAGGTGTTCGAGTGTTCGAACCGTAATGCGCAAGAAATGGTACCGAAATCCCGTATTTACATATCTGCCACTGTGCAGGAGAATCCGGATAGGTGTTCGAGTGTTCGAACCGTAATGCGAAAGAAATGGTACATAAACCCCGTATTTACATATCTGCCACTGTGCAGGAGAATCTGCATAGGTGTTCGAGTGTTCGAACCGTATTGCGCAAGAAATGGTATGTAAACCCCGTATTTACATATCTGCCACTGTGCAGGAGAATCCGTATAGGTGTTCGAGTGTTCGAACCGTAATGCGCAAGAAATGGTATGTAAACCCCGTATTTACATATCTGCAACTGTGCAGGAGAATCAGCATAGGTGTTCGAGTGTTCGAACCGTAATGCGCAAGAAATGGTATGTAAACCCCGTATTTACATATCTGCCACTGTGCAGGAGAATCCGTATATGTGTTCGAGTGTTCGAACCGTAATGCGCAAGAAATGGTACGGAAACCCCGTATTTACATATCTGCCACTGTGCAGGAGAATCCGCATAGGTGTTCGAGTGTTCGAACCGTAATGCGCAAGAAATGGTATGTAAACCCCGTATTTACATATCTGCCACTGTGCAGGAGAATCCGCATAGGTGTTCGAGTGTTCGAACCGTATTGTGCATGAAATGATATGTAAACCCCGTATTTACATATCTGCCACTGTGCAGGAGAATCCGTATAGGTGTTCGAGTGTTCCAACCGTAATGCGCAAGAAATGGTACCGAAACCCCGTATTTAGATATCTGCCACTGTGCAGGAGAATCCGTATAGGTGTTCGAGTGTTCGAACCGTAATGCGCAAGAAATGGTACCGAAATCCCGTATTTACATATCTGCCACTGTGCAGGAGAATCCGGATAGGTGTTCGAGTGTTCGAACCGTAATGCGAAAGAAATGGTACCGAAACCCCGTATTTACATATCTGCCACTGTGCAGGAGAATCTGCATAGGTGTTCGAGTGTTCGAACCGTATTGCGCAAGAAATGGTATGTAAACCCCGTATTTACATATCTGCCACTGTGCAGGAGAATCCGTATAGGTGTTCGAGTGTTCGAACCGTAATGCGCAAGAAATGGTACCGAAACCCCGTATTTACATATCTGCCACTGTGCAGGATAATCCGCATAGGTGTTCGAGTGTTCGAACCGTATTGCGCATGAAACGGTATGTAAACCCCGTATTTACATATCTGCCACTGTGTAGGAGAATCCGTATAGGTGTTCGAGTGTTCGAACCGTAATGCGCAAGAAATGGTATGTAAACCCCGTATTTACATATCTGCCACTGTGCAGGAGAATCCGTATAGGTGTTCGAGTGTTCCAACCGTAATGCGCAAGAAATGGTACCGAAACCCCGTATTTACATATCTGCCACTGTGCAGGAGAATCCGTATAGGTGTTCGAGTGTTCGAACCGTAATGCGCAAGAAATGGTACCGAAACCCCGTATTTACATATCTGCCACTGTGCAGGAGAATCCGCATAGGTGTTCGAGTGTTCGAACCGTAATGCGCAAGAAATGGTATGTAAACCCCGTATTTACATATCTGCCACTGTGCAGGAGAATCCGCATAGGTGTTCGAGTGTTCCAACCGTAATGCGCAAGAAATGGTACCGAAACCCCGTATTTACATATCTGCCACTGTGCAGGAGAATCCGTATAGGTGTTCGAGTGTTCGAACCGTAATGCGCAAGAAATGGTACCGAAACCCCGTATTTACATATCTGCCACTGTGCAGGAGAATCCGGATAGGTGTTCGAGTGTTCGAACCGTAATGCGCAAGAAATGGTACCGAAACCCCGTATTTACATGTCTGCCACTGTGTAGGAGAATCGGCATAGGTGTTCGAGTGTTCGAACCGTAATGCCCAAGAAATGGTATGTAAACCCCGTATTTACATATCTGCAACTGTGCAGGAGAATCAGCATAGGTGTTCGAGTGTTCGAACCGTAATGCGCAAGAAATGGTATGTAAACCCCGTATTTACATATCTGCCACTGTGCAGGAGAATCCGTATAGGTGTTCGAGTGTTCGAACCGTAATGCGCAAGAAATGGTATGTAAACCCCGTATTTACATATCTGCCACTGTGCAGGAGAATCCGCATAGGTGTTCGAGTGTTCGAACCGTATTGTGCATGAAATGATATGTAAACCCCGTATTTACATATCTGCCACTGTGCAGGAGAATCCGTATAGGTGTTCGAGTGTTCCAACCGTAATGCGCAAGAAATGGTACCGAAACCCCGTATTTACATATCTGCCACTGTGCAGGAGAATCCGTATAGGTGTTCGAGTGTTCGAACCGTAATGCGCAAGAAATGGTACCGAAATCCCGTATTTACATATCTGCCACTGTGCAGGAGAATCCGGATAGGTGTTCGAGTGTTCGAACCGTAATGCGAAAGAAATGGTACCGAAACCCCGTATTTACATATCTGCCACTGTGCAGGAGAATCTGCATAGGTGTTCGAGTGTTCGAACCGTATTGCGCAAGAAATGGTATGTAAACCCCGTATTTACATATCTGCCACTGTGCAGGAGAATCCGTATAGGTGTTCGAGTGTTCGAACCGTAATGCGCAAGAAATGGTACCGAAACCCCGTATTTACATATCTGCCACTGTGCAGGATAATCCGCATAGGTGTTCGAGTGTTCGAACCGTATTGCGCATGAAACGGTATGTAAACCCCGTATTTACATATCTGTCACTGTGTAGGAGAATCCGTATAGGTGTTCGAGTGTTCGAACCGTAATGCGCAAGAAATGGTATGTAAACCCCGTATTTACATATCTGCCACTGTGCAGGAGAAACCGCATAGGTGTTCGAGTGTTCGAACCGTATTGTGCATGAAATGGTATGGAAACCCCGTATTTACATATCTGCCACTGTGCAGGAGAATCCGTATAGGTGTTCGAGTGTTCCAACCGTAATGCGCAAGAAATGGTACCGAAACCCCGTATTTACATATCTGCCACTGTGCAGGAGAATCCGTATAGGTGTTCGAGTGTTCGAACCGTAATGCGCAAGAAATGGTACCGAAACCCCGTATTTACATATCTGCCACTGTGCAGGAGAATCCGCATAGGTGTTCGAGTGTTCGAACCGTAATGCGCAAGAAATGGTACGTAAACCCCGTATTTACATATCTGCCACTGTGCAGGAGAATCCGCATAGGTGTTCGAGTGTTCGAACCGTAATGCGCAAGAAATGGTATGTAAACCCCGTATTTACATATCTGCCACTGTGCAGGAGAATCCGTATAGGTGTTCGAGTGTTCGAACCGTAATGCGCAAGAAATGGTACCGAAACCCCGTATTTACATATCTGCCACTGTGCAGGAGAATCCGGATAGGTGTTCGAGTGTTCGAACCGTAATGCGCAAGAAATGGTACCAAAACCCCGTATTTACATATCTGCCACTGTGTAGGAGAATCGACATAGGTGTTCGAGTGTTCGAACCGTAATGCGCAAGAAATGGTATGTAAACCCCGTGTTTACATATCTGCAACTGTGCAGGAGAATCAGCATAGGTGTTCGAGTGTTCGAACCGTAATGCGCAAGAAATGGTATGTAAACCCCGTATTTACATATCTGCCACTGTGCAGGAGAATCCGCATAGGTGTTCGAGTGTTCGAACCGTAATGCGCAAGAAATGGTATGGAAACCCCGTATTTACATATCTGCCACTGTGCAGGAGAATCCGTATAGGTGTTCGAGTGTTCCAACCGTAATGCGCAAGAAATGGTACCGAAACCCCGTATTTACATATCTGCCACTGTGCAGGAGAATCCGTATAGGTGTTCGAGTGTTCGAACCGTAATGCGCAAGAAACGGTACCGAAACCCCGTATTTACATATCTGCCACTGTGCAGGAGAATCCGCATAGGTGTTCGAGTGTTCGAACCGTAATGCGCAAGAAATGGTATGTAAACCCCGTATTTACATATCTGCCACTGTGCAGGAGAATCCGCATAGGTGTTCGAGTGTTCGAACCGTAATGCGAAAGAAATGGTATGTAAACCCCGTATTTACATATCTGCCACTGTTCAGGAGAATCCGTATAGGTGTTCGAGTGTTCCAACCGTAATGCGCAAGAAATGGTACCGAAACCCAGTATTTACATATCTGCCACTGTGCAGGAGAATCCGTATAGGTGTTCGAGTGTTCGAACCGTAATGCGCAAGAAATGGTACCGAAATCCCGTATTTACATATCTGCCACTGTGCAGGAGAATCCGGATAGGTGTTCGAGTGTTCGAACCGTAATGCGCAAGAAATGGTACCGAAACCCCGTATTTACATGTCTGCCACTGTGTAGGAGAATCGGCATAGGTGTTCGAGTGTTCGAACCGTAATGCGCAAGAAATGGTATGTAAACCCCGTATTTACATATCTGGAACTGTGCAGGAGAATCAGCATAGGTGTTCGAGTGTTCGAACCGTAATGCGCAAGAAATGGTATGTAAACCCCGTATTTACATATCAGCCACTGTGCAGGAGAATCCGTATATGTGTTCGAGTGTTCGAACCGTAATGCGCAAGAAATGGTACGGAAACCCCGTATTTACATATCTGCCACTGTGCAGGAGAATCCGCATAGGTGTTCGAGTGTTCGAACCGTAATGCGCAAGAAATGGTATGTAAACCCCGTATTTACATATCTGCCACTGTGCAGGAGAATCCGCATAGGTGTTCGAGTGTTCGAACCGTATTGTGCATGAAATGATATGTAAACCCCGTATTTACATATCTGCCACTGTGCAGGAGAATCCGTATAGGTGTTCGAGTGTTCCAACCGTAATGCGCAAGAAATGGTACCGAAACCCCGTATTTACATATCTGCCACTGTGCAGGAGAATCCGTATAGGTGTTCGAGTGTTCGAACCGTAATGCGCAAGAAATGGTACCGAAATCCCGTATTTACATATCTGCCACTGTGCAGGAGAATCCGGATAGGTGTTCGAGTGTTCGAACCGTAATGCGAAAGAAATGGTACCGAAACCCCGTATTTACATATCTGCCACTGTGCAGGAGAATCTGCATAGGTGTTCGAGTGTTCGAACCGTATTGCGCAAGAAATGGTATGTAAACCCCGTATTTACATATCTGCCACTGTGCAGGAGAATCCGTATAGGTGTTCGAGTGTTCGAACCGTAATGCGCAAGAAATGGTACCGAAACCCCGTATTTACATATCTGCCACTGTGCAGGATAATCCGCATAGGTGTTCGAGTGTTCGAACCGTATTGCGCATGAAACGGTATGTAAACCCCGTATTTACATATCTGCCACTGTGTAGGAGAATCCGTATAGGTGTTCGAGTGTTCGAACCGTAATGCGCAAGAAATGGTATGTAAACCCCGTATTTACATATCTGCCACTGTGCAGGAGAAACCGCATAGGTGTTCGAGTGTTCGAACCGTATTGTGCATGAAATGGTATGGAAACCCCGTATTTACATATCTGCCACTGTGCAGGAGAATCCGTATAGGTGTTCGAGTGTTCCAACCGTAATGCGCAAGAAATGGTACCGAAACCCCGTATTTACATATCTGCCACTGTGCAGGAGAATCCGTATAGGTGTTCGAGTGTTCGAACCGTAATGCGCAAGAAATGGTACCGAAACCCCGTATTTACATATCTGCCACTGTGCAGGAGAATCCGCATAGGTGTTCGAGTGTTCGAACCGTAATGCGCAAGAAATGGTATGTAAACCCCGTATTTACATATCTGCCACTGTGCAGGAGAATCCGCATAGGTGTTCGAGTGTTCGAACCGTAATGCGCAAGAAATGGTATGTAAACCCCGTATTTACATATCTGCCACTGTGCAGGAGAATCCGTATAGGTGTTCGAGTGTTCGAACCGTAATGCGCAAGAAATGGTACCGAAACCCCGTATTTACATATCTGCCACTGTGCAGGAGAATCCGGATAGGTGTTCGAGTGTTCGAACCGTAATGCGCAAGAAATGGTACCGAAACCCCGTATTTACATATCTGCCACTGTGTAGGAGAATCGACATAGGTGTTCGAGTGTTCGAACCGTAATGCGCAAGAAATGGTATGTAAACCCCGTGTTTACATATCTGCAACTGTGCAGGAGAATCAGCATAGGTGTTCGAGTGTTCGAACCGTAATGCGCAAGAAATGGTATGTAAACCCCGTATTTACATATCTGCCACTGTGCAGGAGAATCCGCATAGGTGTTCGAGTGTTCGAACCGTAATGCGCAAGAAATGGTATGGAAACCCCGTATTTACATATCTGCCACTGTGCAGGAGAATCCGTATAGGTGTTCGAGTGTTCCAACCGTAATGCGCAAGAAATGGTACGGAAACCCCGTATTTACATATCTGCCACTGTGCAGGAGAATCCGTATAGGTGTTCGAGTGTTCGAACCGTAATGCGCAAGAAATGGTACCGAAACCCCGTATTTACATATCTGCCACTGTGCAGGAGAATCCGCATAGGTGTTCGAGTGTTCGAACCGTAATGCGCAAGAAATGGTATGTAAACCCCGTATTTACATATCTGCCACTGTGCAGGAGAATCCGCATAGGTGTTCGAGTGTTCGAACCGTAATGCGAAAGAAATGGTATGTAAACCCCGTATTTACATATCTGCCACTGTTCAGGAGAATCCGTATAGGTGTTCGAGTGTTCCAACCGTAATGCGCAAGAAATGGTACCGAAACCCAGTATTTACATATCTGCCACTGTGCAGGAGAATCCGTATAGGTGTTCGAGTGTTCGAACCGTAATGCGCAAGAAATGGTACCGAAACCCCGTATTTACATATCTGCCACTGTGCAGGAGAATCCGGATAGGTGTTCGAGTGTTCGAACCGTAATGCGCAAGAAATGGTACCGAAACCCCGTATTTACATGTCTGCCACTGTGTAGGAGAATCGGCATAGGTGTTCGAGTGTTCGAACCGTAATGCGCAAGAAATGGTATGTAAACCCCGTATTTACATATCTGGAACTGTGCAGGAGAATCAGCATAGGTGTTCGAGTGTTCGAACCGTAATGCGCAAGAAATGGTATGTAAACCCCGTATTTACATATCAGCCACTGTGCAGGAGAATCCGTATATGTGTTCGAGTGTTCGAACCGTAATGCGCAAGAAATGGTACGGAAACCCCGTATTTACATATCTGCCACTGTGCAGGAGAATCCGCATAGGTATTCGAGTGTTCGAACCGTAATGCGCAAGAAATGGTATGTAAACCCCGTATTTACATATCTGCCACTGTGCAGGAGAATCCGCATAGGTGTTCGAGTGTTCGAACCGTATTGTGCATGAAATGATATGTAAACCCCGTATTTACATATCTGCCACTGTGCAGGAGAATCCGTATAGGTGTTCGAGTGTTCCAACCGTAATGCGCAAGAAATGGTACCGAAACCCCGTATTTACATATCTGCCACTGTGCAGGAGAATCCGTATAGGTGTTCCAGTGTTCGAACCGTAATGCGCAAGAAATGGTACCGAAATCCCGTATTTACATATCTGCCACTGTGCAGGAGAATCCGGATAGGTGTTCGAGTGTTCGAACCGTAATGCGAAAGAAATGGTACCGAAACCCCGTATTTACATATCTGCCACTGTGCAGGAGAATCTGCATAGGTGTTCGAGTGTTCGAACCGTATTGCGCAAGAAATGGTATGTATAGCGATCCCGGGTTTACCCTTGTTGTATAGTGATCCGGACATGTGTCCGTGGATGTTGGTAGTTGTTTATTATCTTGTTTACATCCTTTCTTACTTTGTATTTGAGTTATAGGATGTGTTGAGCGGGTTTGTTACAGGTTGGTTGAGTTTAGAAACCAAAACTAGTTGCCCAGATTTTTGGCCTGTACGCTCGAGCGGAGGTGTTGGCGCTCGAGCGTAGATTACATCCATCCAGTATCTTGTTGTGCAGTGTTGTGAGCTCGAGCGTAGGGTTGGGAGCTCGAGCGGGGGCCTGGTTCTGCAAAAGTGCTGGGCGAGTGCATTCTGAGCTCGAGCGGGAGGTTGGCCGCTCGAGCGGAAGTCTGTGAGTGTACGCTCGAGCGGGGTGTTTTACGCTCGAGCGGAGACCTGGGTTTAAGTCCCGAAATTGTGACTTTTCAAATCACTTTTTCACTTTCTCTTCTCTCTCTTACTTTTCCAAAAACACCATTGTTGAGTCTTTCTCTCTAGATACTACCTTCTCTCTAGGTTTTGATCTAGTAGGAGTGATTTACTCACCTTTGGCCTTTACAAAAAAGTTGTTGATCGTCGAGGGCTTCATTTTAATCTGAAAATCTCGGGTTTTGGAGCACGTTGGGTTTTGTCGTCTTCTCCTTTGGGACTCCGAATTTGAGGTAGGGATAACCTACTCCTCTCTATGGGTTTTGTCTTTAAATTTTGGTATTTTGAGATGTTGGGCTTGGTTTGGTAATCTTGTAAAGGTTTGGGGCTTTTGTGTAATTTTACAAAGGTTGGGGTTTTATTCATAATAAACCTAGATGCATGTTTGGCATGAAGAAAATAGAATGATTGTTGAATCATTGATGAAAATGGGACCTAAGGGTTGAAATGGTAATTATGGAAAATGGCCTAATTACATTGTTTAATTAATTGAGATAATTAATTGAGAGGAATGAAGGAATGAAATGTTGATTGAATATCCATTTGCGCATTTATTTTCTGTTTTAGAAATAACTGCTTGGGGCTATCGGTGGAGGATAGTCGAGATTGTTGTAGACAATGTATGTTGATTAGGCAAACTGAAACTAATCAATGGAAGGTGTTATGGAACTTGACAGTTGTTAGAATACATTAATTGTTTGTATTGTGTGATTGTATATAGAACCAATGTGTTTATATACGTTATGTGTAGAGGAGGAGATAGGGGATGTACTCCGCGGTTTAGGGGAAGATAGGGGATGTACCTCTAAACCGGATAGGTATTTGGAGGAGATAGGGGATGTACTCCGTGGACAGAGCTCATATGCTTGTCTGAGAAGTGAAGATAGAGCTCATATGCTTATCTTTGTGAAGTGAAGTGTGGATACAGCTTGTATGCTTATCTGTGGATATTGTTGATATACATATCTGTTGTAGAGTGTGGATACAGCTTGTATGCTTATCTGTGGATATTGTTGATATACATATCTGTTGAGAATGTGGATATAGCTTTTATGCTTATCTGAATGTGAGATATAGTTTTTATACATGTCTGTGGAAATGATGATAGAGCTAGCATGCTTATCTGTTGAAAAAGGGAAAATGAAAAGTAATTGGGACTTGTAAGTCGTTGACATAAATATGTAATTTATGTGATTGTATCAGTGTTGACCAACTATCAATTGCTAATGTTTTAGTCATTGTCCATGGTTGGTTTAGTGTATTTCTACTGGGCTGTGGCTCACCCTATATGGGAATATCATTTTCAGGTACAGGAAGCATGCCACCTCCAAGGACATAGCTAGGAGGCTAGTGGCGGACATAGTTTTGTTGTTGTACTTTTGATGTATTACATGTAATTGCAAGCCAAGGGCTTAATGTGTAAACGAGTTAGAACTCTTTGTTGTAACCAAGTGTTAACTTGGAAAGCTGTAAGCCCGTAGGGCATTTTGTTATGAGATTAACATGTAATACCTATGTAATGGAATTCTAATGAATGATAGAAGGTGGTTAGTTTATCTATCAACGCTCGTCTTGTTTGTTGGGTTTAATGTTATTATTTCGAGGGCGTTACAACTTGGTATCAGAGCGTACCGGGTTCGAATACTTTGGGTACGTGGGAAGTGATTAGGATCACAATGGGTTTGTCTCGCTTGATAGAGACTTAGATGTAGTATCATATGCTATGTGCTCAATTGATAACATGCTTATGTGACTATGTGGGTATGGGATTTAATTTCTAGGATGTTGATTGGATCCTTGAGTTTCTGGGAGTCTTGTTGGAAAAGCACTTGATCAATGCTGTTTCTAACCGGAACTCTAGTAACGCCTCGGGACTATCATTATCCGGAAATGAAGTTCGTAAGTGCTTATGTGGTTATGTGCTTATGTGGAGTGAATTACAGTTGTCCATGCATTAGGACGTGAGTGTTTAGTTTCGGCACACTTATGAATGTGCTAACGTTCTGTGTTGCCTTTATTAGGATGTCAGGACGAGGAAAAGGTGCTAGGCGTGGTAGACCTGCAAGGCAGGAAGTACCGTCACAGGGTGAGATCCCGGTAGTGCAGGAGGGAGTTGGGCAGGCCAATGTGGCCGAGCCAGTGGGTCAGCAGGCTATGGGTGCCTTGGCCAGAGAGATAGCAGGAGCTTTGGGTATTCTTAGGGCTGAGAATCAGGCAGTTGAGGCAGGGCCTTCCTTCTTGAAGAGGGAGTTCTTTCGGTGTAATCCGGACGAGTTTATCGGGGATCCTAAAGAGCCGCTTAAGGCAGATGAATGGCTCGAACAGACAACGAAGACGTTTGAGATGCTTGGCATCGAGGACGGAGCACTGAAAGTGACCTTGGCATCCTTCCAGCTGAAGGGAGATGCGGGTCAATGGTGGAAATACGAGAAGGCTCGTGTTGGTGGTACTTGGGAGGCGTTTATAAATGCTTTTCAGGAGAGGTTTTTATCAGCAGCAGCTAGGGAGAAGTTGAGGGATCAGTTTAGCCGGCTTAATCAGCAGGGCTTGTCAGTGGCCGAGTTTGAGGCTACTTTTACCAGTCTGTCTAGGTTTGCACCTGAACTGGTGGCGTCTGAGGAACGCCGTTGCTATGAGTTTGAGCGGAAGTTGAGGCGGGGCCTCAAGTTGAGAGTTGGTGGGTCTTATATCCGAGAGTATAGACACCTGGTGGATGCTGCAGCTCATATGGAGCTTATGATGCAGGAGGAGGATGAGGGGCAGAGAGGCTCCAAGAGGAGCCAAGATAGTCAGAGTGATGGCAGGAGGCAGAGGGGTTCTAACCCTCAGCAGTCTCAGGGTGCAGTCTCTAGATCGACCTTTCCAGTGCCTAGTGTAGGCTCGGGGAGAGGCAGTCAGGGAGAATTCACTTGTTACAAGTGTGGCCAGCTGGGTCACAAGGTTTCTGTTTGCCCGCAGAAGGGTGGGGGTCAGAAAGCTGCTTCTTCTTCAGCTAGACCGCCGAGTCAGAGTTTGGGCAGGGGGCAGCTCTTGATTTGTTATCAGTGTGGACAACCTGGGCACATGAAGAGGTTTTGCCCACAGTTGAGTGCCACTTCGGGAGCGTCTGGTTCTAGGCAGACGCAGGGTTTTCAGCCAGCTCAGTCTGTGCAGGCCTCGAGGGCCAATCCGGGAGCTTCGTCATCCCAGTCTGTGCAGCAGTCTTTTGCTCCGAGAGGTGAGCAGGTAGACCAGGGGCCTACGGGGCGCGTGTATGCTGTTACCGCGCAGGATTTAGTACCAGCTCCATCAGTAGTGAGAGGTACTTTTTTGTTTTGCAACTCGGTTGCTAATGTGTTGATAGACACGGGTGCATCTCATTCTTTTGTATCTGCTGCATTTGCATCTGTTTTGGAATTGGAGTTAGCACAGTTAGCATCTCCTATTTGTGTGGTATCGCCTTTGGGTGGTGAGTTGATTCTGAAACAGGGTGTTAGAGGATGTGATATTGAGGTCGCCGATTATAGGCTTCCTTTTCCGTTTGTTGTCATGCCCATGAAGGGTTTTGATGTTATTTTGGGTATGGACTGGTTATCGTCATACCGGGCTGTTATTGATTGCTACCGCCAGAGGGTTACATTGTGTACCTTGAGCGGGGAGTGGTTCCATTTCTTGGGAGACCGGGTTGGTAGTGTTTTGCCACCGGGGTTTGATTCTCGAGGGCGAAGTGAGCTTAGTGGTTTACTTGCTAGCTTTGAGAGTGGTGAGAGTGGTGAGACCCAGCATGTATTGCCGAGGGTGGTTTGTGAGTATTCGGATGTCTTTCCCGAAGATCTTGTTAGTTTGCCACCCCACCGAGAGATAGAGTTCTCTATTGATTTAGTGCCTGGTACGGCGCCGATTTCTATGGCACCTTACCGTTTTGCTCCAGCAGAGTTGGTTGAGTTGAAAGTTCAGCTCCAGGAATTGCTCGATAAGGGCTTTGTTCGCCCTAGTGTTTCACCGTGGGGAGCACCGGCCCTCTTTGTTAAAAAGAAAGATGGTGCCTTGAGATTGTGTATAGACTACCGGAAGTTGAATCGGGCTACGGTTAAGAATAAGTACCCTATGCCCCGAATAGATGATTTGTTTGACCAGTTGAAGGGTTCCCGTTGTTTCTCTAAGATAGACTTGAGATCGGGTTACCATCAGTTGAGGGTCAGGGAGGAAGATATTCCGAAGACGGCATTCCGTACGCGGTATGGCCATTATGAGTTTCTGGTGATGCCATTCGGACTTACCAATGCACCGGCAGTCTTTATGGACTTGATGAACCGGATTTTCCGGGAGTTCTTAGACCGATTTGTGGTTGTTTTCGTGGACGATATCCTTATCTATTCGTCATCTAAGGAGGAGCACGAGGAACACTTGAGAGTGGTGCTTAAGTTACTTAGAGCCCATAGGCTGTATGCCAAGTTTGGGAAGTGTGAGTTCTGGCTGAGGGAAGTCAAATTCTTAGGCCACGTGGTATCCGGGGAAGGGGTGTCTGTTGATACATCCAAGGTTGAGGCAGTGCAAGATTGGGCACAGCCTAAGAGTGTATTTGAGATCCGCAGTTTTCTGGGATTGGCTGGGTATTACCGTCGGTTTGTGAAAGATTTCTCCAGGTTAGCGTCACCGTTGACTAGACTGACTCGGAAGGGAGTCAAGTTTGTGTGGAGTGAGACTTGTGAAAAGTCGTTCCAAGAGCTGAAAGTTAGATTGACCACCGCTCCGGTATTGATTATTCCGGAGAGAGGGTTGGGTTATGCGGTTTATTGTGATGCCTCACGAGAGGGTTTGGGTTGTGTGTTGATGCAAGAAGGGAAAGTGGTAGCTTACGGCTCACGTCAGTTGAAAATACACGAGAAAAATTACCCCACACACGACCTAGAGTTAGCAGCTGTGATCTTTGCCTTGAAAATCTGGAGGCACTACCTTTATGGTGAGAGGTTCGAGGTATTCTCGGATCATAAGAGTTTGAAGTATCTGTTTACACAGAGAGACTTGAATTTGAGGCAGAGGAGATGGATGGAGTTCATCGAGGATTATGATTTTGAGTTGCATTATCATCCGGGAAAGGCCAATGTTGTGGCTGATGCCCTTAGTAGGAAGACCATTAGTGATGTAGCTTGTATAGCCATCCGGGAATGGGTGATGTTGGGAGCACTTGGCGAGTTTGATTTGCTACTGGGCGAATCTGTTGAGGATGCGGCCTTGTTTTCTGTTGTTGCGCAGCCTACACTTGTGATTAGAGTGTTAGAGGCACAGAGAGGTGACCTTGAGGTAGAATCCCTCCGAGAGAAGATCTCCAGTGGGAAAGTCGAGAAGGGTTTGACGGTGTATCCCGACCTGAGTGTGAGATACCGAGACCGTTTGTTTGTACCGGAGTCTTGCCGAGAGGAAGTACTCCGAGAGTTTCACCATTCGCGCCTTGCGGTGCATCCGGGAGGTACTAAGATGTATCGGGATTTGGGTCGCCAGTTTTGGTGGCGGGGTATGAAGAGAGATGTGGCTGTTTTCGTATCAAAGTGCCTTACTTGCCAGCAAGTGAAGGCCGAGCATCAGAGGCCAGCGGGTTTGTTGCAACCCTTGCCTATTGCCGAGTGGAAGTGGGAGCATGTCACTATGGACTTCGTTGTAGGTCTTCCGAGGACTCAGCGGGGTAGTGATGCTATTTGGGTGGTTGTAGACCGGTTGACTAAGTCGGCGCACTTTATCCCTATGCGCGTGAGAGATTCGGTAGATCATCTTGCCGATTTGTATATTCGGGACGTAGTGAGATTGCACGGGGTCCCAGTGACGATCGTCTCAGATAGAGATCCTCGTTTTACTGCTAGGTTGTGGCAGAGTTTGCAGAGTGCCTTGGGCACTAAGTTGACCTTTAGTACGGCTTATCATCCTCAGACTGACGGGCAGTCCGAGCGTACTATTCAGATCCTCGAGGATATGCTTCGGGGTTGTGTCCTGGACTTCAGTGGGACGTGGGAGAGGCACTTGCCATTGGTAGAGTTTGCCTACAACAACAGTTTTCAGTCTAGCATCGGTATGGCACCGTTTGAGGCCTTGTATGGCCGACCGTGTAGGTCTCCAGTTTGTTGGGCCGAGGTGGGTGATGCACCTTTGTTGGGTCCGGAGTTGGTTAGGGAGACGACGGAGAAAGTTGAGCTTATCCGTAGGAGGCTTGTTACAGCCCAGAGTCGACAAAAGAGTTATGCCGACCATAGGAGGAGGCCTTTGGCGTTTGAGGTAGGTGATCATGTCTTTCTGAAGATATCACCTAGGCGAGGCTTGATGAGGTTTGGGAAGAGTGGAAAGTTATCCCCTCGGTTTATTGGTCCTTTTGAGATCCTTGAGAGGATAGGTGAGGTTGCTTATCGGTTAGCCTTACCGCCGCAGTTGTCCGGAGTGCATGACGTGTTTCATGTGAGTATGCTTCGGAAGTATGAGCCAGATCCATCACATGTGTTGGATTGGACTGATTTAGAGGTAGATGAGGATGCCTCGTATGAGGAGAGACCGGTTCGGGTCTTGGATAGGCGGGATCAGGTCCTGCGTGGTAAGACCATTCCTTTGGTGAAAGTCTTGTGGAAACATCACGGAGTGGAGGAAGCCACTTGGGAACGTGAGTTAGAAGTCCGAGAGAAATATCCGGACTTGTTTGTTGATACGTAATCTTATATTTAAATTTTACATTTTGTTGAACTTAAGAGCTTGGATATATGTCTTAAGTTGTGAAACATTGAAAATGTTTTGGTTATTGGAAGTATGTTTTGGAACTTGCCTCATATGGAAGTTGAAAGTGACATTATATGTGTTAAATATATTGTTGAAATTGGAAGGATAGTGCATAATGTTGATGCATGTTGAAAATACATATGTTGTTTACATATTGTGATATGTCTCTTGTTAAAGGGATGAGATGACCGGTAATGGGTCGAATTGTTGAATGTTAAAATGTAACATTGTTTAAAATGGAGGAAAACTTGTTTTTGAAAGCTTGTGTTTAATTTCGGGGACGAAATTCTTTAAGGGGGGGAGGTTATAGCGATCCCGGGTTTACCCTTGTTGTATAGTGATCCGGACATGTGTCCGTGGATGTTGGTAGTTGTTTATTATCTTGTTTACATCCTTTCTTACTTTGTATTTGAGTTATAGGATGTGTTGAGCGGGTTTGTTACAGGTTGGTTGAGTTTAGAAACCAAAACTAGTTGCCCAGATTTTTGGCCTGTACGCTCGAGCGGAGGTGTTGGCGCTCGAGCGTAGATTACATCCATCCAGTATCTTGTTGTGCAGTGTTGTGAGCTCGAGCGTAGGGTTGGGAGCTCGAGCGGGGGCCTGGTTCTGCAAAAGTGCTGGGCGAGTGCATTCTGAGCTCGAGCGGGAGGTTGGCCGCTCGAGCGGAAGTCTGTGAGTGTACGCTCGAGCGGGGTGTTTTACGCTCGAGCGGAGACCTGGGTTTAAGTCCCGAAATTGTGACTTTTCAAATCACTTTTTCACTTTCTCTTCTCTCTCTTACTTTTCCAAAAACACCATTGTTGAGTCTTTCTCTCTAGATACTACCTTCTCTCTAGGTTTTGATCTAGTAGGAGTGATTTACTCACCTTTGGCCTTTACAAAAAAGTTGTTGATCGTCGAGGGCTTCATTTTAATCTGAAAATCTCGGGTTTTGGAGCACGTTGGGTTTTGTCGTCTTCTCCTTTGGGACTCCGAATTTGAGGTAGGGATAACCTACTCCTCTCTATGGGTTTTGTCTTTAAATTTTGGTATTTTGAGATGTTGGGCTTGGTTTGGTAATCTTGTAAAGGTTTGGGGCTTTTGTGTAATTTTACAAAGGTTGGGGTTTTATTCATAATAAACCTAGATGCATGTTTGGCATGAAGAAAATAGAATGATTGTTGAATCATTGATGAAAATGGGACCTAAGGGTTGAAATGGTAATTATGGAAAATGGCCTAATTACATTGTTTAATTAATTGAGATAATTAATTGAGAGGAATGAAGGAATGAAATGTTGATTGAATATCCATTTGCGCATTTATTTTCTGTTTTAGAAATAACTGCTTGGGGCTATCGGTGGAGGATAGTCGAGATTGTTGTAGACAATGTATGTTGATTAGGCAAACTGAAACTAATCAATGGAAGGTGTTATGGAACTTGACAGTTGTTAGAATACATTAATTGTTTGTATTGTGTGATTGTATATAGAACCAATGTGTTTATATACGTTATGTGTAGAGGAGGAGATAGGGGATGTACTCCGCGGTTTAGGGGAAGATAGGGGATGTACCTCTAAACCGGATAGGTATTTGGAGGAGATAGGGGATGTACTCCGTGGACAGAGCTCATATGCTTGTCTGAGAAGTGAAGATAGAGCTCATATGCTTATCTTTGTGAAGTGAAGTGTGGATACAGCTTGTATGCTTATCTGTGGATATTGTTGATATACATATCTGTTGTAGAGTGTGGATACAGCTTGTATGCTTATCTGTGGATATTGTTGATATACATATCTGTTGAGAATGTGGATATAGCTTTTATGCTTATCTGAATGTGAGATATAGTTTTTATACATGTCTGTGGAAATGATGATAGAGCTAGCATGCTTATCTGTTGAAAAAGGGAAAATGAAAAGTAATTGGGACTTGTAAGTCGTTGACATAAATATGTAATTTATGTGATTGTATCAGTGTTGACCAACTATCAATTGCTAATGTTTTAGTCATTGTCCATGGTTGGTTTAGTGTATTTCTACTGGGCTGTGGCTCACCCTATATGGGAATATCATTTTCAGGTACAGGAAGCATGCCACCTCCAAGGACATAGCTAGGAGGCTAGTGGCGGACATAGTTTTGTTGTTGTACTTTTGATGTATTACATGTAATTGCAAGCCAAGGGCTTAATGTGTAAACGAGTTATAACTCTTTGTTGTAACCAAGTGTTAACTTGGAAAGCTGTAAGCCCGTAGGGCATTTTGTTATGAGATTAACATGTAATACCTATGTAATGGAATTCTAATGAATGATAGAAGGTGGTTAGTTTATCTATCAACGCTCGTCTTGTTTGTTGGGTTTAATGTTATTATTTCGAGGGCGTTACAGTATGTAAACCCTGTATTTACATATCTGCCACTGTGCAGGAGAATCCGTATAGGTGTTCGAGTGTTCGAACCGTAATGCGCAAGAAATGGTACCGAAACCCCGTATTTACATATCTGCCACTGTGCAGGATAATCCGCATAGGTGTTCGAGTGTTCGAACCGTATTGCGCATGAAACGGTATGTAAACCCCGTATTTACATATCTGCCACTGTGTAGGAGAATCCGTATAGGTGTTCGAGTGTTCCAACCGTAATGCGCAAGAAATGGTATGTAAACCCCGTATTTACATATCTGCCACTGTGCAGGAGAAACCGCATAGGTGTTCGAGTGTTCGAACCGTATTGTGCATGAAATGGTATGGAAACCCCGTATTTACATATCTGCCACTGTGCAGGAGAATCCGTATAGGTGTTCGAGTGTTCCAACCGTAATGCGCAAGAAATGGTACCGAAACCCCGTATTTACATATCTGCCACTGTGCAGGAGAATCCGTATAGGTGTTCGAGTGTTCGAACCGTAATGCGCAAGAAATGGTACCGAAACCCCGTATTTACATATCTGCCACTGTGCAGGAGAATCCGCATAGGTGTTCGAGTGTTCGAACCGTAATGCGCAAGAAATGGTATGCAAACCCCGTATTTACATATCTGCCACTGTGCAGGAGAATCCGCATAGGTGTTCGAGTGTTCGAACCGTAATGCGCAAGAAATGGTATGTAAACCCCGTATTTACATATCTGCCACTGTGCAGGAGAATCCGTATAGGTGTTCGAGTGTTCGAACCGTAATGCGCAAGAAATGGTACCGAAACCCCGTATTTACATATCTGCCACTGTGCAGGAGAATCCGGATAGGTGTTCGAGTGTTCGAACCGTAATGCGCAAGAAATGGTACCGAAACCCCGTATTTACATATCTGCCACTGTGTAGGAGAATCGACATAGGTGTTCGAGTGTTCGAACCGTAATGCGCAAGAAATGGTATGTAAACCCCGTATTTACATATCTGCAACTGTGCAGGAGAATCAGCATAGGTGTTCGAGTGTTCGAACCGTAATGCGCAAGAAATGGTATGTAAACCCCGTATTTACATATCTGCCACTGTGCAGGAGAATCCGCATAGGTGTTCGAGTGTTCGAACCGTAATGCGCAAGAAATGGTATGTAAACCCCGTATTTACATATCTGCCACTGTGCAGGAGAATCCGTATAGGTGTTCGAGTGTTCCAACCGTAATGCGCAAGAAATGGTACCGAAACCCCGTATTTACATATCTGCCACTGTGCAGGAGAATCCGTATAGGTGTTCGAGTGTTCGAACCGTAATGCGCAAGAAATGGTACCGAAACCCCGTATTTACATATCTGCCACTGTGCAGGAGAATCCGCATAGGTGTTCGAGTGTTCGAACCGTAATGCGCAAGAAATGTTATGTAAACCCCGTATTTACATATCTGCCACTGTGCAGGAGAATCCGCATAGGTGTTCGAGTGTTCAAACCGTAATGCGCAAGAAATGGTATGTAAACCCCGTATTTACATATCTGCCACTGTGTAGGAGAATCCGTATAGGTGTTCGAGTGTGCCAACCGTAATGCGCAAGAAATGGTACCGAAACCCCGTATTTACATATCTGCCACTGTGCAGGAGAATCCGTATAGGTGTTCGAGTGTTCGAACCGTAATGCGCAAGAAATGGTACCGAAACCCCGTATTTACATATCTGCCACTGTGCAGGAGAATCCGGATAGGTGTTCGAGTGTTCGAACCGTAATGCGCAAGAAATGGTACCGAAACCCCGTATTTACATATCTGCCACTGTGTAGGAGAATCGGCATAGGTGTTCGAGTGTTCGAACCGTAATGCGCAAGAAATGGTATGTAAACCCCGTATTTACATATCTGCAACTGTGCAGGAGAATCAGCATAGGTGTTCGAGTGTTCGAACCGTAATGCGCAAGAAATGGTACGGAAACCCCGTATTTACATATCTGCCACTGTGCAGGAGAATCCGCATAGGTGTTCGAGTGTTCGAACCGTAATGCGCAAGAAATGGTACCGAAACCCCGTATTTACATATCTGCCACTGTGTAGGAGAATCGGCATAGGTGTTCGAGTGTTCGAACCGTAATGCGCAAGAAATGGTATGTAAACCCCGTATTTACATATCTGCCACGGTGCAGGAGAATCCGTATATGTGTTCGAGTGTTCGAACCGTAATGCGCAAGAAATGGTACGGAAACCCCGTATTTACATATCTGCCACTGTGCAGGAGAATCCGCATAGGTGTTCGAGTGTTCGAACCGTAATGCGCAAGAAATGGTATGTAAACCCCGTATTTACATATCTGCCACTGTGCAGGAGAATCCGCATAGGTGTTCGAGTGTTCGAACCGTAATGCGCAAGAAATGGTATGTAAACCCCGTATTTACATATCTGCCACTGTGCAGGAGAATCCGTATAGGTGTTCGAGTGTTCCAACCGTAATGCGCAAGAAATGGTACCGAAACCCCGTATTTACATATCTGCCACTGTGCAGGAGAATCCGTATAGGTGTTCGAGTCTTCGAACCGTAATGCGCAAGAAATGGTACCGAAACCCCGTATTTACATATCTGCCACTGTGCAGGAGAATCCGCATAGGTGTTCGAGTGTTCGAACCGTAATGCGCAAGAAATGGTATGTAAACCCCGTATTTACATATCTGCCACTGTGCAGGAGAATCCGCATAGGTGTTCGAGTGTTCGAACCGTAATGCGCAAGAAATGGTATGTAAACCCCGTATTTACATATCTGCCACTGTGCAGGAGAATCCGTATAGGTGTTCGAGTGTTCCAACCGTAATGCGCAAGAAGTGGTACCGAAACCCCGTATTTACATATCTGCCACTGTGCAGGAGAATCCGTATAGGTGTTCGAGTGTTCGAACCGTAATGCGCAAGAAATGGTACCGAAACCCCGTATTTACATATCTGCCACTGTGCAGGAGAATCCGCATAGGTGTTCGAGTGTTCGAACCGTAATGCGCAAGAAATGGTATGTAAACCCCGTATTTACATATCTGCCACTGTGCAGGAGAATCCGCATAGGTGTTCGAGTGTTCAAACCGTTATGCGCAAGAAATGGTATGTAAACCCCGTATTTACATATCTGCCACTGTGTAGGAGAATCCGTATAGGTGTTCGAGTGTGCCAACCGTAATGCGCAAGAAATGGTACCGAAACCCCGTATTTACATATCTGCCACTGTGCAGGAGAATCCGTATAGGTGTTCGAGTGTTCGAACCGTAATGCGCAAGAAATGGTACCGAAACCCCGTATTTACATATCTGCCACTGTGCAGGAGAATCCGGATAGGTGTTCGAGTGTTCGAACCGTAATGCGCAAGAAATGGTATGTAAACCCCGTATTTACATATCTGCAACTGTGTAGGAGAATCAGCATAGGTGTTCGAGTGTTCGAACCGTAATGCGCAAGAAATGGTACGGAAACCCCGTATTTACATATCTGCCACTGTGCAGGAGAATCCGCATAGGTGTTCGAGTGTTCGAACCGTAATGCGCATGAAATGGTACCGAAACCCCGTATTTACATATCTGCCACTGTGTAGGAGAATCGGCATAGGTGTTCGAGTGTTCGAACCGTAATGCGCAAGAAATGGTATGTAAACCCCGTATTTACATATCTGCCACTGTGCAGGAGAATCCGTATATGTGTTCGAGTGTTCGAACCGTAATGCGCAAGAAATGGAACGGAAACCCCGTATTTACATATCTGCCACTGTGCAGGAGAATCCGCATAGGTGTTCGAGTGTTCGAACCGTAATGCGCAAGAAATGGTATGTAAACCCCGTATTTACATATCTGCCACTGTGCAGGAGAATCCGCATAGGTGTTCGAGTGTTCGAACCGTAATGCGCAAGAAATGGTATGTAAACCCCGTATTTACATATCTGCCACTGTGCAGGAGAATCCGTATAGGTGTTCGAGTGTTCCAACCGTAATGCGCAAGAAATGGTACCGAAACCCCGTATTTACATATCTGCCACTGTGCAGGAGAATCCGTATAGGTGTTCGAGTGTTCGAACCGTAATGCGCAAGAAATGGTACCGAAACCCCGTATTTACATATCTGCCACTGTGCAGGAGAATCCGCATAGGTGTTCGAGTGTTCGAACCGTAATGCGCAAGAAATGGTATGTAAACCCCGTATTTACATATCTGCCACTGTGCAGGAGAATCCGCATAGGTGTTCGAGTGTTCGAACCGTAATGCGCAAGAAATGGTATGTAAACCCCGTATTTACATATCTGCCACTGTGCAGGAGAATCCGTATAGGTGTTCGAGTGTTCCAACCGTAATGCGCAAGAAATGGTACCGAAACCCCGTATTTACATATCTGCCACTGTGCAGGAGAATCCGTATAGGTGTTCGAGTGTTCGAACCGTAATGCGCAAGAAATGGTACCGAAACCACGTATTTACATATCTGCCACTGTGTAGGAGAATCCGGATAGGTGTTTGAGTGTTCGAACCGTAATGCGCAAGAAATGGTACCGAAACCCCGTATTTACATATCTGCCACTGTGCAGGAGAATCCGTATAGGTGTTCGAGTGTTCGAACCGTAATGCGCAAGAAATGGTATGTAAACCCCGTATTTACATATCTGCCACTGTGCAGGAGAATCCGTATAGGTGTTCGAGTGTTCCAACCGTAATGCGCAAGAAATGGTACCGAAACCCCGTATTTACATATCTGCCACTGTGCAGGAGAATCCGTATAGGTGTTCGAGTGTTCGAACCGTAATGCGCAAGAAATGGTACCGAAACCACGTATTTACATATCTGCCACTGTGCAGGAGAATCCGGATAGGTGTTTGAGTGTTCGAACCGTAATGCGCAAGAAATGGTACCGAAACCCCGTATTTACATTTCTGCCACTGTGCAGGAGAATCCGCATAGGTGTTCGAGTGTTCGAACTGTATTGCGCAAGAAATGGTATGTAAACCCCGTATTTACATATCTGCCACTGTGCAGAAGAATCCGTATAGGTGTTCGAGTGTTCCAACCGTAATGCGCAAGAAATGGTACCGAAACCCCGTATTTACATATCTGCCACTGTGTAGGAGAATCGACATAGGTGTTCGAGTGTTCGAACCGTAATGCGCAAGAAATGGTATGTAAACCCCGTATTTACATATCTGCAACTGTGCAGGAGAATCAGCATAGGTGTTCGAGTGTTCGAACCGTAATGCGCAAGAAATGGTATGTAAACCCCGTATTTACATATCTGCCACTGTGCAGGAGAATCCGTATAGGTGTTCGAGTGTTCCAACCGTAATGCGCAAGAAATGGTACCGAAACCCCGTATTTACATATCTGCCACTGTGCAGGAGAATCCGTATAGGTGTTCGAGTGTTCGAACCGTAATGCGCAAGAAATGGTACCGAAACCCCGTATTTACATATCTGCCACTGTGCAGGAGAATCCGGATAGGTGTTCGAGTGTTCGAACCGTAATGCGCAAGAAATGGTATGTAAACCCCGTATTTACATATCTGCAACTGTGTAGGAGAATCAGCATAGGTGTTCGAGTGTTCGAACCGTAATGCGCAAGAAATGGTACGGAAACCCCGTATTTACATATCTGCCACTGTGCAGGAGAATCCGCATAGGTGTTCGAGTGTTCGAACCGTAATGCGCAAGAAATGGTACCGAAACCCCGTATTTACATATCTGCCACTGTGTAGGAGAATCGGCATAGGTGTTCGAGTGTTCGAACCGTAATGCGCAAGAAATGGTATGTAAACCCCGTATTTACATATCTGCCACTGTGCAGGAGAATCCGTATATGTGTTCGAGTGTTCGAACCGTAATGCGCAAGAAATGGAACGGAAACCCCGTATTTACATATCTGCCACTGTGCAGGAGAATCCGCATAGGTGTTCGAGTGTTCGAACCGTAATGCGCAAGAAATGGTACCGAAACCCCGTATTTACATATCTGCCACTGTGCAGGAGAATCCGTATAGGTGTTCGAGTGTTCCAACCGTAATGCGCAAGAAATGGTACCGAAACCCCGTATTTACATATCTGCCACTGTGCAGGAGAATCCGTATAGGTGTTCGAGTGTTCGAACCGTAATGCGCAAGAAATGGTACCGAAACCCCGTATTTACATATCTGCCACTGTGCAGGAGAATCCGGATAGGTGTTCGAGTGTTCGAACCGTAATGCGCAAGAAATGGTATGTAAACCTCGTATTTACATATCTGCAACTGTGTAGGAGAATCAGCATAGGTGTTCGAGTGTTCGAACCGTAATGCGCAAGAAATGGTACGGAAACCCCGTATTTACATATCTGCCACTGTGCAGGAGAATCCGCATAGGTGTTCGAGTGTTCGAACCGTAATGCGCAAGAAATGGTACCGAAACCCCGTATTTACATATCTGCCACTGTGTAGGAGAATCGGCATAGGTGTTCGAGTGTTCGAACCGTAATGCGCAAGAAATGGTATGTAAACCCCGTATTTACATATCTGCCACTGTGCAGGAGAATCCGTATATGTGTTCGAGTGTTCGAACCGTAATGCGCAAGAAATGGAACGGAAACCCCGTATTTACATATCTGCCACTGTGCAGGAGAATCCGCATAGGTGTTCGAGTGTTCGAACCGTAATGCGCAAGAAATGGTATGTAAACCCCGTATTTACATATCTGCCACTGTGCAGGAGAATCCGCATAGGTGTTCGAGTGTTCGAACCGTAATGCGCAAGAAATGGTATGTAAACCCCGTATTTACATATCTGCCACTGTGCAGGAGAATCCGTATAGGTGTTCGAGTGTTCCAACCGTAATGCGCAAGAAATGGTACCGAAACCCCGTATTTACATATCTGCCACTGTGCAGGAGAATCCGTATAGGTGTTCGAGTGTTCGAACCGTAATGCGCAAGAAATGGTACCGAAACCCCGTATTTACATATCTGCCACTGTGCAGGAGAATCCGCATAGGTGTTCGAGTGTTCGAACCGTAATGCGCAAGAAATGGTATGTAAACCCCGTATTTACATATCTGCCACTGTGCAGGAGAATCCGCATAGGTGTTCGAGTGTTCGAACCGTAATGCGCAAGAAATGGTATGTAAACCCCGTATTTACATATCTGCCACTGTGCAGGAGAATCCGTATAGGTGTTCGAGTGTTCCAACCGTAATGCGCAAGAAATGGTACCGAAACCCCGTATTTACATATCTGCCACTGTGCAGGAGAATCCGTATAGGTGTTCGAGTGTTCGAACCGTAATGCGCAAGAAATGGTACCGAAACCACGTATTTACATATCTGCCACTGTGTAGGAGAATCCGGATAGGTGTTTGAGTGTTCGAACCGTAATGCGCAAGAAATGGTACCGAAACCCCGTATTTACATATCTGCCACTGTGCAGGAGAATCCGTATAGGTGTTCGAGTGTTCGAACCGTAATGCGCAAGAAATGGTATGTAAACCCCGTATTTACATATCTGCCACTGTGCAGGAGAATCCGTATAGGTGTTCGAGTGTTCCAACCGTAATGCGCAAGAAATGGTACCGAAACCCCGTATTTACATATCTGCCACTGTGCAGGAGAATCCGGATAGGTGTTCGAGTGTTCGAACCGTAATGCGCAAGAAATGGTATGTAAACCTCGTATTTACATATCTGCAACTGTGTAGGAGAATCAGCATAGGTGTTCGAGTGTTCGAACCGTAATGCGCAAGAAATGGTACGGAAACCCCGTATTTACATATCTGCCACTGTGCAGGAGAATCCGCATAGGTGTTCGAGTGTTCGAACCGTAATGCGCAAGAAATGGTACCGAAACCCCGTATTTACATATCTGCCACTGTGTAGGAGAATCGGCATAGGTGTTCGAGTGTTCGAACCGTAATGCGCAAGAAATGGTATGTAAACCCCGTATTTACATATCTGCCACTGTGCAGGAGAATCCGTATATGTGTTCGAGTGTTCGAACCGTAATGCGCAAGAAATGGAACGGAAACCCCGTATTTACATATCTGCCACTGTGCAGGAGAATCCGCATAGGTGTTCGAGTGTTCGAACCGTAATGCGCAAGAAATGGTATGTAAACCCCGTATTTACATATCTGCCACTGTGCAGGAGAATCCGCATAGGTGTTCGAGTGTTCGAACCGTAATGCGCAAGAAATGGTATGTAAACCCCGTATTTACATATCTGCCACTGTGCAGGAGAATCCGTATAGGTGTTCGAGTGTTCCAACCGTAATGCGCAAGAAATGGTACCGAAACCCCGTATTTACATATCTGCCACTGTGCAGGAGAATCCGTATAGGTGTTCGAGTGTTCGAACCGTAATGCGCAAGAAATGGTACCGAAACCCCGTATTTACATATCTGCCACTGTGCAGGAGAATCCGCATAGGTGTTCGAGTGTTCGAACCGTAATGCGCAAGAAATGGTATGTAAACCCCGTATTTACATATCTGCCACTGTGCAGGAGAATCCGCATAGGTGTTCGAGTGTTCGAACCGTAATGCGCAAGAAATGGTATGTAAACCCCGTATTTACATATCTGCCACTGTGCAGGAGAATCCGTATAGGTGTTCGAGTGTTCCAACCGTAATGCGCAAGAAATGGTACCGAAACCCCGTATTTACATATCTGCCACTGTGCAGGAGAATCCGTATAGGTGTTCGAGTGTTCGAACCGTAATGCGCAAGAAATGGTACCGAAACCACGTATTTACATATCTGCCACTGTGTAGGAGAATCCGGATAGGTGTTTGAGTGTTCGAACCGTAATGCGCAAGAAATGGTACCGAAACCCCGTATTTACATATCTGCCACTGTGCAGGAGAATCCGTATAGGTGTTCGAGTGTTCGAACCGTAATGCGCAAGAAATGGTATGTAAACCCCGTATTTACATATCTGCCACTGTGCAGGAGAATCCGTATAGGTGTTCGAGGGTTCCAACCGTAATGCGCAAGAAATGGTACCGAAACCCCGTATTTACATATCTGCCACTGTGCAGGAGAATCCGTATAGGTGTTCGAGTGTTCGAACCGTAATGCGCAAGAAATGGTACCGAAACCACGTATTTACATATCTGCCACTGTGCAGGAGAATCCGGATAGGTGTTTGAGTGTTCGAACCGTAATGCGCAAGAAATGGTACCGAAACCCCGTATTTACATTTCTGCCACTGTGCAGGAGAATCCGCATAGGTGTTCGAGTGTTCGAACTGTATTGCGCAAGAAATGGTATGTAAACCCCGTATTTACATATCTGCCACTGTGCAGAAGAATCCGTATAGGTGTTCGAGTGTTCCAACCGTAATGCGCAAGAAATGGTACCGAAACCCCGTATTTACATATCTGCCACTGTGTAGGAGAATCGACATAGGTGTTCGAGTGTTCGAACCGTAATGCGCAAGAAATGGTATGTAAACCCCGTATTTACATATCTGCAACTGTGCAGGAGAATCAGCATAGGTGTTCGAGTGTTCGAACCGTAATGCGCAAGAAATGGTATGTAAACCCCGTATTTACATATCTGCCACTGTGCAGGAGAATCCGTATAGGTGTTCGAGTGTTCCAACCGTAATGCGCAAGAAATGGTACCGAAACCCCGTATTTACATATCTGCCACTGTGCAGGAGAATCCGTATAGGTGTTCGAGTGTTCGAACCGTAATGCGCAAGAAATGGTACCGAAACCCCGTATTTACATATCTGCCACTGTGCAGGAGAATCCGCATAGGTGTTCGAGTGTTCGAACCGTAATGCGCAAGAAATGGTATGTAAACCCCGTATTTACATATCTGCCACTGTGCAGGAGAATCCGCATAGGTGTTCGAGTGTTCGAACCGTAATGCGCAAGAAATGGTATGTAAACCCCGTATTTACATATCTGCCACTGTGCAGGAGAATCCGTATAGGTGTTCGAGTGTTCCAACCGTAATGCGCAAGAAATGGTACCGAAACCCCGTATTTACATATCTGCCACTGTGCAGGAGAATCCGTATAGGTGTTCGAGTGTTCGAACCGTAATGCGCAAGAAATGGTACCGAAACCCCGTATTTACATATCTTCCACTGTGCAGGAGAATCCGGATAGGTGTTCGAGTGTTCGAACCGTAATGCGCAAGAAATGGTACCGAAACCCCGTATTTACATGTCTGCCACTGTGTAGGAGAATCGGCATAGGTGTTCGAGTGTTCGAACCGTAATGCGCAAGAAATGGTATGTAAACCCCGTATTTACATATCTGCAACTGTGCAGGAGAATCAGCATAGGTGTTCGAGTGTTCGAACCGTAATGCGCAAGAAATGGTATGTAAACCCCGTATTTACATATCTGCCACTGTGCAGGAGAATCCGTATATGTGTTCGAGTGTTCGAACCGTAATGCGCAAGAAATGGTACGGAAACCCCGTATTTACATATCTGCCACTGTGCAGGAGAATCCGCATAGGTGTTCGAGTGTTCGAACCGTAATGCGCAAGAAATGGTATGTAAACCCCGTATTTACATATCTGCCACAGTGCAGGAGAATCCGCATAGGTGTTCGAGTGTTCGAACCGTATTGTGCATGAAATGATATGTAAACCCCGTATTTACATATCTGCCACTGTGCAGGAGAATCCGTATAGGTGTTCGAGTGTTCCAACCGTAATGCGCAAGAAATGGTACCGAAACCCCGTATTTACATATCTGCCACTGTGCAGGAGAATCCGTATAGGTGTTCGAGTGTTCGAACCGTAATGCGCAAGAAATGGTACCGAAATCCCGTATTTACATATCTGCCACTGTGCAGGAGAATCCGGATAGGTGTTCGAGTGTTCGAACCGTAATGCGAAAGAAATGGTACCGAAACCCCGTATTTACATATCTGCCACTGTGCAGGAGAATCTGCATAGGTGTTCGAGTGTTCGAACCGTATTGCGCAAGAAATGGTATGTAAACCCCGTATTTACATATCTGTCACTGTGCAGGAGAATCCGTATAGGTGTTCGAGTGTTCGAACCGTAATGCGCAAGAAATGGTACCGAAACCCCGTATTTACATATCTGCCACTGTGCAGGATAATCCGCATAGGTGTTCGAGTGTTCGAACCGTATTGCGCATGAAACGGTATGTAAACCCCGTATTTACATATCTGCCACTGTGTAGGAGAATCCGTATAGGTGTTCGAGTGTTCGAACCGTAATGCGCAAGAAATGGTATGTAAACCCCGTATTTACATATCTGCCACTGTGCAGGAGAAACCGCATAGGTGTTCGAGTGTTCGAACCGTATTGTGCATGAAATGGTATGGAAACCCCGTATTTACATATCTGCCACTGTGCAGGAGAATCCGTATAGGTGTTCGAGTGTTCCAACCGTAATGCGCAAGAAATGGTACCGAAACCCCGTATTTACATATCTGCCACTGTGCAGGAGAATCCGTATAGGTGTTCGAGTGTTCGAACCGTAATGCGCAAGAAATGGTACCGAAACCCCGTATTTACATATCTGCCACTGTGCAGGAGAATCCGCATAGGTGTTCGAGTGTTCGAACCGTAATGCGCAAGAAATGGTATGTAAACCCCGTATTTACATATCTGCCACTGTGCAGGAGAATCCGCATAGGTGTTCGAGTGTTCGAACCGTAATGCGCAAGAAATGGTATGTAAACCCCGTATTTACATATCTGCCACTGTGCAGGAGAATCCGTATAGGTGTTCGAGTGTTCGAACCGTAATGCGCAAGAATTGGTACCGAAACCCCGTATTTACATATCTGCCACTGTGCAGGAGAATCCGGATAGGTGTTCGAGTGTTCGAACCGTAATGCGCAAGAAATGGTACCGAAACCCCGTATTTACATATCTGCCACTGTGTAGGAGAATCGACATAGGTGTTCGAGTGTTCGAACCGTAATGCGCAAGAAATGGTATGTAAACCCCGTATTTACATATCTGCAACTGTGCAGGAGAATCAGCATAGGTGTTCGAGTGTTCGAACCGTAATGCGCAAGAAATGGTATGTAAACCCCGTATTTACATATCTGCCACTGTGCAGGAGAATCCGTATAGGTGTTCGAGTGTTCCAACCGTAATGCGCAAGAAATGGTACCGAAACCCCGTATTTACATATCTGCCACTGTGCAGGAGAATCCGTATAGGTGTTCGAGTGTTCGAACCGTAATGCGCAAGAAATGGTACCGAAATCCCGTATTTACATATCTGCCACTGTGCAGGAGAATCCGGATAGGTGTTCGAGTGTTCGAACCGTAATGCGAAAGAAATGGTACCGAAACCCCGTATTTACATATCTGCCACTGTGCAGGAGAATCTGCATAGGTGTTCGAGTGTTCGAACCGTATTGCGCAAGAAATGGTATGTAAACCCCGTATTTACATATCTGCCACTGTGCAGGAGAATCCGTATAGGTGTTCGAGTGTTCGAACCGTAATGCGCAAGAAATGGTACCGAAACCCCGTATTTACATATCTGCCACTGTGCAGGATAATCCGCATAGGTGTTCGAGTGTTCGAACCGTATTGCGCATGAAACGGTATGTAAACCCCGTATTTACATATCTGCCACTGTGTAGGAGAATCCGTATAGGTGTTCGAGTGTTCGAACCGTAATGCGCAAGAAATGGTATGTAAACCCCGTATTTACATATCTGCCACTGTGCAGGAGAATCCGTATAGGTGTTCGAGTGTTCCAACCGTAATGCGCAAGAAATGGTACCGAAACCCCGTATTTACATATCTGCCACTGTGCAGGAGAATCCGTATAGGTGTTCGAGTGTTCGAACCGTAATGCGCAAGAAATGGTACCGAAACCACGTATTTACATATCTGCCACTGTGCAGGAGAATCCGGATAGGTGTTTGAGTGTTCGAACCGTAATGCGCAAGAAATGGTACCGAAACCCCGTATTTACATTTCTGCCACTGTGCAGGAGAATCCGCATAGGTGTTCGAGTGTTCGAACTGTATTGCGCAAGAAATGGTATGTAAACCCCGTATTTACATATCTGCCACTGTGCAGGAGAATCCGTATAGGTGTTCGAGTGTTCCAACCGTAATGCGCAAGAAATGGTACCGAAACCCCGTATTTACATATCTGCCACTGTGTAGGAGAATCGACATAGGTGTTCGAGTGTTCGAACCGTAATGCGCAAGAAATGGTATGTAAACCCCGTATTTACATATCTGCAACTGTGCAGGAGAATCAGCATAGGTGTTCGAGTGTTCGAACCGTAATGCGCAAGAAATGGTATGTAAACCCCGTATTTACATATCTGCCACTGTGCAGGAGAATCCGTATAGGTGTTCGAGTGTTCCAACCGTAATGCGCAAGAAATGGTACCGAAACCCCGTATTTACATATCTGCCACTGTGCAGGAGAATCCGTATAGGTGTTCGAGTGTTCGAACCGTAATGCGCAAGAAATGGTACCGAAACCCCGTATTTACATATCTGCCACTGTGCAGGAGAATCCGCATAGGTGTTCGAGTGTTCGAACCGTAATGCGCAAGAAATGGTATGTAAACCCCGTATTTACATATCTGCCACTGTGCAGGAGAATCCGCATAGGTGTTCGAGTGTTCGAACCGTAATGCGCAAGAAATGGTATGTAAACCCCGTATTTACATATCTGCCACTGTGCAGGAGAATCCGTATAGGTGTTCGAGTGTTCCAACCGTAATGCGCAAGAAATGGTACCGAAACCCCGTATTTACATATCTGCCACTGTGCAGGAGAATCCGTATAGGTGTTCGAGTGTTCGAACCGTAATGCGCAAGAAATGGTACCGAAACCCCGTATTTACATATCTGCCACTGTGCAGGAGAATCCGGATAGGTGTTCGAGTGTTCGAACCGTAATGCGCAAGAAATGGTACCGAAACCCCGTATTTACATGTCTGCCACTGTGTAGGAGAATCGGCATAGGTGTTCGAGTGTTCGAACCGTAATGCGCAAGAAATGGTATGTAAACCCCGTATTTACATATCTGCAACTGTGCAGGAGAATCAGCATAGGTGTTCGAGTGTTCGAACCGTAATGCGCAAGAAGTGGTATGTAAACCCCGTATTTACATATCTGCCACTGTGCAGGAGAATCCGTATATGTGTTCGAGTGTTCGAACCGTAATGCGCAAGAAATGGTACGGAAACCCCGTATTTACATATCTGCCACTGTGCAGGAGAATCCGCATAGATTTTCGAGTGTTCGAACCGTAATGCGCAAGAAATGGTATGTAAACCCCGTATTTACATATCTGCCACTGTGCAGGAGAATCCGCATAGGTGTTCGAGTGTTCGAACCGTATTGTGCATGAAATGATATGTAAACCCCGTATTTACATATCTGCCACTGTGCAGGAGAATCCGTGTAGGTGTTCGAGTGTTCCAACCGTAATGCGCAAGAAATGGTACCGAAACCCCGTATTTACATATCTGCCACTGTGCAGGAGAATCCGTATAGGTGTTCGAGTGTTCGAACCGTAATGCGCAAGAAATGGTACCGAAATCCCGTATTTACATATCTGCCACTGTGCAGGAGAATCCGGATAGGTGTTCGAGTGTTCGAACCGTAATGCGAAAAAAATGGTACCGAAACCCCGTATTTACATATCTGCCACTGTGCAGGAGAATCTGCATAGGTGTTCGAGTGTTCGAACCGTATTGCGCAAGAAATGGTATGTAAACCCCGTATTTACATATCTGCCACTGTGCAGGAGAATCCGTATAGGTGTTCGAGTGTTCGAACCGTAATGCGTAAGAAATGGTACCGAAACCCCGTATTTACATATCTGCCACTGTGCAGGATAATCCGCATAGGTGTTCGAGTGTTCGAACCGTATTGCGCATGAAACGGTATGTAAACCCCGTATTTACATATCTGCCACTGTGTAGGAGAATCCGTATAGGTGTTCGAGTGTTCGAACCGTAATGCGCAAGAAATGGTATGTAAACCCCGTATACATATCTGCCACTGTGCAGGAGAAACCGCATAGGTGTTCGAGTGTTCGAACCGTATTGTGCATGAAATGGTATGGAAACCCCGTATTTACATATCTGCCACTGTGCAGGAGAATCCGTATAGGTGTTCGAGTGTTCCAACCGTAATGCGCAAGAAATGGTACCGAAACCCCGTATTTACATATCTGCCACTGTGCAGGAGAATCCGTATAGGTGTTCGAGTGTTCGAACCGTAATGCGCAAGAAATGGTACCGAAACCCCGTATTTACATATCTGCCACTGTGCAGGAGAATCCGCATAGGTGTTCGAGTGATCGAACCGTAATGCGGAAGAAATGGTATGTAAACCCCGTATTTACATATCTGCCACTGTGCAGGAGAATCCGCATAGGTGTTCGAGTGTTCGAACCGTAATGCGCAAGAAATGGTATGTAAACCCCGTATTTACATATCTGCCACTGTGCAGGAGAATCCGTATAGGTGTTCGAGTGTTCGAACCGTAATGCGCAAGAAATGGTACCGAAACCCCGTATTTACATATCTGCCACTGTGCAGGAGAATCCGGATAGGTGCTCGAGTGTTCGAACCGTAATGCGCAAGAAATGGTACCGAAACCACGTATTTACATATCTGCCACTGTGCAGGAGAATCCGGATAGGTGTTTGAGTGTTCGAACCGTATTGCGCATGAAACGGTATGTAAACCCCGTATTTACATATCTGCCACTGTGTAGGAGAATCCGTATAGGTGTTCGAGTGTTCGAACCGTAATGCGCAAGAAATGGTATGTAAACCCCGTATTTACATATCTGCCACTGTGCAGGAGAATCCGTATAGGTGTTCGAGTGTTCCAACCGTAATGCGCATGAAACGGTATGTAAACCCCGTATTTACATATCTGCCACTGTGTAGGAGAATCCGTATAGGTGTTCGAGTGTTCGAACCGTAATGCGCAAGAAATGGTATGTAAACCCCGTATTTACATATCTGCCACTATGCAGGAGAATCCATATAGGTGTTCGAGTGTTCCAACCGTAATGCGCAAGAAATGGTACCGAAACCCCGTATTTACATATCTGCCACTGTGCAGGAGAATCCGTATAGGTGTTCGAGTGTTCGAACCGTAATGCGCAAGAAATGGTACCGAAACCCCGTATTTACATATCTGCCACTGTGCAGGATAATCCGCATAGGTGTTCGAGTGTTCGAACCGTATTGCGCATGAAACGGTATGTAAACCCCGTATTTACATATCTGCCACTGTGTAGGAGAATCCGTATAGGTGTTCGAGTGTTCGAACCGTAATGCGCAAGAAATGGTATGTAAACCCCGTATTTACATATCTGCCACTGTGCAGGAGAATCCGTATAGGTGTTCGAGTGTTCCAACCGTAATGCGCAAGAAATGGTACTGAAACCCCGTATTTACATATCTGCCACTGTGCAGGAGAATCCGTATAGGTGTTCGAGTGTTCGAACCGTAATGCGCAAGAAATGGTACCGAAACCACGTATTTACATATCTGCCACTGTGCAGGAGAATCCGGATAGGTGTTTGAGTGTTCGAACCGTAATGCGCAAGAAATGGTACCGAAACCCCGTATTTACATATCTGCCACTGTGCAGGAGAATCCGCATAGGTGTTCGAGTGTTCGAACTGTATTGCGCAAGAAATGGTATGTAAACCCCGTATTTACATATCTGCCACTGTGCAGGAGAATCCGTATAGGTGTTCGAGTGTTCGAACCGTAATGCGCAAGAAATGGTATGGAAACCCCGTATTTACATATCTGCCACTGTGCAGGAGAATCCGTATAGGTGTTCGAGTGTTCGAACCGTAATGCGCAAGAAATGGTACGGAAACCCCGTATTTACATATCTGCCACTGTGTAGGAGAATCCGTATAGCTGTTCGAGTGTTCGAACCGTAATGCGCAAGAAATGGTACCGAAACCCCGTATTTACATATCTGCCACTGTGTAGGAGAATCCGCACAGGTGTTCGACTGTTCGAACCGTAATGCGCATGAAATGGTATGTAAACCCCGTATTTACATATCTGCCACTGTGCAGGAGAATCTGTATATGTGTTCGAGTGTTCGAACCGTAATGCGCAAGAAATGGTACGGAAACCCCGTATTTACATATCTGCCACTGTGCAGGAGAATCCGCATAGGTGTTCGAGTGTTCGAACCGTAATGCGCAAGAAATGGTATGTAAACACCGTACTTACATATCTGCCACTGTGCAGGAGAATCCGCATAGGTGTTCGAGTGTTCGAACCGTAATGCACAAGAAATGGTATGTAAACCCCGTATTTACATATCTGCCACTGTGCAGGAGAATCCGTATAGGTGTTCGAGTGTTCGAACCGTAATGCGCAAGAAATGGTACGGAAACCCCGTATTTACATATCTGCCACTGTGCAGGAGAATCCGCATAGGTGTTCGAGTGTTCGAACCGTAATGCGGAAGAAATGGTATGTAAACCCCGTATTTACATATCTGCCACTGTGTAGGAGAATCCGCATAGGTGTTCGAGTGTTCGAACCGTAATGCACAAGAAATGGTATGTAAACCCCGTATTTACATATCTGCCACTGTGCAGGAGAATCTGTTTAGGTGTTCGATTGTTCGAACCGTAATGCGCAAGAAATGGTACCGAAACCCCGTATTTACATATCTGCCACTGTGCAGGAGAATCCGCATAGGTGTTCGAGTGTTCGAACCGTAATGCGCAAGAAATGGTATGTAAACCCCGTATTTACATATCTGCCACTGTGCAGGAGAATCCGCATAGGTGTTCGAGTGTTCGAACCGTAATGCGCAAGAAATGGTATGTAAACCCCGTATTTACATATCTGCCACTGTGCAGGAGAATCCGTATAGGTGTTCGAGTGTTCCAACCGTAATGCGCAAGAAATGGTACCGAAACCCCGTATTTACATATCTGCCACTGTGCAGGAGAATCCGTATAGGTGTTCGAGTGTTCCAACCGTAATGCACAAGAAATGGTACCGAAACCCCGTATTTACATATCTGCCACTGTGCAGGAGAATCCGTATAGGTGTTCGAGTGTTCGAACCGTAATGCGCAAGAAATGGTACGGAAACCCCGTATTTACATATCTGCCACTGTGCAGGAGAATCCGCATAGGTGTTCGAGTGTTCGAACCGTAATGCGCAAGAAATGGTATGTAAACCCCGTATTTACATATCTGCCACTGTGTAGGAGAATCCGCATAGGTGTTCGAGTGTTCGAACCGTAATGCACAAGAAATGGTATGTAAACCCCGTATTTACATATCTGCCACTGTGCAGGAGAATCTGTTTAGGTGTTCGATTGTTCGAACCGTAATGCGCAAGAAATGGTACGGAAACCCCGTATTTACATATCTGCCACTGTGTAGGAGAATCCGGATAGGTGTTCGAGTGTTCGAACCGTAATGCGCAAGAAATGGTACCGAAACCCCGTATTTACATATCTGCCACTGTGTAGGAGAATCGACATAGGTGTTCGAGTGTTCGAACCGTAATGCGCAAGAAATGGTATGTAAACCCCGTATTTACATATCTGCAACTGTGCAGGAGAATCAGCATAGGTGTTCGAGTGTTCGAACCGTAATGCGCAAGAAATGGTATGTAAACCCCGTATTTACATATCTGCCACTGTGCAGGAGAATCCGTATAGGTGTTCGAGTGTTCCAACCGTAATGCGCAAGAAATGGTACCGAAACCCCATATTTACATATCTCCCACTGTGCAGGAGAATCCGTATAGGTGTTCGAGTGTTCGAACCGTAATGCGCAAGAAATGGTACCGAAATCCCGTATTTACATATCTGCCACTGTGCAGGAGAATCCGGATAGGTGTTCGAGTGTTCGAACCGTAATGCGAAAGAAATGGTACCGAAACCCCGTATTTACATATCTGCCACTGTGCAGGAGAATCTGCATAGGTGTTCGAGTGTTCGAACCGTATTGCGCAAGAAATGGTATGTAAACCCCGTATTTACATATCTGCCACTGTGCAGGAGAATCCGTATAGGTGTTCGAGTGTTCGAACCGTAATGCGCAAGAAATGGTACCGAAACCCCGTATTTACATATCTGCCACTGTGCAGGATAATCCGCATAGGTGTTCGAGTGTTCGAACCGTATTGCGCATGAAACGGTATGTAAACCCCGTATTTACATATCTGCCACTGTGTAGGAGAATCCGTATAGGTGTTCGAGTGTTCGAACCGTAATGCGCAGGAAATGGTATGTAAACCCCGTATTTACATATCTGCCACTGTGCAGGAGAATCCGTATAGGTGTTCGAGTGTTCCAACCGTAATGCGCAAGAAATGGTACCGAAACCCCGTATTTACATATCTGCCACTGTGCAGGAGAATCCGTATAGGTGTTCGAGTGTTCGAACCGTAATGCGCAAGAAATGGTACCGAAACCACGTATTTACATATCTGCCACTGTGCAGGAGAATCCGGATAGGTGTTTGAGTGTTCGAACCGTAATGCGCAAGAAATGGTACCGAAACCCCGTATTTACATATCTGCCACTGTGCAGGAGAATCCGCATTGGTGTTCGAGTGTTCGAACTGTATTGCGCAAGAAATGGTATGTAAACCCCGTATTTACATATCTGCCACTGTGCAGGAGAATCCGTATAGGTGTTCGAGTGTTCGAACCGTAATGCGCAAGAAATGGTATGGAAACCCCGTATTTACATATCTGCCACTGTGCAGGAGAATCTGTTTAGGTGTTCGATTGTTCGAACCGTAATGCGCAAGAAATGGTACGGAAACCCCGTATTTACATATCTGCCACTGTGTAGGAGAATCCGTATAGCTGTTCGAGTGTTCGAACCGTAATGCGCAAGAAATGGTACCGAAACCCCGTATTTACATATCTGCCACTGTGTAGGAGAATCCGCACAGGTGTTCGAGTGTTCGAACCGTAATGCGCATGAAATGGTATGTAAACCCCGTATTTACATATCTGCCACTGTGCAGGAGAATCCGTATATGTGTTCGAGTGTTCGAACCGTAATGCGCAAGAAATGGTACGGAAACCCCGTATTTACATATCTGCCACTGTGCAGGAGAATCCGCATAGGTGTTCGAGTGTTCGAACCGTAATGCGCAAGAAATGGTATGTAAACCCCGTATTTACATATCTGCCACTGTGCAGGAGAATCCGCATAGGTGTTCGAGTGTTCGAACCGTAATGCACAAGAAATGGTATGTAAACCCCGTATTTACATATCTGCCACTGTGCAGGAGAATCCGTATAGGTGTTCGAGTGTTCCAACCGTAATGCGCAAGAAATGGTACCGAAACCCCGTATTTACATATCTGCCACTGTGCAGGAGAATCCGTATAGGTGTTCGAGTGTTCGAACCGTAATGCGCAAGAAATGGTACCGAAACCCCGTATTTACATATCTGCCACTGTGCAGGAGAATCCGCATAGGTGTTCGAGTGTTCGAACCGTAATGCGCAAGAAATGGTATGTAAACCCCGTATTTACATATCTGCCACTGTGCAGGAGAATCCGCATAGGTGTTCGAGTGTTCGAACCGTAATGCGCAAGAAATGGTATGTAAACCCCGTATTTACATATCTGCCACTGTGCAGGAGAATCCGTATAGGTGTTCGAGTGTTCCAACCGTAATGCGCAAGAAATGGTACCGAAACCCCGTATTTACATATCTGCCACTGTGCAGGAGAATCCGTATAGGTGTTCGAGTGTTCGAACCGTAATGCGCAAGAAATGGTACCGAAACCCCGTATTTACATATCTGCCACTGTGCAGGAGAATCCGCATAGGTGTTCGAGTGTTCGAACCGTAATGCGCAAGAAATGGTATGTAAACCCCGTATTTACATATCTGCCACTGTGCAGGAGAATCCGCATAGGTGTTCGAGTGTTCGAACCGTAACGCGCAAGAAATGGTACCGAAACCCCGTATTTACATATCTGCCACTGTGCAGGAGAATCCGTATAGGTGTTCGAGTGTTCGAACCGTAATGCGCAAGAAATGGTACCGAAACCCCGTATTTACATATCTGCCACTGTGCAGGAGAATCCGCATAGGTGTTCGAGTGTTCGAACCGTAATGCGCAAGAAATGGTATGTAAACCCCGTATTTACATATCTGCCACTGTGCAGGAGAATCCGCATAGGTGTTCGAGTGTTCGAACCGTATTGCGCATGAAACGGTATGTAAACCCCGTATTTACATATCTGCCACTGTGTAGGAGAATCCGTATAGGTGTTCGAGTGTTCGAACCGTAATGCGCAGGAAATGGTATGTAAACCCCGTATTTACATATCTGCCACTGTGCAGGAGAATCCGTATAGGTGTTCGAGTGTTCCAACCGTCATGCGCAAGAAATGGTACCGAAACCCCGTATTTACATATCTGCCACTGTGCAGGAGAATCCGTATAGGTGTTCGAGTGTTCGAACCGTAATGCGCAAGAAATGGTACCGAAACCACGTATTTACATATCTGCCACTGTGCAGGAGAATCCGGATAGGTGTTTGAGTGTTCGAACCGTAATGCGCAAGAAATGGTACCGAAACCCCGTATTTACATATCTGCCACTGTGCAGGAGAATCCGCATTGGTGTTCGAGTGTTCGAACTGTATTGCGCAAGAAATGGTATGTAAACCCCGTATTTACATATCTGCCACTGTGCAGGAGAATCCGTATAGGTGTTCGAGTGTTCGAACCGTAATGCGCAAGAAATGGTATGGAAACCCCGTATTTACATATCTGCCACTGTGCAGGAGAATCCGTTTAGGTGTTCGAGTGTTCGAACCGTAATGCGCAAGAAATGGTACGGAAACCCCGTATTTACATATCTGCCACTGTGTAGGAGAATCCGTATAGCTGTTCGAGTGTTCGAACCGTAATGCGCAAGAAATGGTACCGAAACCCCGTATTTACATATCTGCCACTGTGTAGGAGAATCCGCACAGGTGTTCGAGTGTTCGAACCGTAATGCGCATGAAATGGTATGTAAACCCTGTATTTACATATCTGCCACTGTGGAGGAGAATCCGTATATGTGTTCGAGTGTTCGAACCGTAATGCGCAAGAAATGGTACGGAAACCCCGTATTTACATATCTGCCACTGTGCAGGAGAATCCGCATAGGTGTTCGAGTGTTCGAACCGTAATGCGCAAGAAATGGTATGTAAACCCCGTATTTACATATCTGCCACTGTGCAAGAGAATCCGCATAGGTGTTCGAGTGTTCGAACCGTAATGCACAAGAAATGGTATGTAAACCCCGTATTTACATATCTGCCACTGTGCAGGAGAATCCGTATAGGTGTTCGAGTGTTCCAACCGTAATGCGCAAGAAATGGTACCGAAACCCCGTATTTACATATCTGCCACTGTGCAGGAGAATCCGTATAGGTGTTCGAGTGTTCGAACCGTAATGCGCAAGAAATGGTACCGAAACCCCGTATTTACATATCTGCCACTGTGCAGGAGAATCCGCATAGGTGTTCGAGTGTTCGAACCGTAATGCGCAAGAAATGGTATGTAAACCCCGTATTTACATATCTGCCACTGTGCAGGAGAATCCGCATAGGTGTTCGAGTGTTCGAACCGTAATGCGCAAGAAATGGTATGTAAACCCCGTATTTACATATCTGCCACTGTGCAGGAGAATCCGCATTGGTGTTCGAGTGTTCGAACTGTATTGCGCAAGAAATGGTATGTAAACCCCGTATTTACATATCTGCCACTGTGCAGGAGAATCCGTATAGGTGTTCGAGTGTTCCAACCGTAATGCACAAGAAATGGTACCGAAACCCCGTATTTACATATCTGCCACTGTGCAGGAGAATCCGTATAGGTGTTCGAGTGTTCGAACCGTAATGCGCAAGAAATGGTACGGAAACCCCGTATTTACATATCTGCCACTGTGTAGGAGAATCCGCATAGGTGTTCGAGTTTTCGAACCGTAATGCGCAAGAAATGGTATGTAAACCCCGTATTTACATATCTGCCACTGTGTAGGAGAATCCGCATAGGTGTTCGAGTGTTCGAACCGTAATGCACAAGAAATGGTATGTAAACCCCGTATTTACATATCTGCCACTGTGCAGGAGAATCCGTATAGGTGTTCGAGTGTTCCAACCGTAATGCGCAAGAAATGGTACCGAAACCCCGTATTTACATATCTGCCACTGTGCAGGAGAATCCGTATAGGTGTTCGAGTGTTCGAACCGTAATGCGCAAGAAATGGTACCGAAACCCCGTATTTACATATCTGCCACTGTGCAGGAGAATCCGCATAGGTGTTCGAGTGTTCGAACCGTAATGCGCAAGAAATGGTATGTAAACCCCGTATTTACATATCTGCCACTGTGCAGGAGAATCCGCATAGGTGTTCGAGTGTTCGAACCGTAATGCGCAAGAAATGGTACCGAAACCCCGTATTTACATATCTGCCACTGTGCAGGAGAATCCGCATAGGTGTTCGAGTGTTCGAACCGTATTGCGCAAGAAATGGTATGTAAACCCCGTATTTACATATCTGCCACTGTACAGGAGAATCCGTATAGGTGTTCGAGTGTTCGAACCGTAATGCGCAAGAAATGGTATGGAAACCCCGTATTTACATATCTGCCACTGTGCAGGAGAATCCGTATAGGTGTTCGAGTTTTCGAACCGTAATGCGCAAGAAATGGTACCGACACCCCGTATTTACATATCTGCCACTGTGCAGGAGAATCCGTATAGGTGTTCGAGTGTTCGAACCGTAATGCGCAAGAAATGGTACCGAAACCCCGTATTTACATATCTGCCACTGTGCAGGAGAATCCGCATAGGTGTTCGAGTGTTCGAACCGTAATGCACAAGAAATGGTATGTAAACCCCGTATTTACATATCTGCCACTGTGCAGGAGAATCCGCATAGGTGTTCGAGTGTTCGAACCGTAATGCGCAAGAAATGGTATGTAAACCCCGTATTTACATATCTGCCACTGTGCAGGAGAATCCGTATAGGTGTTCGAGTGTTCCAACCGTAATGCGCAAGAAATGGTACCGAAACCCCGTATTTACAAATCTGCCACTGTGCAGGAGAATCCGTATAGGTGTTCGAGTGTTCGAACCGTAATGCGCAAGAAATGGTACCGAAATCCCGTATTTACATATCTGCCACTGTGCAGGAGAATCCGGATAGGTGTTCGAGTGTTCGAACCGTAATGCGAAAGAAATGGTACCGAAACCCCGTATTTACATATCTGCCACTGTGCAGGAGAATCTGCATAGGTGTTCGAGTGTTCGAACCGTATTGCGCAAGAAATGGTATGTAAACCCCGTATTTACATATCTGCCACTGTGCAGGAGAATCCGTATAGGTGTTCGAGTGTTCGAACCGTAATGCGCAAGAAATGGTACCGAAACCACGTATTTACATATCTGCCACTGTGCAGGAGAATCCGGATAGGTGTTTGAGTGTTCGAACCGTAATGCGCAAGAAATGGTACCGAAACCCCGTATTTACATATCTGCCACTGTGCAGGAGAATCCGCATTGGTGTTCGAGTGTTCGAACTGTATTGCGCAAGAAATGGTATGTAAACCCCGTATTTACATATCTGCCACTGTGCAGGAGAATCCGTATAGGTGTTCGAGTGTTCGAACCGTAATGCGCAAGAAATGGTATGGAAACCCCGTATTTACATATCTGCCACTGTGCAGGAGAATCCGTTTAGGTGTTCGAGTGTTCGAACCGTAATGCGCAAGAAATGGTACGGAAACCCCGTATTTACATATCTGCCACTGTGTAGGAGAATCCGTATAGCTGTTCGAGTGTTCGAACCGTAATGCGCAAGAAATGGTACCGAAACCCCGTATTTACATATCTGCCACTGTGTAGGAGAATCCGCACCGGTGTTCGAGTGTTCGAACCGTAATGCGCATGAAATGGTATGTAAACCCTGTATTTACATATCTGCCACTGTGCAGGAGAATCCGTATATGTGTTCGAGTGTTCGAACCGTAATGCGCAAGAAATGGTACGGAAACCCCGTATTTACATATCTGCCACTGTGCAGGAGAATCCGCATAGGTGTTCGAGTGTTCGAACCGTAATGCGCAAGAAATGGTATGTAAACCCCGTATTTACATATCTGCCACTGTGCAAGAGAATCCGCATAGGTGTTCGAGTGTTCGAACCGTAATGCACAAGAAATGGTACGTAAACCCCGTATTTACATATCTGCCACTGTGCAGGAGAATCCGTATAGGTGTTCGAGTGTTCCAACCGTAATGCGCAAGAAATGGTACCGAAACCCCGTATTTACATATCTGCCACTGTGCAGGAGAATCCGTATAGGTGTTCGAGTGTTCGAACCGTAATGCGCAAGAAATGGTACCGAAACCCCGTATTTACATATCTGCCACTGTGCAGGAGAATCCGCATAGGTGTTCGAGTGTTCGAACCGTAATGCGCAAGAAATGGTATGTAAACCCCGTATTTACATATCTGCCACTGTGCAGGAGAATCCGCATAGGTGTTCGAGTGTTCGAACCGTAATGCGCAAGAAATGGTATGTAAACCCCGTATTTACATATCTGCCACTGTGCAGGAGAATCCGCATTGGTGTTCGAGTGTTCGAACTGTATTGCGCAAGAAATGGTATGTAAACCCCGTATTTACATATCTGCCACTGTGCAGGAGAATCCGTATAGGTGTTCGAGTGTTCCAACCGTAATGCACAAGAAATGGTACCGAAACCCCGTATTTACATATCTGCCACTGTGCAGGAGAATCCGTATAGGTGTTCGAGTGTTCGAACCGTAATGCGCAAGAAATGGTACGGAAACCCCGTATTTACATATCTGCCACTGTGCAGGAGAATCCGCATAGGTGTTCGAGTTTTCGAACCGTAATGCGCAAGAAATGGTATGTAAACCCCGTATTTACATATCTGCCACTGTGTAGGAGAATCCGCATAGGTGTTCGAGTGTTCGAACCGTAATGCACAAGAAATGGTATGTAAACCCCGTATTTACATATCTGCCACTGTGCAGGAGAATCCGTATAGGTGTTCGAGTGTTCCAACCGTAATGCGCAAGAAATGGTACCGAAACCCCGTATTTACATATCTGCCACTGTGCAGGAGAATCCGTATAGGTGTTCGAGTGTTCGAACCGTAATGCGCAAGAAATGGTACCGAAACCCCGTATTTACATATCTGCCACTGTGCAGGAGAATCCGCATAGGTGTTCGAGTGTTCGAACCGTAATGCGCAAGAAATGGTATGTAAACCCCGTATTTACATATCTGCCACTGTGCAGGAGAATCCGCATAGGTGTTCGAGTGTTCGAACCGTAATGCGCAAGAAATGGTACCGAAACCCCGTATTTACATATCTGCCACTGTGCAGGAGAATCCGCATAGGTGTTCGAGTGTTCGAACCGTATTGCGCAAGAAATGGTATGTAAACCCCGTATTTACATATCTGCCACTGTACAGGAGAATCCGTATAGGTGTTCGAGTGTTCGAACCGTAATGCGCAAGAAATGGTATGGAAACCCCGTATTTACATATCTGCCACTGTGCAGGAGAATCCGTATAGGTGTTCGAGTTTTCGAACCGTAATGCGCAAGAAATGGTACCGAAACCCCGTATTTACATATCTGCCACTGTGCAGGAGAATCCGTATAGGTGTTCGAGTGTTCGAACCGTAATGCGCAAGAAATGGTACCGAAACCCCGTATTTACATATCTGCCACTGTGCAGGAGAATCCGCATAGGTGTTCGAGTGTTCGAACCGTAATGCACAAGAAATGGTATGTAAACCCCGTATTTACATATCTGCCACTGTGCAGGAGAATCCGCATAGGTGTTCGAGTGTTCGAACCGTAATGCGCAAGAAATGGTATGTAAACCCCGTATTTACATATCTGCCACTGTGCAGGAGAATCCGTATAGGTGTTCGAGTGTTCCAACCGTAATGCGCAAGAAATGGTACCGAAACCCCGTATTTACATATCTGCCACTGTGCAGGAGAATCCGTATAGGTGTTCGAGTGTTCGAACCGTAATGCGCAAGAAATGGTACCGAAATCCCGTATTTACATATCTGCCACTGTGCAGGAGAATCCGGATAGGTGTTCGAGTGTTCGAACCGTAATGCGAAAGAAATGGTACCGAAACCCCGTATTTACATATCTGCCACTGTGCAGGAGAATCTGCATAGGTGTTCGAGTGTTCGAACCGTATTGCGCAAGAAATGGTATGTAAACCCCGTATTTACATATCTGCCACTGTGCAGGAGAATCCGTATAGGTGTTCGAGTGTTCGAACCGTAATGCGCAAGAAATGGTACCGAAACCCCGTATTTACATATCTGCCACTGTGCAGGATAATCCGCATAGGTGTTCGAGTGTTCGAACCGTATTGCGCATGAAACGGTATGTAAACCCCGTATTTACATATCTGCCACTGTGTAGGAGAATCCGTATAGGTGTTCGAGTGTTCGAACCGTAATGCGCAGGAAATGGTATGTAAACCCCGTATTTACATATCTGCCACTGTGCAGGAGAATCCGTATAGGTGTTCGAGTGTTCCAACCGTAATGCGCAAGAAATGGTACCGAAACCCCGTATTTACATATCTGCCACTGTGCAGGAGAATCCGTATAGGTGTTCGAGTGTTCGAACCGTAATGCGCAAGAAATGGTACCGAAACCACGTATTTACATATCTGCCACTGTGCAGGAGAATCCGGATAGGTGTTTGAGTGTTCGAACCGTAATGCGCAAGAAATGGTACCGAAACCCCGTATTTACATATCTGCCACTGTGCAGGAGAATCCGCATTGGTGTTCGAGTGTTCGAACTGTATTGCGCAAGAAATGGTATGTAAACCCCGTATTTACATATCTGCCACTGTGCAGGAGAATCCGTATAGGTGTTCGAGTGTTCGAACCGTAATGCGCAAGAAATGGTATGGAAACCCCGTATTTACATATCTGCCACTGTGCAGGAGAATCCGTTTAGGTGTTCGATTGTTCGAACCGTAATGCGCAAGAAATGGTACGGAAACCCCGTATTTACATATCTGCCACTGTGTAGGAGAATCCGTATAGCTGTTCGAGTGTTCGAACCGTAATGCGCAAGAAATGGTACCGAAACCCCGTATTTACATATCTGCCACTGTGTAGGAGAATCCGCACAGGTGTTCGAGTGTTCGAACCGTAATGCGCATGAAATGGTATGTAAACCCCGTATTTACATATCTGCCACTGTGCAGGAGAATCCGTATATGTGTTCGAGTGTTCGAACCGTAATGCGCAAGAAATGGTACGGAAACCCCGTATTTACATATCTGCCACTGTGCAGGAGAATCCGCATAGGTGTTCGAGTGTTCGAACCGTAATGCGCAAGAAATGGTATGGAAACCCCGTATTTACATATCTGCCACTGTGCAGGAGAATCCGTTTAGGTGTTCGAGTGTTCGAACCGTAATGCGCAAGAAATGGTATGTAAACCCCGTATTTACATATCTGCCACTGTGTAGGAGAATCCGCATAGGTGTTCGAGTGTTCGAACCGTAATGCACAAGAAATGGTATGTAAACCCCGTATTTACATATCTGCCACTGTGCAGGAGAATCCGTATAGGTGTTCGAGTGTTCCAACCGTAATGCGCAAGAAATGGTACCGAAACCCCGTATTTACATATCTGCCACTGTGCAGGAGAATCCGTATAGGTGTTCGAGTGTTCGAACCGTAATGCGCAAGAAATGGTACCGAAACCCCGTATTTACATATCTGCCACTGTGCAGGAGAATCCGCATAGGTGTTCGAGTGTTCGAACCGTAATGCGCAAGAAATGGTATGTAAACCCCGTATTTACATATCTGCCACTGTGCAGGAGAATCCGCATAGGTGTTCGAGTGTTCGAACCGTAATGCGCAAGAAATGGTACCGAAACCCCGTATTTACATATCTGCCACTGTGCAGGAGAATCCGCATAGGTGTTCGAGTGTTCGAACCGTATTGCGCAAGAAATGGTATGTAAACCCCGTATTTACATATCTGCCACTGTACAGGAGAATCCGTATAGGTGTTCGAGTGTTCGAACCGTAATGCGCAAGAAATGGTATGGAAACCCCGTATTTACATATCTGCCACTGTGCAGGAGAATCCGTATAGGTGTTCGAGTTTTCGAACCGTAATGCGCAAGAAATGGTACCGAAACCCCGTATTTACATATCTGCCACTGTGCAGGAGAATCCGTATAGGTGTTCGAGTGTTCGAACCGTAATGCGCAAGAAATGGTACCGAAACCCCGTATTTACATATCTGCCACTGTGCAGGAGAATCCGCATAGGTGTTCGAGTGTTCGAACCGTAATGCACAAGAAATGGTATGTAAACCCCGTATTTACATATCTGCCACTGTGCAGGAGAATCCGCATAGGTGTTCGAGTGTTCGAACCGTAATGCGCAAGAAATGGTATGTAAACCCCGTATTTACATATCTGCCACTGTGCAGGAGAATCCGTATAGGTGTTCGAGTGTTCCAACCGTAATGCGCAAGAAATGGTACCGAAACCCCGTATTTACATATCTGCCACTGTGCAGGAGAATCCGTATAGGTGTTCGAGTGTTCGAACCGTAATGCGCAAGAAATGGTACCGAAATCCCGTATTTACATATCTGCCACTGTGCAGGAGAATCCGGATAGGTGTTCGAGTGTTCGAACCGTAATGCGAAAGAAATGGTACCGAAACCCCGTATTTACATATCTGCCACTGTGCAGGAGAATCTGCATAGGTGTTCGAGTGTTCGAACCGTATTGCGCAAGAAATGGTATGTAAACCCCGTATTTACATATCTGCCACTGTGCAGGAGAATCCGTATAGGTGTTCGAGTGTTCGAACCGTAATGCGCAAGAAATGGTACCGAAACCCCGTATTTACATATCTGCCACTGTGCAGGATAATCCGCATAGGTGTTCGAGTGTTCGAACCGTATTGCGCATGAAACGGTATGTAAACCCCGTATTTACATATCTGCCACTGTGTAGGAGAATCCGTATAGGTGTTCGAGTGTTCGAACCGTAATGCGCAGGAAATGGTATGTAAACCCCGTATTTACATATCTGCCACTGTGCAGGAGAATCCGTATAGGTGTTCGAGTGTTCCAACCGTAATGCGCAAGAAATGGTACCGAAACCCCGTATTTACATATCTGCCACTGTGCAGGAGAATCCGTATAGGTGTTCGAGTGTTCGAACCGTAATGCGCAAGAAATGGTACCGAAACCACGTATTTACATATCTGCCACTGTGCAGGAGAATCCGGATAGGTGTTTGAGTGTTCGAACCGTAATGCGCAAGAAATGGTACCGAAACCCCGTATTTACATATCTGCCACTGTGTAGGAGAATCCGTATAGGTGTTCGAGTGTTCGAACCGTAATGCGCAAGAAATGGTACCGAAACCCCGTATTTACATATCTGCCACTGTGCAGGAGAATCCGCATAGGTGTTCGAGTGTTCGAACCGTAATGCACAAGAAATGGTATGTAAACCCCGTATTTACATATCTGCCACTGTGCAGGAGAATCCGCATAGGTGTTCGAGTGTTCGAACCGTAATGCGCAAGAAATGGTATGTAAACCCCGTATTTACATATCTGCCACTGTGCAGGAGAATCCGTATAGGTGTTCGAGTGTTCCAACCGTAATGCGCAAGAAATGGTACCGAAACCCCGTATTTACATATCTGCCACTGTGCAGGAGAATCCGTATAGGTGTTCGAGTGTTCGAACCGTAATGCGCAAGAAATGGTACCGAAATCCCGTATTTACATATCTGCCACTGTGCAGGAGAATCCGGATAGGTGTTCGAGTGTTCGAACCGTAATGCGAAAGAAATGGTACCGAAACCCCGTATTTACATATCTGCCACTGTGCAGGAGAATCTGCATAGGTGTTCGAGTGTTCGAACCGTATTGCGCAAGAAATGGTATGTAAACCCCGTATTTACATATCTGCCACTGTGCAGGAGAATCCGTATAGGTGTTCGAGTGTTCGAACCGTAATGCGCAAGAAATGGTACCGAAACCCCGTATTTACATATCTGCCACTGTGCAGGATAATCCGCATAGGTGTTCGAGTGTTCGAACCGTATTGCGCATGAAACGGTATGTAAACCCCGTATTTACATATCTGCCACTGTGTAGGAGAATCCGTATAGGTGTTCGAGTGTTCGAACCGTAATGCGCAGGAAATGGTATGTAAACCCCGTATTTACATATCTGCCACTGTGCAGGAGAATCCGTATAGGTGTTCGAGTGTTCCAACCGTAATGCGCAAGAAATGGTACCGAAACCCCGTATTTACATATCTGCCACTGTGCAGGAGAATCCGTATAGGTGTTCGAGTGTTCGAACCGTAATGCGCAAGAAATGGTACCGAAACCACGTATTTACATATCTGCCACTGTGCAGGAGAATCCGGATAGGTGTTTGAGTGTTCGAACCGTAATGCGCAAGAAATGGTACCGAAACCCCGTATTTACATATCTGCCACTGTGCAGGAGAATCCGCATTGGTGTTCGAGTGTTCGAACTGTATTGCGCAAGAAATGGTATGTAAACCCCGTATTTACATATCTGCCACTGTGCAGGAGAATCCGTATAGGTGTTCGAGTGTTCGAACCGTAATGCGCAAGAAATGGTATGGAAACCCCGTATTTACATATCTGCCACTGTGCAGGAGAATCCGTTTAGGTGTTCGATTGTTCGAACCGTAATGCGCAAGAAATGGTACGGAAACCCCGTATTTACATATCTGCCACTGTGTAGGAGAATCCGTATAGCTGTTCGAGTGTTCGAACCGTAATGCGCAAGAAATGGTACCGAAACCCCGTATTTACATATCTGCCACTGTGTAGGAGAATCCGCACAGGTGTTCGAGTGTTCGAACCGTAATGCGCATGAAATGGTATGTAAACCCCGTATTTACATATCTGCCACTGTGCAGGAGAATCCGTATATGTGTTCGAGTGTTCGAACCGTAATGCGCAAGAAATGGTACGGAAACCCCGTATTTACATATCTGCCACTGTGCAGGAGAATCCGCATAGGTGTTCGAGTGTTCGAACCGTAATGCGCAAGAAATGGTATGGAAACCCCGTATTTACATATCTGCCACTGTGCAGGAGAATCCGTTTAGGTGTTCGAGTGTTCGAACCGTAATGCGCAAGAAATGGTACGGAAACCCCGTATTTACATATCTGCCACTGTGTAGGAGAATCCGTATAGCTGTTCGAGTGTTCGAACCGTAATGCGCAAGAAATGGTACCGAAACCCCGTATTTACATATCTGCCACTGTGTAGGAGAATCCGCACAGGTGTTCGAGTGTTCGAACCGTAATGCGCATGAAATGGTATGTAAACCCTGTATTTACATATCTGCCACTGTGCAGGAGAATCCGTATATGTGTTCGAGTGTTCGAACCGTAATGCGCAAGAAATGGTACGGAAACCCCGTATTTACATATCTGCCACTGTGCAGGAGAATCCGCATAGGTGTTCGAGTGTTCGAACCGTAATGCGCAAGAAATGGTATGTAAACCCCGTATTTACATATCTGCCACTGTGCAAGAGAATCCGCATAGGTGTTCGAGTGTTCGAACCGTAATGCACAAGAAATGGTATGTAAACCCCGTATTTACATATCTGCCACTGTGCAGGAGAATCCGTACAGGTGTTCGAGTGTTCCAACCGTAATGCGCAAGAAATGGTACCGAAACCCCGTATTTACATATCTGCCACTGTGCAGGAGAATCCGTATAGGTGTTCGAGTGTTCGAACCGTAATGCGCAAGAAATGGTACCGAAACCCCGTATTTACATATCTGCCACTGTGCAGGAGAATCCGCATAGGTGTTCGAGTGTTCGAACCGTAATGCGCAAGAAATGGTATGTAAACCCCGTATTTACATATCTGCCACTGTGCAGGAGAATCCGCATAGGTGTTCGAGTGTTCGAACCGTAATGCGCAAGAAATGGTATGTAAACCCCGTATTTACATATCTGCCACTGTGCAGGAGAATCCGCATTGGTGTTCGAGTGTTCGAACTGTATTGCGCAAGAAATGGTATGTAAACCCCGTATTTACATATCTGCCACTGTGCAGGAGAATCCGTATAGGTGTTCGAGTGTTCCAACCGTAATGCACAAGAAATGGTACCGAAACCCCGTATTTACATATCTGCCACTGTGCAGGAGAATCCGTATAGGTGTTCGAGTGTTCGAACCGTAATGCGCAAGAAATGGTACGGAAACCCCGTATTTACATATCTGCCACTGTGCAGGAGAATCCGCATAGGTGTTCGAGTTTTCGAACCGTAATGCGCAAGAAATGGTATGTAAACCCCGTATTTACATATCTGCCACTGTGTAGGAGAATCCGCATAGGTGTTCGAGTGTTCGAACCGTAATGCACAAGAAATGGTATGTAAACCCCGTATTTACATATCTGCCACTGTGCAGGAGAATCCGTATAGGTGTTCGAGTGTTCCAACCGTAATGCGCAAGAAATGGTACCGAAACCCCGTATTTACATATCTGCCACTGTGCAGGAGAATCCGTATAGGTGTTCGAGTGTTCGAACCGTAATGCGCAAGAAATGGTACCGAAACCCCGTATTTACATATCTGCCACTGTGCAGGAGAATCCGCATAGGTGTTCGAGTGTTCGAACCGTAATGCGCAAGAAATGGTATGTAAACCCCGTATTTACATATCTGCCACTGTGCAGGAGAATCCGCATAGGTGTTCGAGTGTTCGAACCGTAATGCGCAAGAAATGGTACCGAAACCCCGTATTTACATATCTGCCACTGTGCAGGAGAATCCGCATAGGTGTTCGAGTGTTCGAACCGTATTGCGCAAGAAATGGTATGTAAACCCCGTATTTACATATCTGCCACTGTACAGGAGAATCCGTATAGGTGTTCGAGTGTTCGAACCGTAATGCGCAAGAAATGGTATGGAAACCCCGTATTTACATATCTGCCACTGTGCAGGAGAATCCGTATAGGTGTTCGAGTTTTCGAACCGTAATGCGCAAGAAATGGTACCGAAACCCCGTATTTACATATCTGCCACTGTGCAGGAGAATCCGTATAGGTGTTCGAGTGTTCGAACCGTAATGCGCAAGAAATGGTACCGAAACCCCGTATTTACATATCTGCCACTGTGCAGGAGAATCCGCATAGGTGTTCGAGTGTTCGAACCGTAATGCGCAAGAAATGGTATGTAAACCCCGTATTTACATATCTGCCACTGTGCAGGAGAATCCGCATAGGTGTTCGAGTGTTCGAACCGTAATGCGCAAGAAATGGTATGTAAACCCCGTATTTACATATCTGCCACTGTGCAGGAGAATCCGTATAGGTGTTCGAGTGTTCCAACCGTAATGCGCAAGAAATGGTACCGAAACCCCGTATTTACATATCTGCCACTGTGCAGGAGAATCCGTATAGGTGTTCGAGTGTTCGAACCGTAATGCGCAAGAAATGGTACCGAAACCCCGTATTTACATATCTGCCACTGTGCAGGAGAATCTGCATAGGTGTTCGAGTGTTCGAACCGTAATGCGCAAGAAATGGTATGTAAACCCCGTATTTACATATCTGCCACTGTGCAGGAGAATCCGCATAGGTGTTCGAGTGTTCGAACCGTAATGCGCAAGAAATGGTATGTAAACCCCGTATTTACATATCTGCCACTGTGCAGGAGAATCCGTATAGGTGTTCGAGTGTTCCAACCGTAATGCGCAAGAAATGGTATCGAAACCCCGTATTTACATATCTGCCACTGTGCAGGAGAATCCGTATAGGTGTTCGAGTGTTCCAACCGTAATGCACAAGAAATGGTACCGAAACCCCGTATTTACATATCTGCCACTGTGCAGGAGAATCCGTATAGGTGTTCGAGTGTTCGAACCGTAATGCGCAAGAAATGGTACGGAAACCCCGTATTTACATATCTGCCACTGTGCAGGAGAATCCGCATAGGTGTTCGAGTGTTCGAACCGTAATGCGCAAGAAATGTTATGTAAACCCCGTATTTACATATCTGCCACTGTGTAGGAGAATCCGCATAGGTGTTCGAGTGTTCGAACCGTAATGCACAAGAAATGGTATGTAAACCCCGTATTTACATATCTGCCACTGTGCAGGAGAATCCGTATAGGTGTTCGAGTGTTCCAACCGTAATGCGCAAGAAATGGTACCGAAACCCCGTATTTACATATCTGCCACTCTGCAGGAGAATCCGCATAGGTGTTCGAGTGTTCGAACCGTATTGCGCAAGAAATGGTATGTAAACCCCGTATTTACATATCTGCCACTGTACAGGAGAATCCGTATAGGTGTTCGAGTGTTCGAACCGTAATGCGCAAGAAATGGTATGGAAACCCCGTATTTACATATCTGCCACTGTGCAGGAGAATCCGTATAGGTGTTCGAGTTTTCGAACCGTAATGCGCAAGAAATGGTACCGAAACCCCGTATTTACATATCTGCCACTGTGCAGGAGAATCCGTATAGGTGTTCGAGTGTTCGAACCGTAATGCGCAAGAAATGGTACCGAAACCCCGTATTTACATATCTGCCACTGTGCAGGAGAATCCGCATAGGTGTTCGAGTGTTCGAACCGTAATGCACAAGAAATGGTATGTTAACCCCGTATTTACATATCTGCCACTGTGCAGGAGAATCCGCATAGGTGTTCGAGTGTTCGAACCGTAATGCGCAAGAAATGGTATGTAAACCCCGTATTTACATATCTGCCACTGTGCAGGAGAATCCGTATAGGTGTTCGAGTGTTCCAACCGTAATGCGCAAGAAATGGTACCGAAACCCCGTATTTACATATCTGCCACTGTGCAGGAGAATCCGTATAGGTGTTCGAGTGTTCGAACCGTAATGCGCAAGAAATGGTACCGAAATCCCGTATTTACATATCTGCCACTGTGCAGGAGAATCCGGATAGGTGTTCGAGTGTTCGAACCGTAATGCGAAAGAAATGGTACCGAAACCCCGTATTTACATATCTGCCACTGTGCAGGAGAATCTGCATAGGTGTTCGAGTGTTCGAACCGTATTGCGCAAGAAATGGTATGTAAACCCCGTATTTACATATCTGCCACTGTGCAGGAGAATCCGTATAGGTGTTCGAGTGTTCGAACCGTAATGCGCAAGAAATGGTACCGAAACCCCGTATTTACATATCTGCCACTGTGCAGGATAATCCGCATAGGTGTTCGAGTGTTCGAACCGTATTGCGCATGAAACGGTATGTAAACCCCGTATTTACATATCTGCCACTGTGTAGGAGAATCCGTATAGGTGTTCGAGTGTTCGAACCGTAATGCGCAGGAAATGGTATGTAAACCCCGTATTTACATATCTGCCACTGTGCAGGAGAATCCGTATAGGTGTTCGAGTGTTCCAACCGTAATGCGCAAGAAATGGTACCGAAACCCCGTATTTACATATCTGCCACTGTGCAGGAGAATCCGTATAGGTGTTCGAGTGTTCGAACCGTAATGCGCAAGAAATGGTACCGAAACCACGTATTTACATATCTGCCACTGTGCAGGAGAATCCGGATAGGTGTTTGAGTGTTCGAACCGTAATGCGCAAGAAATGGTACCGAAACCCCGTATTTACATATCTGCCACTGTGCAGGAGAATCCGCATTGGTGTTCGAGTGTTCGAACTGTATTGCGCAAGAAATGGTATGTAAACCCCGTATTTACATATCTGCCACTGTGCAGGAGAATCCGTATAGGTGTTCGAGTGTTCGAACCGTAATGCGCAAGAAATGGTATGGAAACCCCGTATTTACATATCTGCCACTGTGCAGGAGAATCCGTTTAGGTGTTCGATTGTTCGAACCGTAATGCGCAAGAAATGGTACGGAAACCCCGTATTTACATATCTGCCACTGTGTAGGAGAATCCGTATAGCTGTTCGAGTGTTCGAACCGTAATGCGCAAGAAATGGTACCGAAACCCCGTATTTACATATCTGCCACTGTGTAGGAGAATCCGCACAGGTGTTCGAGTGTTCGAACCGTAATGCGCATGAAATGGTATGTAAACCCCGTATTTACATATCTGCCACTGTGCAGGAGAATCCGTATATGTGTTCGAGTGTTCGAACCGTAATGCGCAAGAAATGGTACGGAAACCCCGTATTTACATATCTGCCACTGTGCAGGAGAATCCGCATAGGTGTTCGAGTGTTCGAACCGTAATGCGCAAGAAATGGTATGGAAACCCCGTATTTACATATCTGCCACTGTGCAGGAGAATCCGTTTAGGTGTTCGAGTGCTCGAACCGTAATGCGCAAGAAATGGTACGGAAACCCCGTATTTACATATCTGCCACTGTGTAGGAGAATCCGTATAGCTGTTCGAGTGTTCGAACCGTAATGCGCAAGAAATGGTACCGAAACCCCGTATTTACATATCTGCCACTGTGTAGGAGAATCCGCACAGGTGTTCGAGTGTTCGAACCGTAATGCGCATGAAATGGTATGTAAACCCTGTATTTACATATCTGCCACTGTGCAGGAGAATCCGTATATGTGTTCGAGTGTTCGAACCGTAATGCGCAAGAAATGGTACGGAAACCCCGTATTTACATATCTGCCACTGTGCAGGAGAATCCGCATAGGTGTTCGAGTGTTCGAACCGTAATGCGCAAGAAATGGTATGTAAACCCCGTATTTACATATCTGCCACTGTGCAAGAGAATCCGCATAGGTGTTCGAGTGTTCGAACCGTAATGCACAAGAAATGGTATGTAAACCCCGTATTTACATATCTGCCACTGTGCAGGAGAATCCGTATAGGTGTTCGAGTGTTCCAACCGTAATGCGCAAGAAATGGTACCGAAACCCCGTATTTACATATCTGCCACTGTGCAGGAGAATCCGTATAGGTGTTCGAGTGTTCGAACCGTAATGCGCAAGAAATGGTACCGAAACCCCGTATTTACATATCTGCCACTGTGCAGGAGAATCCGCATAGGTGTTCGAGTGTTCGAACCGTAATGCGCAAGAAATGGTATGTAAACCCCGTATTTACATATCTGCCACTGTGCAGGAGAATCCGCATAGGTGTTCGAGTGTTCGAACCGTAATGCGCAAGAAATGGTATGTAAACCCCGTATTTACATATCTGCCACTGTGCAGGAGAATCCGCATTGGTGTTCGAGTGTTCGAACTGTATTGCGCAAGAAATGGTATGTAAACCCCGTATTTACATATCTGCCACTGTGCAGGAGAATCCGTATAGGTGTTCGAGTGTTCCAACCGTAATGCACAAGAAATGGTACCGAAACCCCGTATTTACATATCTGCCACTGTGCAGGAGAATCCGTATAGGTGTTCGAGTGTTCGAACCGTAATGCGCAAGAAATGGTACGGAAACCCCGTATTTACATATCTGCCACTGTGCAGGAGAATCCGCATAGGTGTTCGAGTTTTCGAACCGTAATGCGCAAGAAATGGTATGTAAACCCCGTATTTACATATCTGCCACTGTGTACGAGAATCCGCATAGGTGTTCGAGTGTTCGAACCGTAATGCACAAGAAATGGTATGTAAACCCCGTATTTACATATCTGCCACTGTGCAGGAGAATCCGTATAGGTGTTCGAGTGTTCCAACCGTAATGCGCAAGAAATGGTATCGAAACCCCGTATTTACATATCTGCCACTGTGCAGGAGAATCCGTATAGGTGTTCGAGTGTTCGAACCGTAATGCGCAAGAAATGGTACCGAAACCCCGTATTTACATATCTGCCACTGTGCAGGAGAATCCGCATAGGTGTTCGAGTGTTCGAACCGTAATGCGCAAGAAATGGTATGTAAACCCCGTATTTACATATCTGCCACTGTGCAGGAGAATCCGCATAGGTGTTCGAGTGTTCGAACCGTAATGCGCAAGAAATGGTACCGAAACCCCGTATTTACATATCTGCCACTGTGCAGGAGAATCCGCATAGGTGTTCGAGTGTTCGAACCGTATTGCGCAAGAAATGGTATGTAAACCCCGTATTTACATATCTGCCACTGTACAGGAGAATCCGTATAGGTGTTCGAGTGTTCGAACCGTAATGCGCAAGAAATGGTATGGAAACCCCGTATTTACATATCTGCCACTGTGCAGGAGAATCCGTATAGGTGTTCGAGTTTTCGAACCGTAATGCGCAAGAAATGGTACCGAAACCCCGTATTTACATATCTGCCACTGTGCAGGAGAATCCGTATAGGTGTTCGAGTGTTCGAACCGTAATGCGCAAGAAATGGTACCGAAACCCCGTATTTACATATCTGCCACTGTGCAGGAGAATCCGCATAGGTGTTCGAGTGTTCGAACCGTAATGCGCAAGAAATGGTATGTAAACCCCGTATTTACATATCTGCCACTGTGCAGGAGAATCCGCATAGGTGTTCGAGTGTTCGAACCGTAATGCGCAAGAAATGGTATGTAAACCCCGTATTTACATATCTGCCACTGTGCAGGAGAATCCGTATAGGTGTTCGAGTGTTCCAACCGTAATGCGCAAGAAATGGTACCGAAACCCCGTATTTACATATCTGCCACTGTGCAGGAGAATCCGTATAGGTGTTCGAGTGTTCGAACCGTAATGCGCAAGAAATGGTACCGAAACCCCGTATTTACATATCTGCCACTGTGCAGGAGAATCTGCATAGGTGTTCGAGTGTTCGAACCGTAATGCGCAAGAAATGGTATGTAAACCCCGTATTTACATATCTGCCACTGTGCAGGAGAATCCGCATAGGTGTTCGAGTGTTCGAACCGTAATGCGCAAGAAATGGTATGTAAACCCCGTATTTACATATCTGCCACTGTGCAGGAGAATCCGTATAGGTGTTCGAGTGTTCCAACCGTAATGCGCAAGAAATGGTATCGAAACCCCGTATTTACATATCTGCCACTGTGCAGGAGAATCCGTATAGGTGTTCGAGTGTTCCAACCGTAATGCACAAGAAATGGTACCGAAACCCCGTATTTACATATCTGCCACTGTGCAGGAGAATCCGTATAGGTGTTCGAGTGTTCGAACCGTAATGCGCAAGAAATGGTACGGAAACCCCGTATTTACATATCTGCCACTGTGCAGGAGAATCCGCATAGGTGTTCGAGTGTTCGAACCGTAATGCGCAAGAAATGTTATGTAAACCCCGTATTTACATATCTGCCACTGTGTAGGAGAATCCGCATAGGTGTTCGAGTGTTCGAACCGTAATGCACAAGAAATGGTATGTAAACCCCGTATTTACATATCTGCCACTGTGCAGGAGAATCCGTATAGGTGTTCGAGTGTTCCAACCGTAATGCGCAAGAAATGGTACCGAAACCCCGTATTTACATATCTGCCACTGTGCAGGAGAATCCGCATAGGTGTTCGAGTGTTCGAACCGTATTGCGCAAGAAATGGTATGTAAACCCCGTATTTACATATCTGCCACTGTACAGGAGAATCCGTATAGGTGTTCGAGTGTTCGAACCGTAATGCGCAAGAAATGGTATGGAAACCCCGTATTTACATATCTGCCACTGTGCAGGAGAATCCGTATAGGTGTTCGAGTTTTCGAACCGTAATGCGCAAGAAATGGTACCGAAACCCCGTATTTACATATCTGCCACTGTGCAGGAGAATCCGTATAGGTGTTCGAGTGTTCGAACCGTAATGCGCAAGAAATGGTACCGAAACCCCGTATTTACATATCTGCCACTGTGCAGGAGAATCCGCATAGGTGTTCGAGTGTTCGAACCGTAATGCACAAGAAATGGTATGTAAACCCCGTATTTACATATCTGCCACTGTGCAGGAGAATCCGCATAGGTGTTCGAGTGTTCGAACCGTAATGCGCAAGAAATGGTATGTAAACCCCGTATTTACATATCTGCCACTGTGCAGGAGAATCCGTATAGGTGTTCGAGTGTTCCAACCGTAATGCGCAAGAAATGGTACCGAAACCCCGTATTTACATATCTGCCACTGTGCAGGAGAATCCGTATAGGTGTTCGAGTGTTCGAACCGTAATGCGCAAGAAATGGTACCGAAATCCCGTATTTACATATCTGCCACTGTGCAGGAGAATCCGGATAGGTGTTCGAGTGTTCGAACCGTAATGCGAAAGAAATGGTACCGAAACCCCGTATTTACATATCTGCCACTGTGCAGGAGAATCTGCATAGGTGTTCGAGTGTTCGAACCGTATTGCGCAAGAAATGGTATGTAAACCCCGTATTTACATATCTGCCACTGTGCAGGTGAATCCGTATAGGTGTTCGAGTGTTCGAACCGTAATGCGCAAGAAATGGTACCGAAACCCCGTATTTACATATCTGCCACTGTGCAGGATAATCCGCATAGGTGTTCGAGTGTTCGAACCGTATTGCGCATGAAACGGTATGTAAACCCCGTATTTACATATCTGCCACTGTGTAGGAGAATCCGTATAGGTGTTCGAGTGTTCGAACCGTAATGCGCAGGAAATGGTATGTAAACCCCGTATTTACATATCTGCCACTGTGCAGGAGAATCCGTATAGGTGTTCGAGTGTTCCAACCGTAATGCGCAAGAAATGGTACCGAAACCCCGTATTTACATATCTGCCACTGTGCAGGAGAATCCGTATAGGTGTTCGAGTGTTCGAACCGTAATGCGCAAGAAATGGTACCGAAACCACGTATTTACATATCTGCCACTGTGCAGGAGAATCCGGATAGGTGTTTGAGTGTTCGAACCGTAATGCGCAAGAAATGGTACCGAAACCCCGTATTTACATATCTGCCACTGTGCAGGAGAATCCGCATTGGTGTTCGAGTGTTCGAACTGTATTGCGCAAGAAATGGTATGTAAACCCCGTATTTACATATCTGCCACTGTGCAGGAGAATCCGTATAGGTGTTCGAGTGTTCGAACCGTAATGCGCAAGAAATGGTATGGAAACCCCGTATTTACATATCTGCCACTGTGCAGGAGAATCCGTTTAGGTGTTCGATTGTTCGAACCGTAATGCGCAAGAAATGGTACGGAAACCCCGTATTTACATATCTGCCACTGTGTAGGAGAATCCGTATAGCTGTTCGAGTGTTCGAACCGTAATGCGCAAGAAATGGTACCGAAACCCCGTATTTACATATCTGCCACTGTGTAGGAGAATCCGCACAGGTGTTCGAGTGTTCGAACCGTAATGCGCATGAAATGGTATGTAAACCCCGTATTTACATATCTGCCACTGTGCAGGAGAATCCGTATATGTGTTCGAGTGTTCGAACCGTAATGCGCAAGAAATGGTACGGAAACCCCGTATTTACATATCTGCCACTGTGCAGGAGAATCCGCATAGGTGTTCGAGTGTTCGAACCGTAATGCGCAAGAAATGGTATGGAAACCCCGTATTTACATATCTGCCACTGTGCAGGAGAATCCGTTTAGGTGTTCGAGTGTTCGAACCGTAATGCGCAAGAAATGGTACGGAAACCCCGTATTTACATATCTGCCACTGTGTAGGAGAATCCGTATAGCTGTTCGAGTGTTCGAACCGTAATGCGCAAGAAATGGTACCGAAACCCCGTATTTACATATCTGCCACTGTGTAGGAGAATCCGCACAGGTGTTCGAGTGTTCGAACCGTAATGCGCATGAAATGGTATGTAAACCCTGTATTTACATATCTGCCACTGTGCAGGAGAATCCGTATATGTGTTCGAGTGTTCGAACCGTAATGCGCAAGAAATGGTACGGAAACCCCGTATTTACATATCTGCCACTGTGCAGGAGAATCCGCATAGGTGTTCGAGTGTTCGAACCGTAATGCGCAAGAAATGGTATGTAAACCCCGTATTTACATATCTGCCACTGTGCAAGAGAATCCGCATAGGTGTTCGAGTGTTCGAACCGTAATGCACAAGAAATGGTATGTAAACCCCGTATTTACATATCTGCCACTGTGCAGGAGAATCCGTATAGGTGTTCGAGTGTTCCAACCGTAATGCGCAAGAAATGGTACCGAAACCCCGTATTTACATATCTGCCACTGTGCAGGAGAATCCGTATAGGTGTTCGAGTGTTCGAACCGTAATGCGCAAGAAATGGTACCGAAACCCCGTATTTACATATCTGCCACTGTGCAGGAGAATCCGCATAGGTGTTCGAGTGTTCGAACCGTAATGCGCAAGAAATGGTACCGAAACCCCGTATTTACATATCTGCCACTGTGCAGGAGAATCCGCATAGGTGTTCGAGTGTTCGAACCGTAATGCGCAAGAAATGGTATGTAAACCCCGTATTTACATATCTGCCACTGTGCAGGAGAGTCCGCATTGGTGTTCGAGTGTTCGAACTGTATTGCGCAAGAAATGGTATGTAAACCCCGTATTTACATATCTGCCACTGTGCAGGAGAATCCGTATAGGTGTTCGAGTGTTCCAACCGTAATGCACAAGAAATGGTACCGAAACCCCGTATTTACATATCTGCCACTGTGCAGGAGAATCCGTATAGGTGTTCGAGTGTTCGAACCGTAATGCGCAAGAAATGGTACGGAAACCCCGTATTTACATATCTGCCACTGTGCAGGAGAATCCGCATAGGTGTTCGAGTTTTCGAACCGTAATGCGCAAGAAATGGTATGTAAACCCCGTATTTACATATCTGCCACTGTGTAGGAGAATCCGCATAGGTGTTCGAGTGTTCGAACCGTAATGCACAAGAAATGGTATGTAAACCCCGTATTTACATATCTGCCACTGTGCAGGAGAATCCGTATAGGTGTTCGAGTGTTCCAACCGTAATGCGCAAGAAATGGTACCGAAACCCCGTATTTACATATCTGCCACTGTGCAGGAGAATCCGTATAGGTGTTCGAGTGTTCGAACCGTAATGCGCAAGAAATGGTACCGAAACCCCGTATTTACATATCTGCCACTGTGCAGGAGAATCCGCATAGGTGTTCGAGTGTTCGAACCGTAATGCGCAAGAAATGGTATGTAAACCCCGTATTTACATATCTGCCACTGTGCAGGAGAATCCGCATAGGTGTTCGAGTGTTCGAACCGTAATGCGCAAGAAATGGTACCGAAACCCCGTATTTACATATCTGCCACTGTGCAGGAGAATCCGCATAGGTGTTCGAGTGTTCGAACCGTATTGCGCAAGAAATGGTATGTAAACCCCGTATTTACATATCTGCCACTGTACAGGAGAATCCGTATAGGTGTTCGAGTGTTCGAACCGTAATGCGCAAGAAATGGTATGGAAACCCCGTATTTACATATCTGCCACTGTGCAGGAGAATCCGTTTAGGTGTTCGATTGTTCGAACCGTAATGCGCAAGAAATGGTACGGAAACCCCGTATTTACATATCTGCCACTGTGTAGGAGAATCCGTATAGCTGTTCGAGTGTTCGAACCGTAATGCGCAAGAAATGGTACCGAAACCCCGTATTTACATATCTGCCACTGTGTAGGAGAATCCGCACAGGTGTTCGAGTGTTCGAACCGTAATGCGCATGAAATGGTATGTAAACCCCGTATTTACATATCTGCCACTGTGCAGGAGAATCCGTATATGTGTTCGAGTGTTCGAACCGTAATGCGCAAGAAATGGTACGGAAACCCCGTATTTACATATCTGCCACTGTGCAGGAGAATCCGCATAGGTGTTCGAGTGTTCGAACCGTAATGCGCAAGAAATGGTATGGAAACCCCGTATTTACATATCTGCCACTGTGCAGGAGAATCCGTTTAGGTGTTCGAGTGTTCGAACCGTAATGCGCAAGAAATGGTACGGAAACCCCGTATTTACATATCTGCCACTGTGTAGGAGAATCCGTATAGCTGTTCGAGTGTTCGAACCGTAATGCGCAAGAAATGGTACCGAAACCCCGTATTTACATATCTGCCACTGTGTAGGAGAATCCGCACAGGTGTTCGAGTGTTCGAACCGTAATGCGCATGAAATGGTATGTAAACCCTGTATTTACATATCTGCCACTGTGCAGGAGAATCCGTATATGTGTTCGAGTGTTCGAACCGTAATGCGCAAGAAATGGTACGGAAACCCCGTATTTACATATCTGCCACTGTGCAGGAGAATCCGCATAGGTGTTCGAGTGTTCGAACCGTAATGCGCAAGAAATGGTATGTAAACCCCGTATTTACATATCTGCCACTGTGCAAGAGAATCCGCATAGGTGTTCGAGTGTTCGAACCGTAATGCACAAGAAATGGTATGTAAACCCCGTATTTACATATCTGCCACTGTGCAGGAGAATCCGTATAGGTGTTCGAGTGTTCCAACCGTAATGCGCAAGAAATGGTACCGAAACCCCGTATTTACATATCTGCCACTGTGCAGGAGAATCCGTATAGGTGTTCGAGTGTTCGAACCGTAATGCGCAAGAAATGGTACCGAAACCCCGTATTTACATATCTGCCACTGTGCAGGAGAATCCGCATAGGTGTTCGAGTGTTCGAACCGTAATGCGCAAGAAATGGTACCGAAACCCCGTATTTACATATCTGCCACTGTGCAGGAGAATCCGCATAGGTGTTCGAGTGTTCGAACCGTAATGCGCAAGAAATGGTATGTAAACCCTGTATTTACATATCTGCCACTGTGCAGGAGAATCCGCATTGGTGTTCGAGTGTTCGAACTGTATTGCGCAAGAAATGGTATGTAAACCCCGTATTTACATATCTGCCACTGTGCAGGAGAATCCGTATAGGTGTTCGAGTGTTCCAACCGTAATGCACAAGAAATGGTACCGAAACCCCGTATTTACATATCTGCCACTGTGCAGGAGAATCCGTATAGGTGTTCGAGTGTTCGAACCGTAATGCGCAAGAAATGGTACGGAAACCCCGTATTTACATATCTGCCACTGTGCAGGAGAATCCGCATAGGTGTTCGAGTTTTCGAACCGTAATGCGCAAGAAATGGTATGTAAACCCCGTATTTACATATCTGCCACTGTGTAGGAGAATCCGCATAGGTGTTCGAGTGTTCGAACCGTAATGCACAAGAAATGGTATGTAAACCCCGTATTTACATATCTGCCACTGTGCAGGAGAATCCGTATAGGTGTTCGAGTGTTCCAACCGTAATGCGCAAGAAATGGTACCGAAACCCCGTATTTACATATCTGCCACTGTGCAGGAGAATCCGTATAGGTGTTCGAGTGTTCGAACCGTAATGCGCAAGAAATGGTACCGAAACCCCGTATTTACATATCTGCCACTGTGCAGGAGAATCCGCATAGGTGTTCGAGTGTTCGAACCGTAATGCGCAAGAAATGGTATGTAAACCCCGTATTTACATATCTGCCACTGTGCAGGAGAATCCGCATAGGTGTTCGAGTGTTCGAACCGTAATGCGCAAGAAATGGTACCGAAACCCCGTATTTACATATCTGCCACTGTGCAGGAGAATCCGCATAGGTGTTCGAGTGTTCGAACCGTATTGCGCAAGAAATGGTATGTAAACCCCGTATTTACATATCTGCCACTGTACAGGAGAATCCGTATAGGTGTTCGAGTGTTCGAACCGTAACGCGCAAGAAATGGTATGGAAACCCCGTATTTACATATCTGCCACTGTGCAGGAGAATCCGTATAGGTGTTCGAGTTTTCGAACCGTAATGCGCAAGAAATGGTACCGAAACCCCGTATTTACATATCTGCCACTGTGCAGGAGAATCCGTATAGGTGTTCGAGTGTTCGAACCGTAATGCGCAAGAAATGGTACCGAAACCCCGTATTTACATATCTGCCACTGTGCAGGAGAATCCGCATAGGTGTTCGAGTGTTCGAACCGTAATGCGCAAGAAATGGTATGTAAACCCCGTATTTACATATCTGCCACTGTGCAGGAGAATCCGCATAGGTGTTCGAGTGTTCGAACCGTAATGCGCAAGAAATGGTATGTAAACCCCGTATTTACATATCTGCCACTGTGCAGGAGAATCCGTATAGGTGTTCGAGTGTTCCAACCGTAATGCGCAAGAAATGGTACCGAAACCCCGTATTTACATATCTGCCACTGTGCAGGAGAATCCGTATAGGTGTTCGAGTGTTCGAACCGTAATGCGCAAGAAATGGTACCGAAACCCCGTATTTACATATCTGCCACTGTGCAGGAGAATCTGCATAGGTGTTCGAGTGTTCGAACCGTAATGCGCAAGAAATGGTATGTAAACCCCGTATTTACATATCTGCCACTGTGCAGGAGAATCCGCATAGGTGTTCGAGTGTTCGAACCGTAATGCGCAAGAAATGGTATGTAAACCCCGTATTTACATATCTGCCACTGTGCAGGAGAATCCGTATAGGTGTTCGAGTGTTCCAACCGTAATGCGCAAGAAATGGTTCCGAAACCCCGTATTTACATATCTGCCACTGTGCAGGAGAATCCGTATAGGTGTTCGAGTGTTCCAACCGTAATGCACAAGAAATGGTACCGAAACCCCGTATTTACATATCTGCCACTGTGCAGGAGAATCCGTATAGGTGTTCGAGTGTTCGAACCGTAATGCGCAAGAAATGGTACGGAAACCCCGTATTTACATATCTGCCACTGTGCAAGAGAATCCGCATAGGTGTTCGAGTGTTCGAACCGTAATGCGCAAGAAATGGTATGTAAACCCCGTATCTACATATCTGCCACTGTGTAGGAGAATCCGCATAGGTGTTCGAGTGTTCGAACCGTAATGCACAAGAAATGGTATGTAAACCCCGTATTTACATATCTGCCACTGTGCAGGAGAATCCGTATAGGTGTTCGAGTGTTCGAACCGTAATGCGCAAGAAATGGTACCGAAACCCCGTATTTACATATCTGCCACTGTGCAGGAGAATCTGCATAGGTGTTCGAGTGTTCGAACCGTAATGCGCAAGAAATGGTATGTAAACCCCGTATTTACATATCTGCCACTGTGCAGGAGAATCCGCATAGGTGTTCGAGTGTTCGAACCGTAATGCGCAAGAAATGGTATGTAAACCCCGTATTTACATATCTGCCACTGTGCAGGAGAATCCGTATAGGTGTTCGAGTGTTCCAACCGTAATGCGCAAGAAATGGTACCGAAACCCCGTATTTACATATCTGCCACTGTGCAGGAGAATCCGTATAGGTGTTCGAGTGTTCCAACCGTAATGCAGAAGAAATGGTACCGAAACCCCGTATTTACATATCTGCCACTGTGCAGGAGAATCCGTATAGGTGTTCGAGTGTTCGAACCGTAATGCGCAAGAAATGGTACGGAAACCCCGTATTTACATATCTGCCACTGTGCAGGAGAATCCGCATAGGTGTTCGAGTGTTCGAACCGTAATGCGCAAGAAATGGTATGTAAACCCCGTATTTACATATCTGCCACTGTGTAGGAGAATCCGCATAGGTGTTCGAGTGTTCGAACCGTAATGCACAAGAAATGGTATGTAAACCCCGTATTTACATATCTGCCACTGTGCAGGAGAATCCGTATAGGTGTTCGAGTGTTCCAACCGTAATGCGCAAGAAATGGTACCGAAACCCCGTATTTACATATCTGCCACTGTGCAGGAGAATCCGTATAGGTGTTCGAGTGTTCGAACCGTAATGCGCAAGAAATGGTACCGAAACCCCGTATTTACATATCTGCCACTGTGCAGGAGAATCCGCATAGGTGTTCGAGTGTTCGAACCGTAATGCGCAAGAAATGGTATGTAAACCCCGTATTTACATATCTGCCACTGTGCAGGAGAATCCGCATAGGTGTTCGAGTGTTCGAACCGTATTGCGCATGAAACGGTATGTAAACCCCGTATTTACATATCTGCCACTGTGTAGGAGAATCCGTATAGGTGTTCGAGTGTTCGAACCGTAATGCGCAGGAAATGGTATGTAAACCCCGTATTTACATATCTGCCACTGTGCAGGAGAATCCGTATAGGTGTTCGAGTGTTCCAACAGTCATGCGCAAGAAATGGTACCGAAACCCCGTATTTACATATCTGCCACTGTGCAGGAGAATCCGTATAGGTGTTCGAGTGTTCGAACCGTAATGCGCAAGAAATGGTACCGAAACCACGTATTTACATATCTGCCACTGTGCAGGAGAATCCGGATAGGTGTTTGAGTGTTCGAACCGTAATGCGCAAGAAATGGTACCGAAACCCCGTATTTACATATCTGCCACTGTGCAGGAGAATCCGCATAGGTGTTCGAGTGTTCGAACCGTATTGCGCAAGAAATGGTATGTAAACCCCGTATTTACATATCTGCCACTGTACAGGAGAATCCGTATAGGTGTTCGAGTGTTCGAACCGTAATGCGCAAGAAATGGTATGGAAACCCCGTATTTACATATCTGCCACTGTGCAGGAGAATCCGTATAGGTGTTCGAGTTTTCGAACCGTAATGCGCAAGAAATGGTATGTAAACCCCGTATTTACATATCTGCCACTGTGCAGGAGAATCCGCATAGGTGTTCGAGTGTTCGAACCGTAATGCGCAAGAAATGGTATGTAAACCCCGTATTTACATATCTGCCACTGTGCAGGAGAATCCGTATAGGTGTTCGAGTGTTCGAACCGTAATGCGCAAGAAATGGTATGTAAACCCCGTATTTACATATCTGCCACTGTGCAGGAGAATCCGTATAGGTGTTCGAGTGTTCGAACCGTAATGCGCAAGAAATGGTATGTAAACCCCGTATTTACATATCTGCCACTGTGCAGGAGAATCCGCATAGGTGTTCGAGTGTTCGAACCGTAATGCGCAAGAAATGGTATGGAAACCCCGTATTTACATATCTGCCACTGTGCAGGAGAATCCGCATAGGTGTTCGAGTGTTCGAACCGTAATGCGCAAGAAATGGTATGTAAACCCCGTATTTACATATCTGCCACTGTGCAGGAGAATCCGCATAGGTGTTCGAGTGTTCGAACCGTAATGCGCAAGAAATGGTATGTAAACCCCGTATTTACATATCTGCCACTGTGCAGGAGAATCCGCATTGGTGTTCGAGTGTTCGAACTGTATTGCGCAAGAAATGGTATGTAAACCCCGTATTTACATATCTGCCACTGTGCAGGAGAATCCGTATAGGTGTTCGAGTGTTCCAACCGTAATGCACAAGAAATGGTACCGAAACCCCGTATTTACATATCTGCCACTGTGCAGGAGAATCCGTATAGGTGTTCGAGTGTTCGAACCGTAATGCGCAAGAAATGGTACGGAAACCCCGTATTTACATATCTGCCACTGTGCAGGAGAATCCGCATAGGTGTTCGAGTTTTCGAACCGTAATGCGCAAGAAATGGTATGTAAACCCCGTATTTACATATCTGCCACTGTGTAGGAGAATCCGCATAGGTGTTCGAGTGTTCGAACCGTAATGCACAAGAAATGGTATGTAAACCCCGTATTTACATATCTGCCACTGTGCAGGAGAATCCGTATAGGTGTTCGAGTGTTCCAACCGTAATGCGCAAGAAATGGTACCGAAACCCCGTATTTACATATCTGCCACTGTGCAGGAGAATCCGTATAGGTGTTCGAGTGTTCGAACCGTAATGCGCAAGAAATGGTACCGAAACCCCGTATTTACATATCTGCCACTGTGCAGGAGAATCCGCATAGGTGTTCGAGTGTTCGAACCGTAATGCGCAAGAAATGGTATGTAAACCCCGTATTTACATATCTGCCACTGTGCAGGAGAATCCGCATAGGTGTTCGAGTGTTCGAACCGTAATGCGCAAGAAATGGTACCGAAACCCCGTATTTACATATCTGCCACTGTGCAGGAGAATCCGCATAGGTGTTCGAGTGTTCGAACCGTATTGCGCAAGAAATGGTATGTAAACCCCGTATTTACATATCTGCCACTGTACAGGAGAATCCGTATAGGTGTTCGAGTGTTCGAACCGTAATGCGCAAGAAATGGTATGGAAACCCCGTATTTACATATCTGCCACTGTGCAGGAGAATCCGTATAGGTGTTCGAGTTTTCGAACCGTAATGCGCAAGAAATGGTACCGAAACCCCGTATTTACATATCTGCCACTGTGCAGGAGAATCCGTATAGGTGTTCGAGTGTTCGAACCGTAATGCGCAAGAAATGGTACCGAAACCCCGTATTTACATATCTGCCACTGTGCAGGAGAATCCGCATAGGTGTTCGAGTGTTCGAACCGTAATGCGCAAGAAATGGTATGTAAACCCCGTATTTACATATCTGCCACTGTGCAGGAGAATCCGCATAGGTGTTCGAGTGTTCGAACCGTAATGCGAAAGAAATGGTATGTAAACCCCGTATTTACATATCTGCCACTGTGCAGGAGAATCCGTATAGGTGTTCGAGTGTTCCAACCGTAATGCGCAAGAAATGGTACCGAAACCCCGTATTTACATATCTGCCACTGTGCAGGAGAATCCGTATAGGTGTTCGAGTGTTCGAACCGTAATGCGCAAGAAATGGTACCGAAACCCCGTATTTACATATCTGCCACTGTGCAGGAGAATCTGCATAGGTGTTCGAGTGTTCGAACCGTAATGCGCAAGAAATGGTATGTAAACCCCGTATTTACATATCTGCCACTGTGCAGGAGAATCCGCATAGGTGTTCGAGTGTTCGAACCGTAATGCGCAAGAAATGGTATGTAAACCCCGTATTTACATATCTGCCACTGTGCAGGAGAATCCGTATAGGTGTTCGAGTGTTCCAACCGTAATGCGCAAGAAATGGTACCGAAACCCCGTATTTACATATCTGCCACTGTGCAGGAGAATCCGTATAGGTGTTCGAGTGTTCCAACCGTAATGCACAAGAAATGGTACCGAAACCCCGTATTTACATATCTGCCACTGTGCAGGAGAATCCGTATAGGTGTTCGAGTGTTCGAACCGTAATGCGCAAGAAATGGTACGGAAACCCCGTATTTACATATCTGCCACTGTGCAGGAGAATCCGCATAGGTGTTCGAGTGTTCGAACCGTAATGCGCAAGAAATGGTATGTAAACCCCGTATTTACATATCTGCCACTGTGTAGGAGAATCCGCATAGGTGTTCGAGTGTTCGAACCGTAATGCACAAGAAATGGTATGTAAACCCCGTATTTACATATCTGCCACTGTGCAGGAGAATCCGTATAGGTGTTCGAGTGTTCCAACCGTAATGCGCAAGAAATGGTACCGAAACCCCGTATTTACATATCTGCCACTGTGCAGGAGAATCCGTATAGGTGTTCGAGTGTTCGAACCGTAATGCGCAAGAAATGGTACCGAAACCCCGTATTTACATATCTGCCACTGTGCAGGAGAATCCGCATAGGTGTTCGAGTGTTCGAACCGTAATGCGCAAGAAATGGTATGTAAACCCCGTATTTACATATCTGCCACTGTGCAGGAGAATCCGCATAGGTGTTCGAGTGTTCGAACCGTATTGCGCATGAAACGGTATGTAAACCCCGTATTTACATATCTGCCACTGTGTAGGAGAATCCGTATAGGTGTTCGAGTGTTCGAACCGTAATGCGCAGGAAATGGTATGTAAACCCCGTATTTACATATCTGCCACTGTGCAGGAGAATCCGTATAGGTGTTCGAGTGTTCCAACCGTCATGCGCAAGAAATGGTACCGAAACCCCGTATTTACATATCTGCCACTGTGCAGGAGAATCCGTATAGGTGTTCGAGTGTTCGAACCGTAATGCGCAAGAAATGGTACCGAAACCACGTATTTACATATCTGCCACTGTGCAGGAGAATCCGGATAGGTGTTTGAGTGTTCGAACCGTAATGCGCAAGAAATGGTACCGAAACCCCGTATTTACATATCTGCCACTGTGCAGGAGAATCCGCATTGGTGTTCGAGTGTTCGAACTGTATTGCGCAAGAAATGGTATGTAAACCCCGTATTTACATATCTGCCACTGTGCAGGAGAATCCGTATAGGTGTTCGAGTGTTCGAACCGTAATGCGCAAGAAATGGTATGGAAACCCCGTATTTACATATCTGCCACTGTGCAGGAGAATCCGTTTAGGTGTTCGAGTGTTCGAACCGTAATGCGCAAGAAATGGTACGAAAACCCCGTATTTACATATCTGCCACTGTGTAGGAGAATCCGTATAGCTGTTCGAGTGTTCGAACCGTAATGCGCAAGAAATGGTACCGAAACCCCGTATTTACATATCTGCCACTGTGTAGGAGAATCCGCACAGGTGTTCGAGTGTTCGAACCGTAATGCGCATGAAATGGTATGTAAACCCTGTATTTACATATCTGCCACTGTGCAGGAGAATCCGTATATGTGTTCGAGTGTTCGAACCGTAATGCGCAAGAAATGGTACAGAAACCCCGTATTTACATATCTGCCACTGTGCAGGAGAATCCGCATAGGTGTTCGAGTGTTCGAACCGTAATGCGCAAGAAATGGTATGTAAACCCCGTATTTACATATCTGCCACTGTGCAGGAGAATCCGCATAGGTGTTCGAGTGTTCGAACCGTAATGCACAAGAAATGGTATGTAAACCCCGTATTTACATATCTGCCACTGTGCAGGAGAATCCGTATAGGTGTTCGAGTGTTCCAACCGTAATGCGCAAGAAATGGTACCGAAACCCCGTATTTACATATCTGCCACTGTGCAGGAGAATCCGTATAGGTGTTCGAGTGTTCGAACCGTAATGCGCAAGAAATGGTACCGAAACCCCGTATTTACATATCTGCCACTGTGCAGGAGAATCCGCATAGGTGTTCGAGTGTTCGAACCGTAATGCGCAAGAAATGGTATGTAAACCCCGTATTTACATATCTGCCACTGTGCAGGAGAATCCGCATAGGTGTTCGAGTGTTCGAACCGTAATGCGCAAGAAATGGTATGTAAACCCCGTATTTACATATCTGCCACTGTGCAGGAGAATCCGCATTGGTGTTCGAGTGTTCGAACTGTATTGCGCAAGAAATGGTATGTAAACCCCGTATTTACATATCTGCCACTGTGCAGGAGAATCCGTATAGGTGTTCGAGTGTTCCAACCGTAATGCACAAGAAATGGTACCGAAACCCCGTATTTACATATCTGCCACTGTGCAGGAGAATCCGTATAGGTGTTCGAGTGTTCGAACCGTAATGCGCAAGAAATGGTACGGAAACCCCGTATTTACATATCTGCCACTGTGCAGGAGAATCCGCATAGGTGTTCGAGTTTTCGAACCGTAATGCGCAAGAAATGGTATGTAAACCCCGTATTTACATATCTGCCACTGTGTAGGAGAATCCGCATAGGTGTTCGAGTGTTCGAACCGTAATGCACAAGAAATGGTATGTAAACCCCGTATTTACATATCTGCCACTGTGCAGGAGAATCCGTATAGGTGTTCGAGTGTTCCAACCGTAATGCGCAAGAAATGGTACCGAAACCCCGTATTTACATATCTGCCACTGTGCAGGAGAATCCGTATAGGTGTTCGAGTGTTCGAACCGTAATGCGCAAGAAATGGTACCGAAACCCCGTATTTACATATCTGCCACTGTGCAGGAGAATCCGCATAGGTGTTCGAGTGTTCGAACCGTAATGCGCAAGAAATGGTATGTAAACCCCGTATTTACATATCTGCCACTGTGCAGGAGAATCCGCATAGGTGTTCGAGTGTTCGAACCGTAATGCGCAAGAAATGGTATGTAAACCCCGTATTTACATATCTGCCACTGTGCAGGAGAATCCGTATAGGTGTTCGAGTGTTCCAACCGTAATGCGCAAGAAATGGTACCGAAACCCCGTATTTACATATCTGCCACTGTGCAGGAGAATCCGTATAGGTGTTCGAGTGTTCGAACCGTAATGCGCAAGAAATGGTACCAAAACCACGTATTTACATATCTGCCACTGTGCAGGAGAATCCGGATAGGTGTTTGAGTGTTCGAACCGTAATGCGCAAGAAATGGTACCGAAACCCCGTATTTACATATCTGCCACTGTGCAGGAGAATCCGCATAGGTGTTCGAGTGTTCGAACCGTATTGCGCAAGAAATGGTATGTAAACCCCGTATTTACATATCTGCCACTGTGCAGGAGAATCCGTATAGGTGTTCGAGTGTTCGAACCGTAATGCGCAAGAAATGGTATGGAAACCCCGTATTTACATATCTGCCACTGTACAGGAGAATCCGTATAGGTGTTCGAGTGTTCGAACCGTAATGCGCAAGAAATGGTACGGAAACCCCGTATTTACATATCTGCCACTGTGTAGGAGAATCCGTATAGCTGTTCGAGTGTTCGAACCGTAATGCGCAAGAAATGGTACCGAAACCCCGTATTTACATATTTGCCACTGTGTAGGAGAATCCGCACAGGTGTTCGAGTGTTCGAACCGTAATGCGCATGAAATGGTATGTAAACCCCGTATTTACATATCTGCCACTGTGCAGGAGAATCCGTATATGTGTTCGAGTGTTCGAACCGTAATGCGCAAGAATTGGTACGGAAACCCCGTATTTACATATCTGCCACTGTGCAGGAGAATCCGCATAGGTGTTCGAGTGTTCGAACCGTAATGCGCAAGAAATGGTATGTAAACCCCGTATTTACATATCTGCCACTGTGCAGGAGAATCCGCATAGGTGTTCGAGTGTTCGAACCGTAATGCGCAAGAAATGGTATGTAAACCCCGTATTTACATATCTGCCACTGTGCAGGAGAATCCGTATAGGTGTTCGAGTGTTCCAACCGTAATGCGCAAGAAATGGTACCGAAACCCCGTATTTACATATCTGCCACTGTGCAGGAGAATCCGTATAGGTGTTCGAGTGTTCGAACCGTAATGCGCAAGAAATGGTACCGAAACCCCGTATTTACATATCTGCCACTGTGCAGGAGAATCCGCATAGGTGTTCGAGTGTTCGAACCGTAATGCGCAAGAAATGGTATGTAAACCCCGTATTTACATATCTGCCACTGTGCAGGAGAATCCGCATAGGTGTTCGAGTGTTCGAACCGTAATGCGCAAGAAATGGTATGTAAACCCCGTATTTACATATCTGCCACTGTGCAGGAGAATCCGTATAGGTGTTCGAGTGTTCCAACCGTAATGCGCAAGAAATGGTACCGAAACCCCGTATTTACATATCTGCCACTGTGCAGGAGAATCCGTATAGGTGTTCGAGTGTTCGAACCGTAATGCGCAAGAAATGGTACCGAAACCCCGTATTTACATATCTGCCACTGTGCAGGAGAATCCGCATAGGTGTTCGAGTGTTCGAACCGTAATGCGCAAGAAATGGTAGGTAAACCCCGTATTTACATATCTGCCACTGTGCAGGAGAATCCGCATAGGTGTTCGAGTGTTCGAACCGTAATGCGCAAGAAATGGTACGGAAACCCCGTATTTACATATCTGCCACTGTGCAGGAGAATCCGCATAGGTGTTCGAGTGTTCCAACCGTAATGCGCAAGAAATGGTACCGAAACCCCGTATTTACATATCTGCTACTGTGCAGGAGAATCCGTATAGGTGTTCGAGTGTTCGAACCGTAATGCGCAAGAAATGGTACCGAAACCCCGTATTTACATATCTGCCACTGTGCAGGAGAATCCGTATAGGTGTTCGAGTGTTCGAACCGTAATGCGCAAGAAATGGTACCGAAACCACGTATTTACATATCTGCCACTGTGCAGGAGAATCCGGATAGGTGTTTGAGTGTTCGAACCGTAATGCGCAAGAAATGGTACCGAAACCCCGTATTTACATATCTGCCACTGTGCAGGAGAATCCGCATAGGTGTTCGAGTGTTCGAACCGTATTGCGCAAGAAATGGTATGTAAACCCCGTATTTACATATCTGCCACTGTGCAGGAGAATCCGTATAGGTGTTCGAGTGTTCGAACCGTAATGCGCAAGAAATGGTATGGAAACCCCGTATTTACATATCTGCCACTGTACAGGAGAATCCGTATAGGTGTTCGAGTGTTCGAACCGTAATGCGCAAGAAATGGTACGGAAACCCCGTATTTACATATCTGCCACTGTGCAGGAGAATCCGTATAGCTGTTCGAGTGTTCGAACCGTAATGCGCAAGAAATGGTACCGAAACCCCGTATTTACATATCTGCCACTGTGCAGGAGAATCCGCACAGGTGTTCGAGTGTTCGAACCGTAATGCGCATGAAATGGTATGTAAACCCCGTATTTACATATCTGCCACTGTGCAGGAGAATCCGCATAAGTGTTCGAGTGTTCGAACCGTAATGCGCAAGAAATGGTATGTAAACCCCGTATTTACATATCTGCCACTGTGCAGGAGAATCCGTATAGGTGTTCGAGTGTTCGAACCGTAATGCGCAAGAAATGGTACCGAAACCCTGTATTTACATATCTGCCACTGTGCAGGAGAATCCGCATAGGTGTTCGAGTGTTCGAACCGTAATGCGCAAGAAATGGTACCGAAACCACGTATTTACATATCTGCCACTGTGCAGGAGAATCCGGATAGGTGTTCGAGTGTTCCAACCGTAATGCGCAAGAAATGGTACCGAAACCCCGTATTTACATATCTGCCACTGTGCAGTATAATCCGCATAGGTGTTCGAGTGTTCGAACCGTAATGCGCAAGAAATGGTACCGAAACCCCGTATTTACATATCTGCCACTGTGCAGGACAATCCGTATAGGTGTTCGAGTGTTCGAACCGTAATGCGCAAGAAATGGTACGGAAACCCCGTATTTACAGATCTGCCACTGTGTAGGAGAATCCGTATAGCTGTTCGAGTGTTCGAACCATAATGCGCAAGAAATGGTACCGAAACCCCGTATTTACATATCTGCCACTGTGTAGGAGAATCCGCATAGGTGTTCGAGTGTTCGAACCGTAATGCGCAAGAAATGGTATGTAAACCCCGTATTTACATATCTGCCACTGTGCAGGAGAATCCGTATATGTGTTCGAGTGTTCGAACCGTAATGCGCAAAAATTGGTACGGAAACCCCGTATTTACATATCTGCCACTGTGCAGGAGAATCCGCATAGGTGTTCGAGTGTTCGAACCGTAATGCGCAAGAAATGGTATGTAAACCCCGTATTTACATATCTGCCACTGTGCAGGAGAATCCGTTTAGGTGTTCGAGTGTTCGAACCGTAATGCGCAAGAAATGGTACGGAAACCCCGTATTTACATATCTGCCACTGTGTAGGAGAATCCGTATAGCTGTTCGAGTGTTCGAACCGTAATGCGCAAGAAATGGTACCGAAACCCCGTATTTACATATCTGCCACTGTGTAGGAGAATCCGCACAGGTGTTCGAGTGTTCGAACCGTAATGCGCATGAAATAGTATGTAAACCCTGTATTTACATATCTGCCACTGTGCAGGAGAATCCGTATATGTGTTCGAGTGTTCGAACCGTAATGCGCAAGAAATGGTACGGAAACCCCGTATTTACATATCTGCCACTGTGCAGGAGAATCCGCATAGGTGTTCGAGTGTTCGAACCGTAATGCGCAAGAAATGGTATGTAAACCCCGTATTTACATATCTGCCACTGTGCAAGAGAATCCGCATAGGTGTTCGAGTGTTCGAACCGTAATGCACAAGAAATGGTATGTAAACCCCGTATTTACATATCTGCCACTGTGCAGGAGAATCCGTATAGGTGTTCGAGTGTTCCAACCGTAATGCGCAAGAAATGGTACCGAAACCCCGTATTTACATATCTGCCACTGTGCAGGAGAATCCGTATAGGTGTTCGAGTGTTCGAACCGTAATGCGCAAGAAATGGTACCGAAACCCCGTATTTACATATCTGCCACTGTGCAGGAGAATCCGCATAGGTGTTCGAGTGTTCGAACCGTAATGCGCAAGAAATGGTACCGAAACCCCGTATTTACATATCTGCCACTGTGCAGGAGAATCCGCATAGGTGTTCGAGTGTTCGAACCGTAATGCGCAAGAAATGGTATGTAAACCCCGTATTTACATATCTGCCACTGTGCAGGAGAATCCGCATTGGTGTTCGAGTGTTCGAACTGTATTGCGCAAGAAATGGTATGTAAACCCCGTATTTACATATCTGCCACTGTGCAGGAGAATCCGTATAGGTGTTCGAGTGTTCCAACCGTAATGCACAAGAAATGGTACCGAAACCCCGTATTTACATATCTGCCACTGTGCAGGAGAATCCGTATAGGTGTTCGAGTGTTCGAACCGTAATGCGCAAGAAATGGTACGGAAACCCCGTATTTACATATCTGCCACTGTGCAGGAGAATCCGTATAGGTGTTCGAGTGTTCGAACCGTAATGCGCAAGAAATGGTATGGAAACCCCGTATTTACATATCTGCCACTGTACAGGAGAATCCGTATAGGTGTTCGAGTGTTCGAACCGTAATGCGCAAGAAATGGTACGGAAACCCCGTATTTACATATCTGCCACTGTGCAGGAGAATCCGTATAGCTGTTCGAGTGTTCGAACCGTAATGCGCAAGAAATGGTACCGAAACCCCGTATTTACATATCTGCCACTGTGCAGGAGAATCCGCACAGGTGTTCGAGTGTTCGAACCGTAATGCGCATGAAATGGTATGTAAACCCCGTATTTACATATCTGCCACTGTGCAGGAGAATCCGCATAAGTGTTCGAGTGTTCGAACCGTAATGCGCAAGAAATGGTATGTAAACCCCGTATTTACATATCTGCCACTGTGCAGGAGAATCCGTATAGGTGTTCGAGTGTTCGAACCGTAATGCGCAAGAAATGGTACCGAAACCCTGTATTTACATATCTGCCACTGTGCAGGAGAATCCGCATAGGTGTTCGAGTGTTCGAACCGTAATGCGCAAGAAATGGTACCGAAACCACGTATTTACATATCTGCCACTGTGCAGGAGAATCCGGATAGGTGTTCGAGTGTTCCAACCGTAATGCGCAAGAAATGGTACCGAAACCCCGTATTTACATATCTGCCACTGTGCAGGAGAATCCGCATAGGTGTTCGAGTGTTCGAACCGTAATGCGCAAGAAATGGTACCGAAACCCCGTATTTACATATCTGCCACTGTGCAGGACAATCCGTATAGGTGTTCGAGTGTTCGAACCGTAATGCGCAAGAAATGGTACGGAAACCCCGTATTTACAGATCTGCCACTGTGTAGGAGAATCCGTATAGCTGTTCGAGTGTTCGAACCATAATGCGCAAGAAATGGTACCGAAACCCCGTATTTACATATCTGCCACTGTGTAGGAGAATCCGCATAGGTGTTCGAGTGTTCGAACCGTAATGCGCAAGAAATGGTATGTAAACCCCGTATTTACATATCTGCCACTGTGCAGGAGAATCCGTATATGTGTTCGAGTGTTCGAACCGTAATGCGCAAAAATTGGTACGGAAACCCCGTATTTACATATCTGCCACTGTGCAGGAGAATCCGCATAGGTGTTCGAGTGTTCGAACCGTAATGCGCAAGAAATGGTATGTAAACCCCGTATTTACATATCTGCCACTGTGCAGGAGAATCCGTTTAGGTGTTCGAGTGTTCGAACCGTAATGCGCAAGAAATGGTACGGAAACCCCGTATTTACATATCTGCCACTGTGTAGGAGAATCCGTATAGCTGTTCGAGTGTTCGAACCGTAATGCGCAAGAAATGGTACCGAAACCCCGTATTTACATATCTGCCACTGTGTAGGAGAATCCGCACAGGTGTTCGAGTGTTCGAACCGTAATGCGCATGAAATAGTATGTAAACCCTGTATTTACATATCTGCCACTGTGCAGGAGAATCCGTATATGTGTTCGAGTGTTCGAACCGTAATGCGCAAGAAATGGTACGGAAACCCCGTATTTACATATCTGCCACTGTGCAGGAGAATCCGCATAGGTGTTCGAGTGTTCGAACCGTAATGCGCAAGAAATGGTATGTAAACCCCGTATTTACATATCTGCCACTGTGCAAGAGAATCCGCATAGGTGTTCGAGTGTTCGAACCGTAATGCACAAGAAATGGTATGTAAACCCCGTATTTACATATCTGCCACTGTGCAGGAGAATCCGTATAGGTGTTCGAGTGTTCCAACCGTAATGCGCAAGAAATGGTACCGAAACCCCGTATTTACATATCTGCCACTGTGCAGGAGAATCCGTATAGGTGTTCGAGTGTTCGAACCGTAATGCGCAAGAAATGGTACCGAAACCCCGTATTTACATATCTGCCACTGTGCAGGAGAATCCGCATAGGTGTTCGAGTGTTCGAACCGTAATGCGCAAGAAATGGTACCGAAACCCCGTATTTACATATCTGCCACTGTGCAGGAGAATCCGCATAGGTGTTCGAGTGTTCGAACCGTAATGCGCAAGAAATGGTATGTAAACCCCGTATTTACATATCTGCCACTGTGCAGGAGAATCCGCATTGGTGTTCGAGTGTTCGAACTGTATTGCGCAAGAAATGGTATGTAAACCCCGTATTTACATATCTGCCACTGTGCAGGAGAATCCGTATAGGTGTTCGAGTGTTCCAACCGTAATGCACAAGAAATGGTACCGAAACCCCGTATTTACATATCTGCCACTGTGCAGGAGAATCCGTATAGGTGTTCGAGTGTTCGAACCGTAATGCGCAAGAAATGGTACGGAAACCCCGTATTTACATATCTGCCACTGTGCAGGAGAATCCGCATAGGTGTTCGAGTTTTCGAACCGTAATGCGCAAGAAATGGTATGTAAACCCCGTATTTACATATCTGCCACTGTGTAGGAGAATCCGCATAGGTGTTCGAGTGTTCGAACCGTAATGCACAAGAAATGGTATGTAAACCCCGTATTTACATATCTGCCACTGTGCAGGAGAATCCGTATAGGTGTTCGAGTGTTCCAACCGTAATGCGCAAGAAATGGTACCGAAACCCCGTATTTACATATCTGCCACTGTGCAGGAGAATCCGTATAGGTGTTCGAGTGTTCGAACCGTAATGCGCAAGAAATGGTACCGAAACCCCGTATTTACATATCTGCCACTGTGCAGGAGAATCCGCATAGGTGTTCGAGTGTTCGAACCGTAATGCGCAAGAAATGGTATGTAAACCCCGTATTTACATATCTGCCACTGTGCAGGAGAATCCGCATAGGTGTTCGAGTGTTCGAACCGTAATGCGCAAGAAATGGTACCGAAACCCCGTATTTACATATCTGCCACTGTGCAGGAGAATCCGCATAGGTGTTCGAGTGTTCGAACCGTATTGCGCAAGAAATGGTATGTAAACCCCGTATTTACATATCTGCCACTGTACAGGAGAATCCGTATAGGTGTTCGAGTGTTCGAACCGTAATGCGCAAGAAATGGTATGGAAACCCCGTATTTACATATCTGCCACTGTGCAGGAGAATCCGTTTAGGTGTTCGATTGTTCGAACCGTAATGCGCAAGAAATGGTACGGAAACCCCGTATTTACATATCTGCCACTGTGTAGGAGAATCCGTATAGCTGTTCGAGTGTTCGAACCGTAATGCGCAAGAAATGGTACCGAAACCCCGTATTTACATATCTGCCACTGTGTAGGAGAATCCGCACAGGTGTTCGAGTGTTCGAACCGTAATGCGCATGAAATGGTATGTAAACCCCGTATTTACATATCTGCCACTGTGCAGGAGAATCCGTATATGTGTTCGAGTGTTCGAACCGTAATGCGCAAGAAATGGTACGGAAACCCCGTATTTACATATCTGCCACTGTGCAGGAGAATCCGCATAGGTGTTCGAGTGTTCGAACCGTAATGCGCAAGAAATGGTATGGAAACCCCGTATTTACATATCTGCCACTGTGCAGGAGAATCCGTTTAGGTGTTCGAGTGTTCGAACCGTAATGCGCAAGAAATGGTACGGAAACCCCGTATTTACATATCTGCCACTGTGTAGGAGAATCCGTATAGCTGTTCGAGTGTTCGAACCGTAATGCGCAAGAAATGGTACCGAAACCCCGTATTTACATATCTGCCACTGTGTAGGAGAATCCGCACAGGTGTTCGAGTGTTCGAACCGTAATGCGCATGAAATGGTATGTAAACCCTGTATTTACATATCTGCCACTGTGCAGGAGAATCCGTATATGTGTTCGAGTGTTCGAACCGTAATGCGCAAGAAATGGTACGGAAACCCCGTATTTACATATCTGCCACTGTGCAGGAGAATCCGCATAGGTGTTCGAGTGTTCGAACCGTAATGCGCAAGAAATGGTATGTAAACCCCGTATTTACATATCTGCCACTGTGCAAGAGAATCCGCATAGGTGTTCGAGTGTTCGAACCGTAATGCACAAGAAATGGTATGTAAACCCCGTATTTACATATCTGCCACTGTGCAGGAGAATCCGTATAGGTGTTCGAGTGTTCCAACCGTAATGCGCAAGAAATGGTACCGAAACCCCGTATTTACATATCTGCCACTGTGCAGGAGAATCCGTATAGGTGTTCGAGTGTTCGAACCGTAATGCGCAAGAAATGGTACCGAAACCCCGTATTTACATATCTGCCACTGTGCAGGAGAATCCGCATAGGTGTTCGAGTGTTCGAACCGTAATGCGCAAGAAATGGTACCGAAACCCCGTATTTACATATCTGCCACTGTGCAGGAGAATCCGCATAGGTGTTCGAGTGTTCGAACCGTAATGCGCAAGAAATGGTATGTAAACCCCGTATTTACATATCTGCCACTGTGCAGGAGAATCCGCATTGGTGTTCGAGTGTTCGAACTGTATTGCGCAAGAAATGGTATGTAAACCCCGTATTTACATATCTGCCACTGTGCAGGAGAATCCGTATAGGTGTTCGAGTGTTCCAACCGTAATGCACAAGAAATGGTACCGAAACCCCGTATTTACATATCTGCCACTGTGCAGGAGAATCCGTATAGGTGTTCGAGTGTTCGAACCGTAATGCGCAAGAAATGGTACGGAAACCCCGTATTTACATATCTGCCACTGTGCAGGAGAATCCGCATAGGTGTTCGAGTTTTCGAACCGTAATGCGCAAGAAATGGTATGTAAACCCCGTATTTACATATCTGCCACTGTGTAGGAGAATCCGCATAGGTGTTCGAGTGTTCGAACCGTAATGCACAAGAAATGGTATGTAAACCCCGTATTTACATATCTGCCACTGTGCAGGAGAATCCGTATAGGTGTTCGAGTGTTCCAACCGTAATGCGCAAGAAATGGTACCGAAACCCCGTATTTACATATCTGCCACTGTGCAGGAGAATCCGTATAGGTGTTCGAGTGTTCGAACCGTAATGCGCAAGAAATGGTACCGAAACCCCGTATTTACATATCTGCCACTGTGCAGGAGAATCCGCATAGGTGTTCGAGTGTTCGAACCGTAATGCGCAAGAAATGGTATGTAAACCCCGTATTTACATATCTGCCACTGTGCAGGAGAATCCGCATAGGTGTTCGAGTGTTCGAACCGTAATGCGCAAGAAATGGTACCGAAACCCCGTATTTACATATCTGCCACTGTGCAGGAGAATCCGCATAGGTGTTCGAGTGTTCGAACCGTATTGCGCAAGAAATGGTATGTAAACCCCGTATTTACATATCTGCCACTGTACAGGAGAATCCGTATAGGTGTTCGAGTGTTCGAACCGTAATGCGCAAGAAATGGTATGGAAACCCCGTATTTACATATCTGCCACTGTGCAGGAGAATCCGTATAGGTGTTCGAGTTTTCGAACCGTAATGCGCAAGAAATGGTACCGAAACCCCGTATTTACATATCTGCCACTGTGCAGGAGAATCCGTATAGGTGTTCGAGTGTTCGAACCGTAATGCGCAAGAAATGGTACCGAAACCCCGTATTTACATATCTGCCACTGTGCAGGAGAATCCGCATAGGTGTTCGAGTGTTCGAACCGTAATGCGCAAGAAATGGTATGTAAACCCCGTATTTACATATCTGCCACTGTGCAGGAGAATCCGCATAGGTGTTCGAGTGTTCGAACCGTAATGCGCAAGAAATGGTATGTAAACCCCGTATTTACATATCTGCCACTGTGCAGGAGAATCCGTATAGGTGTTCGAGTGTTCCAACCGTAATGCGCAAGAAATGGTACCGAAACCCCGTATTTACATATCTGCCACTGTGCAGGAGAATCCGTATAGGTGTTCGAGTGTTCGAACCGTAATGCGCAAGAAATGGTACCGAAACCCCGTATTTACATATCTGCCACTGTGCAGGAGAATCTGCATAGGTGTTCGAGTGTTCGAACCGTAATGCGCAAGAAATGGTATGTAAACCCCGTATTTACATATCTGCCACTGTGCAGGAGAATCCGCATAGGTGTTCGAGTGTTCGAACCGTAATGCGCAAGAAATGGTATGTAAACCCCGTATTTACATATCTGCCACTGTGCAGGAGAATCCGTATAGGTGTTCGAGTGTTCCAACCGTAATGCGCAAGAAATGGTTCCGAAACCCCGTATTTACATATCTGCCACTGTGCAGGAGAATCCGTATAGGTGTTCGAGTGTTCCAACCGTAATGCACAAGAAATGGTACCGAAACCCCGTATTTACATATCTGCCACTGTGCAGGAGAATCCGTATAGGTGTTCGAGTGTTCGAACCGTAATGCGCAAGAAATGGTACGGAAACCCCGTATTTACATATCTGCCACTGTGCAGGAGAATCCGCATAGGTGTTCGAGTGTTCGAACCGTAATGCGCAAGAAATGGTATGTAAACCCCGTATCTACATATCTGCCACTGTGTAGGAGAATCCGCATAGGTGTTCGAGTGTTCGAACCGTAATGCACAAGAAATGGTATGTAAACCCCGTATTTACATATCTGCCACTGTGCAGGAGAATCCGTATAGGTGTTCGAGTGTTCGAACCGTAATGCGCAAGAAATGGTACCGAAACCCCGTATTTACATATCTGCCACTGTGCAGGAGAATCTGCATAGGTGTTCGAGTGTTCGAACCGTAATGCGCAAGAAATGGTATGTAAACCCCGTATTTACATATCTGCCACTGTGCAGGAGAATCCGCATAGGTGTTCGAGTGTTCGAACCGTAATGCGCAAGAAATGGTATGTAAACCCCGTATTTACATATCTGCCACTGTGCAGGAGAATCCGTATAGGTGTTCGAGTGTTCCAACCGTAATGCGCAAGAAATGGTACCGAAACCCCGTATTTACATATCTGCCACTGTGCAGGAGAATCCGTATAGGTGTTCGAGTGTTCCAACCGTAATGCAGAAGAAATGGTACCGAAACCCCGTATTTACATATCTGCCACTGTGCAGGAGAATCCGTATAGGTGTTCGAGTGTTCGAACCGTAATGCGCAAGAAATGGTACGGAAACCCCGTATTTACATATCTGCCACTGTGCAGGAGAATCCGCATAGGTGTTCGAGTGTTCGAACCGTAATGCGCAAGAAATGGTATGTAAACCCCGTATTTACATATCTGCCACTGTGTAGGAGAATCCGCATAGGTGTTCGAGTGTTCGAACCGTAATGCACAAGAAATGGTATGTAAACCCCGTATTTACATATCTGCCACTGTGCAGGAGAATCCGTATAGGTGTTCGAGTGTTCCAACCGTAATGCGCAAGAAATGGTACCGAAACCCCGTATTTACATATCTGCCACTGTGCAGGAGAATCCGTATAGGTGTTCGAGTGTTCGAACCGTAATGCGCAAGAAATGGTACCGAAACCCCGTATTTACATATCTGCCACTGTGTAGGAGAATCCGCATAGGTGTTCGAGTGTTCGAACCGTAATGCGCAAGAAATGGTATGTAAACCCCGTATTTACATATCTGCCACTGTGCAGGAGAATCCGCATAGGTGTTCGAGTGTTCGAACCGTATTGCGCATGAAACGGTATGTAAACCCCGTATTTACATATCTGCCACTGTGTAGGAGAATCCGTATAGGTGTTCGAGTGTTCGAACCGTAATGCGCAGGAAATGGTATGTAAACCCCGTATTTACATATCTGCCACTGTGCAGGAGAATCCGTATAGGTGTTCGAGTGTTCCAACCGTCATGCGCAAGAAATGGTACCGAAACCCCGTATTTACATATCTGCCACTGTGCAGGAGAATCCGTATAGGTGTTCGAGTGTTCGAACCGTAATGCGCAAGAAATGGTACCGAAACCACGTATTTACATATCTGCCACTGTGCAGGAGAATCCGGATAGGTGTTTGAGTGTTCGAACCGTAATGCGCAAGAAATGGTACCGAAACCCCGTATTTACATATCTGCCACTGTGCAGGAGAATCCGCATAGGTGTTCGAGTGTTCGAACCGTATTGCGCAAGAAATGGTATGTAAACCCCGTATTTACATATCTGCCACTGTACAGGAGAATCCGTATAGGTGTTCGAGTGTTCGAACCGTAATGCGCAAGAAATGGTATGGAAACCCCGTATTTACATATCTGCCACTGTGCAGGAGAATCCGTATAGGTGTTCGAGTTTTCGAACCGTAATGCGCAAGAAATGGTATGTAAACCCCGTATTTACATATCTGCCACTGTGCAGGAGAATCCGCATAGGTGTTCGAGTGTTCGAACCGTAATGCGCAAGAAATGGTATGTAAACCCCGTATTTACATATCTGCCACTGTGCAGGAGAATCCGTATAGGTGTTCGAGTGTTCGAACCGTAATGCGCAAGAAATGGTATGTAAACCCCGTATTTACATATCTGCCACTGTGCAGGAGAATCCGTATAGGTGTTCGAGTGTTCGAACCGTAATGCGCAAGAAATGGTATGTAAACCCCGTATTTACATATCTGCCACTGTGCAGGAGAATCCGCATAGGTGTTCGAGTGTTCGAACCGTAATGCGCAAGAAATGGTATGGAAACCCCGTATTTACATATCTGCCACTGTGCAGGAGAATCCGCATAGGTGTTCGAGTGTTCGAACCGTAATGCGCAAGAAATGGTATGTAAACCCCGTATTTACATATCTGCCACTGTGCAGGAGAATCCGCATAGGTGTTCGAGTGTTCGAACCGTAATGCGCAAGAAATGGTATGTAAACCCCGTATTTACATATCTGCCACTGTGCAGGAGAATCCGCATTGGTGTTCGAGTGTTCGAACTGTATTGCGCAAGAAATGGTATGTAAACCCCGTATTTACATATCTGCCACTGTGCAGGAGAATCCGTATAGGTGTTCGAGTGTTCCAACCGTAATGCACAAGAAATGGTACCGAAACCCCGTATTTACATATCTGCCACTGTGCAGGAGAATCCGTATAGGTGTTCGAGTGTTCGAACCGTAATGCGCAAGAAATGGTACGGAAACCCCGTATTTACATATCTGCCACTGTGCAGGAGAATCCGCATAGGTGTTCGAGTTTTCGAACCGTAATGCGCAAGAAATGGTATGTAAACCCCGTATTTACATATCTGCCACTGTGTAGGAGAATCCGCATAGGTGTTCGAGTGTTCGAACCGTAATGCACAAGAAATGGTATGTAAACCCCGTATTTACATATCTGCCACTGTGCAGGAGAATCCGTATAGGTGTTCGAGTGTTCCAACCGTAATGCGCAAGAAATGGTACCGAAACCCCGTATTTACATATCTGCCACTGTGCAGGAGAATCCGTATAGGTGTTCGAGTGTTCGAACCGTAATGCGCAAGAAATGGTACCGAAACCCCGTATTTACATATCTGCCACTGTGCAGGAGAATCCGCATAGGTGTTCGAGTGTTCGAACCGTAATGCGCAAGAAATGGTATGTAAACCCCGTATTTACATATCTGCCACTGTGCAGGAGAATCCGCATAGGTGTTCGAGTGTTCGAACCGTAATGCGCAAGAAATGGTACCGAAACCCCGTATTTACATATCTGCCACTGTGCAGGAGAATCCGCATAGGTGTTCGAGTGTTCGAACCGTATTGCGCAAGAAATGGTATGTAAACCCCGTATTTACATATCTGCCACTGTACAGGAGAATCCGTATAGGTGTTCGAGTGTTCGAACCGTAATGCGCAAGAAATGGTATGGAAACCCCGTATTTACATATCTGCCACTGTGCAGGAGAATCCGTATAGGTGTTCGAGTTTTCGAACCGTAATGCGCAAGAAATGGTACCGAAACCCCGTATTTACATATCTGCCACTGTGCAGGAGAATCCGTATAGGTGTTCGAGTGTTCGAACCGTAATGCGCAAGAAATGGTACCGAAACCCCGTATTTACATATCTGCCACTGTGCAGGAGAATCCGCATAGGTGTTCGAGTGTTCGAACCGTAATGCGCAAGAAATGGTATGTAAACCCCGTATTTACATATCTGCCACTGTGCAGGAGAATCCGCATAGGTGTTCGAGTGTTCGAACCGTAATGCGAAAGAAATGGTATGTAAACCCCGTATTTACATATCTGCCACTGTGCAGGAGAATCCGTATAGGTGTTCGAGTGTTCCAACCGTAATGCGCAAGAAATGGTACCGAAACCCCGTATTTACATATCTGCCACTGTGCAGGAGAATCCGTATAGGTGTTCGAGTGTTCGAACCGTAATGCGCAAGAAATGGTACCGAAACCCCGTATTTACATATCTGCCACTGTGCAGGAGAATCTGCATAGGTGTTCGAGTGTTCGAACCGTAATGCGCAAGAAATGGTATGTAAACCCCGTATTTACATATCTGCCACTGTGCAGGAGAATCCGCATAGGTGTTCGAGTGTTCGAACCGTAATGCGCAAGAAATGGTATGTAAACCCCGTATTTACATATCTGCCACTGTGCAGGAGAATCCGTATAGGTGTTCGAGTGTTCCAACCGTAATGCGCAAGAAATGGTACCGAAACCCCGTATTTACATATCTGCCACTGTGCAGGAGAATCCGTATAGGTGTTCGAGTGTTCCAACCGTAATGCACAAGAAATGGTACCGAAACCCCGTATTTACATATCTGCCACTGTGCAGGAGAATCCGTATAGGTGTTCGAGTGTTCGAACCGTAATGCGCAAGAAATGGTACGGAAACCCCGTATTTACATATCTGCCACTGTGCAGGAGAATCCGCATAGGTGTTCGAGTGTTCGAACCGTAATGCGCAAGAAATGGTATGTAAACCCCGTATTTACATATCTGCCACTGTGTAGGAGAATCCGCATAGATGTTCGAGTGTTCGAACCGTAATGCACAAGAAATGGTATGTAAACCCCGTATTTACATATCTGCCACTGTGCAGGAGAATCCGTATAGGTGTTCGAGTGTTCCAACCGTAATGCGCAAGAAATGGTACCGAAACCCCGTATTTACATATCTGCCACTGTGCAGGAGAATCCGTATAGGTGTTCGAGTGTTCGAACCGTAATGCGCAAGAAATGGTACCGAAACCCCGTATTTACATATCTGCCACTGTGCAGGAGAATCCGCATAGGTGTTCGAGTGTTCGAACCGTAATGCGCAAGAAATGGTATGTAAACCCCGTATTTACATATCTGCCACTGTGCAGGAGAATCCGCATAGGTGTTCGAGTGTTCGAACCGTATTGCGCATGAAACGGTATGTAAACCCCGTATTTACATATCTGCCACTGTGTAGGAGAATCCGTATAGGTGTTCGAGTGTTCGAACCGTAATGCGCAGGAAATGGTATGTAAACCCCGTATTTACATATCTGCCACTGTGCAGGAGAATCCGTATAGGTGTTCGAGTGTTCCAACCGTCATGCGCAAGAAATGGTACCGAAACCCCGTATTTACATATCTGCCACTGTGCAGGAGAATCCGTATAGGTGTTCGAGTGTTCGAACCGTAATGCGCAAGAAATGGTACCGAAACCACGTATTTACATATCTGCCACTGTGCAGGAGAATCCGGATAGGTGTTTGAGTGTTCGAACCGTAATGCGCAAGAAATGGTACCGAAACCCCGTATTTACATATCTGCCACTGTGCAGGAGAATCCGCATTGGTGTTCGAGTGTTCGAACTGTATTGCGCAAGAAATGGTATGTAAACCCCGTATTTACATATCTGCCACTGTGCAGGAGAATCCGTATAGGTGTTCGAGTGTTCGAACCGTAATGCGCAAGAAATGGTATGGAAACCCCGTATTTACATATCTGCCACTGTGCAGGAGAATCCGTTTAGGTGTTCGAGTGTTCGAACCGTAATGCGCAAGAAATGGTACGAAAACCCCGTATTTACATATCTGCCACTGTGTAGGAGAATCCGTATAGCTGTTCGAGTGTTCGAACCGTAATGCGCAAGAAATGGTACCGAAACCCCGTATTTACATATCTGCCACTGTGTAGGAGAATCCGCACAGGTGTTCGAGTGTTCGAACCGTAATGCGCATGAAATGGTATGTAAACCCTGTATTTACATATCTGCCACTGTGCAGGAGAATCCGTATATGTGTTCGAGTGTTCGAACCGTAATGCGCAAGAAATGGTACAGAAACCCCGTATTTACATATCTGCCACTGTGCAGGAGAATCCGCATAGGTGTTCGAGTGTTCGAACCGTAATGCGCAAGAAATGGTATGTAAACCCCGTATTTACATATCTGCCACTGTGCAGGAGAATCCGCATAGGTGTTCGAGTGTTCGAACCGTAATGCACAAGAAATGGTATGTAAACCCCGTATTTACATATCTGCCACTGTGCAGGAGAATCCGTATAGGTGTTCGAGTGTTCCAACCGTAATGCGCAAGAAATGGTACCGAAACCCCGTATTTACATATCTGCCACTGTGCAGGAGAATCCGTATAGGTGTTCGAGTGTTCGAACCGTAATGCGCAAGAAATGGTACCGAAACCCCGTATTTACATATCTGCCACTGTGCAGGAGAATCCGCATAGGTGTTCGAGTGTTCGAACCGTAATGCGCAAGAAATGGTATGTAAACCCCGTATTTACATATCTGCCACTGTGCAGGAGAATCCGCATAGGTGTTCGAGTGTTCGAACCGTAATGCGCAAGAAATGGTATGTAAACCCCGTATTTACATATCTGCCACTGTGCAGGAGAATCCGCATTGGTGTTCGAGTGTTCGAACTGTATTGCGCAAGAAATGGTATGTAAACCCCGTATTTACATATCTGCCACTGTGCAGGAGAATCCGTATAGGTGTTCGAGTGTTCCAACCGTAATGCACAAGAAATGGTACCGAAACCCCGTATTTACATATCTGCCACTGTGCAGGAGAATCCGTATAGGTGTTCGAGTGTTCGAACCGTAATGCGCAAGAAATGGTACGGAAACCCCGTATTTACATATCTGCCACTGTGCAGGAGAATCCGCATAGGTGTTCGAGTTTTCGAACCGTAATGCGCAAGAAATGGTATGTAAACCCCGTATTTACATATCTGCCACTGTGTAGGAGAATCCGCATAGGTGTTCGAGTGTTCGAACCGTAATGCACAAGAAATGGTATGTAAACCCCGTATTTACATATCTGCCACTGTGCAGGAGAATCCGTATAGGTGTTCGAGTGTTCCAACCGTAATGCGCAAGAAATGGTACCGAAACCCCGTATTTACATATCTGCCACTGTGCAGGAGAATCCGTATAGGTGTTCGAGTGTTCGAACCGTAATGCGCAAGAAATGGTACCGAAACCCCGTATTTACATATCTGCCACTGTGCAGGAGAATCCGCATAGGTGTTCGAGTGTTCGAACCGTAATGCGCAAGAAATGGTATGTAAACCCCGTATTTACATATCTGCCACTGTGCAGGAGAATCCGCATAGGTGTTCGAGTGTTCGAACCGTAATGCGCAAGAAATGGTATGTAAACCCCGTATTTACATATCTGCCACTGTGCAGGAGAATCCGTATAGGTGTTCGAGTGTTCCAACCGTAATGCGCAAGAAATGGTACCGAAACCCCGTATTTACATATCTGCCACTGTGCAGGAGAATCCGTATAGGTGTTCGAGTGTTCGAACCGTAATGCGCAAGAAATGGTACCAAAACCACGTATTTACATATCTGCCACTGTGCAGGAGAATCCGGATAGGTGTTTGAGTGTTCGAACCGTAATGCGCAAGAAATGGTACCGAAACCCCGTATTTACATATCTGCCACTGTGCAGGAGAATCCGCATAGGTGTTCGAGTGTTCGAACCGTATTGCGCAAGAAATGGTATGTAAACCCCGTATTTACATATCTGCCACTGTGCAGGAGAATCCGTATAGGTGTTCGAGTGTTCGAACCGTAATGCGCAAGAAATGGTATGGAAACCCCGTATTTACATATCTGCCACTGTACAGGAGAATCCGTATAGGTGTTCGAGTGTTCGAACCGTAATGCGCAAGAAATGGTACGGAAACCCCGTATTTACATATCTGCCACTGTGTAGGAGAATCCGTATAGCTGTTCGAGTGTTCGAACCGTAATGCGCAAGAAATGGTACCGAAACCCCGTATTTACATATTTGCCACTGTGTAGGAGAATCCGCACAGGTGTTCGAGTGTTCGAACCGTAATGCGCATGAAATGGTATGTAAACCCCGTATTTACATATCTGCCACTGTGCAGGAGAATCCGTATATGTGTTCGAGTGTTCGAACCGTAATGCGCAAGAATTGGTACGGAAACCCCGTATTTACATATCTGCCACTGTGCAGGAGAATCCGCATAGGTGTTCGAGTGTTCGAACCGTAATGCGCAAGAAATGGTATGTAAACCCCGTATTTACATATCTGCCACTGTGCAGGAGAATCCGCATAGGTGTTCGAGTGTTCGAACCGTAATGCGCAAGAAATGGTATGTAAACCCCGTATTTACATATCTGCCACTGTGCAGGAGAATCCGTATAGGTGTTCGAGTGTTCCAACCGTAATGCGCAAGAAATGGTACCGAAACCCCGTATTTACATATCTGCCACTGTGCAGGAGAATCCGTATAGGTGTTCGAGTGTTCGAACCGTAATGCGCAAGAAATGGTACCGAAACCCCGTATTTACATATCTGCCACTGTGCAGGAGAATCCGCATAGGTGTTCGAGTGTTCGAACCGTAATGCGCAAGAAATGGTATGTAAACCCCGTATTTACATATCTGCCACTGTGCAGGAGAATCCGCATAGGTGTTCGAGTGTTCGAACCGTAATGCGCAAGAAATGGTATGTAAACCCCGTATTTACATATCTGCCACTGTGCAGGAGAATCCGTATAGGTGTTCGAGTGTTCCAACCGTAATGCGCAAGAAATGGTACCGAAACCCCGTATTTACATATCTGCCACTGTGCAGGAGAATCCGTATAGGTGTTCGAGTGTTCGAACCGTAATGCGCAAGAAATGGTACCGAAACCCCGTATTTACATATCTGCCACTGTGCAGGAGAATCCGCATAGGTGTTCGAGTGTTCGAACCGTAATGCGCAAGAAATGGTAGGTAAACCCCGTATTTACATATCTGCCACTGTGCAGGAGAATCCGCATAGGTGTTCGAGTGTTCGAACCGTAATGCGCAAGAAATGGTACGGAAACCCCGTATTTACATATCTGCCACTGTGCAGGAGAATCCGCATAGGTGTTCGAGTGTTCCAACCGTAATGCGCAAGAAATGGTACCGAAACCCCGTATTTACATATCTGCTACTGTGCAGGAGAATCCGTATAGGTGTTCGAGTGTTCGAACCGTAATGCGCAAGAAATGGTACCGAAACCCCGTATTTACATATCTGCCACTGTGCAGGAGAATCCGTATAGGTGTTCGAGTGTTCGAACCGTAATGCGCAAGAAATGGTACCGAAACCACGTATTTACATATCTGCCACTGTGCAGGAGAATCCGGATAGGTGTTTGAGTGTTCGAACCGTAATGCGCAAGAAATGGTACCGAAACCCCGTATTTACATATCTGCCACTGTGCAGGAGAATCCGCATAGGTGTTCGAGTGTTCGAACCGTATTGCGCAAGAAATGGTATGTAAACCCCGTATTTACATATCTGCCACTGTGCAGGAGAATCCGTATAGGTGTTCGAGTGTTCGAACCGTAATGCGCAAGAAATGGTATGGAAACCCCGTATTTACATATCTGCCACTGTACAGGAGAATCCGTATAGGTGTTCGAGTGTTCGAACCGTAATGCGCAAGAAATGGTACGGAAACCCCGTATTTACATATCTGCCACTATGCAGGAGAATCCGTATAGCTGTTCGAGTGTTCGAACCGTAATGCGCAAGAAATGGTACCGAAACCCCGTATTTACATATCTGCCACTGTGCAGGAGAATCCGCACAGGTGTTCGAGTGTTCGAACCGTAATGCGCATGAAATGGTACGTAAACCCCGTATTTACATATCTGCCACTGTGCAGGAGAATCCGCATAAGTGTTCGAGTGTTCGAACCGTAATGCGCAAGAAATGGTATGTAAACCCCGTATTTACATATCTGCCACTGTGCAGGAGAATCCGTATAGGTGTTCGAGTGTTCGAACCGTAATGCGCAAGAAATGGTACCGAAACCCCGTATTTACATATCTGCCACTGTGCAGGAGAATCCGCATAGGTGTTCGAGTGTTCGAACCGTAATGCGCAAGAAATGGTACCGAAACCACGTATTTACATATCTGCCACTGTGCAGGAGAATCCGGATAGGTGTTCGAGTGTTCCAACCGTAATGCGCAAGAAATGGTACCGAAACCCCGTATTTACATATCTGCCACTGTGCAGGAGAATCCGCATAGGTGTTCGAGTGTTCGAACCGTAATGCGCAAGAAATGGTACCGAAACCCCGTATTTACATATCTGCCACTGTGCAGGACAATCCGTATAGGTGTTCGAGTGTTCGAACCGTAATGCGCAAGAAATGGTACGGAAACCCCGTATTTACAGATCTGCCACTGTGTAGGAGAATCCGTATAGCTGTTCGAGTGTTCGAACCATAATGCGCAAGAAATGGTACCGAAACCCCGTATTTACATATCTGCCACTGTGTAGGAGAATCCGCATAGGTGTTCGAGTGTTCGAACCGTAATGCGCAAGAAATGGTATGTAAACCCCGTATTTACATATCTGCCACTGTGCAGGAGAATCCGTATATGTGTTCGAGTGTTCGAACCGTAATGCGCAAAAATTGGTACGGAAACCCCGTATTTACATATCTGCCACTGTGCAGGAGAATCCGCATAGGTGTTCGAGTGTTCGAACCGTAATGCGCAAGAAATGGTATGTAAACCCCGTATTTACATATCTGCCACTGTGCAGGAGAATCCGCATAGGTGTTCGAGTGTTCCAACCGTAATGCGCAAGAAATGGTACCGAAACCCCGTATTTACATATCTGCCACTGTGGAGGAGAATCCGTATAGGTGTTCGAGTGTTCGAACCGTAATGCGCAAGAAATGGTACCGAAACCCCGTATTTACATATCTGCCACTGTGCAGGAGAATCCGCATAGGTGTTCGAGTGTTCGAACCGTAATGCGCAAGAAATGGTATGTAAACCCCGTATTTACATATCTGCCACTGTGCAGGAGAATCCGCATAGGTGTTCGAGTGTTCGAACCGTAATGCGCAAGAAATGGTATGTAAACCCCGTATTTACATATCTGCCACAGTGGAGGAGAATCCGTATAGGTGTTCGAGTGTTCCAACCGTAATACGCAAGAAATGGTACCGAAACCCCGTATTTACATATCTGCCACTGTGCAGGAGAATCCGTATAGGTGTTCGAGTGTTCGAACCGTAATGCGCAAGAAATGGTACCGAAACCCCGTATTTACATATCTGCCACTGTGCAGGAGAATCCGGATAGGTGTTCGAGTGTTCGAACCGTAATGCGCAAGAAATGGTACCGAAACCCCGTATTTACATATCTGCCACTGTGTAGGAGAATCGGCATAGGTGTTCGAGTGTTCGAACCGTAATGCGCAAGAAATGGTATGTAAACCCCGTATTTACATATCTGCAACTGTGCAGGAGAATCAGCATAGGTGTTCGAGTGTTCGAACCGTAATGCGCAAGAAATGGTATGTAAACCCCGTATTTACATATCTGCCACTGTGCAGGAGAATCCGTATAGGTGTTCGAGTGTTCCAACCGTAATACGCAAGAAATGGTACCGAAACCCCGTATTTACATATCTGCCACTGTGCAGGAGAATCCGTATAGGTGTTCGAGTGTTCGAACCGTAATGCGCAAGAAATGGTACCGAAATCCCGTATTTACATATCTGCCACTGTGCAGGAGAATCCGGATAGGTGTTCGAGTGTTCGAACCGTAATGCGAAAGAAATGGTACCGAAACCCCGTATTTACATATCTGCCACAGTGCAGGAGAATCTGCATAGGTGTTCGAGTGTTCGAACCGTATTGCGCAAGAAATGGTATGTAAACCCCGTATTTACATATCTGCCACTGTGCAGGAGAATCCGTATAGGTGTTCGAGTGTTCGAACCGTAATGCGCAAGAAATGGTACCGAAACCCCGTATTTACATATCTGCCACAGTGCAGGATAATCCGCATAGGTGTTCGAGTGTTCGAACTGTATTGCGCATGAAACGGTATGTAAACCCCGTATTTACATATCTGCCACTGTGTAGGAGAATCCGTATAGGTGTTCGATTGTTCGAACCGTAATGCGCAAGAAATGGTATGTAAACCCCGTATTTACATATCTGCCACTGTGCAGGAGAATCCGTATAGGTGTTCGAGTGTTCCAACCGTAATGCGCAAGAAATGGTACCGAAACCCCGTATTTACATATCTGCCACTGTGCAGGAGAATCCGTATAGGTGTTCGAGTGTTCGAACCGTAATGCGCAAGAAATGGTACCGAAACCCCGTATTTACATATCTGCCACTGTGCAGGAGAATCCGGATAGGTGTTTGAGTGTTCGAACCGTAATGCGCAAGAAATGGTACCGAAACCCCGTATTTACATATCTGCCACTGTGCAGGAGAATCCGCATAGGTGTTCGAGTGTTCGAACCGTATTGCGCAAGAAATGGTATGTAAACCCCGTATTGACATATCTGCCACTGTGCAGGAGAATCCGTATAGGTGTTCGAGTGTTCGAACCGTAATGCGCAAGAAATGGTATGGAAACCCCGTATTTACATATCTGCCACTGTGCAGGAGAATCCGTATAGGTGTTCGAGTGTTCGAACCGTAATGCGCAAGAAATGGTACGGAAACCCCGTATTTACATATCCGCCACTGTGTAGGAGAATCCGTATAGCTGTTCGAGTGTTCGAACCGTAATGCGCAAGAAATGGTACCGAAACCCCGTATTTACATATCTGCCACTGTGTAGGAGAATCCGCACAGGTGTTCGAGTGTTCGAACCGTAACGCGCATGAAATGATATGTAAACCCCGTATTTACATATCTGCCACTGTGCAGGAGAATCCGTATATGTGTTCGAGTGTTCGAACCGTAATGCGCAAGAAATGGTACGGAAACCCCGTTTTTACATATCTGCCACTGTGCAGGAGAATCCGCATAGGTGTTCGAGTGTTCGAACCGTAATGCGCAAGAAATGGTATGTAAACCCCGTATTTACATATCTGCCACTGTGCAGGAGAATCCGCATAGGTGTTCGAGTGTTCGAACCGTAATGCGCAAGAAATGGTACGGAAACCCCGTATTTACAGATCTGCCACTGTGTAGGAGAATCCGTATAGCTGTTCGAGTGTTCGAACCGTAATGCGCAAGAAATGGTACCGAAACCCCGTATTTACATATCTGCCACTGTGTAGGAGAATCCGCATAGGTGTTCGAGTGTTCGAACCGTAATGCGCAAGAAATGGTATGTAAACCCCGTATTTACATATCTGCCACTGTGCAGGAGAATCCGTATATGTGTTCGAGTGTTCGAACCGTAATGCGCAAAAATTGGTACGGAAACCCGGTATTTACATATCTGCCACTGTGCAGGAGAATCCGCATAGGTGTTCGAGTGTTCGAACCGTAATGCGCAAGAAATGGTATGTAAACCCCGTATTTACATATCTGCCACTGTGCAAGAGAATCTGCATAGGTGTTCGAGTGTTCGAACCGTATTGTGCATGAAATGGTATGTAAACCCCGTATTTACATATCTGCCACTATGCAGGAGAATCCGTATAGGTGTTCGAGTGTTCCAACCGTAATGCGCAAGAAATGGTACCGAAACCCCGTATTTACATATCTGCCACTGTGCAGGAGAATCCGTATAGGTGTTCGAGTGTTCGAACCGTAATGCGCAAGAAATGGTACCGAAACCCCGTATTTACATATCTGCCACTGTGCAGGAGAATCCGCATAGGTGTTCGAGTGTTCGAACCGTAATGCGCAAGAAATGGTATGTAAACCCCGTATTTACATATCTGCCACTGTGCAGGAGAATCCGCATAGGTGTTCGAGTGTTCGAGCCGTAATGCGCAAGAAATGGTATGTAAACCCCGTATTTACATATCTGCCACAGTGCAGGAGAATCCGTATAGGTGTTCGAGTGTTCCAACCGTAATACGCAAGAAATGGTACCGAAACCCCGTATTTACATATCTGCCACTGTGCAGGAGAATCCGTATAGGTGTTCGAGTGTTCGAACCGTAATGCGCAAGAAATGGTACCGAAACCCCGTATTTACATATCTGCCACTGTGCAGGTGAATCCGGATAGGTGTTCGAGTGTTCGAACCGTAATGCGCAAGAAATGGTACCGAAACCCCGTATTTACATATCTGCCACTGTGTAGGAGAATCGGCATAGGTGTTCGAGTGTTCGAACCGTAATGCGCAAGAAATGGTATGTAAACCCCGTATTTACATATCTGCAACTGTGCAGGAGAATCAGCATAGGTGTTCGAGTGTTCGAACCGTAATGCGCAAGAAATGGTATGTAAACCCCGTATTTACATATCTGCCACTGTGCAGGAGAATCCGTATAGGTGTTCGAGTGTTCCAACCGTAATGCGCAAGAAATGGTACCGAAACCCCGTATTTACATATCTGCCACTGTGCAGGAGAATCCGTATAGGTGTTCGAGTGTTCCAACCGTAATGCGCAAGAAATGGTACCGAAATCCCGTATTTACATATCTGCCACTGTGCAGGAGAATCCGGATAGGTGTTCGAGTGTTCGAACCGTAATGCGAAAGAAATGGTACCGAAACCCCGTATTTACATATCTGCCACTGTGCAGGAGAATCTGCATAGGTGTTCGAGTGTTCGAACCGTATTGCGCAAGAAATGGTATGTAAACCCCGTATTTACATATCTGCCACTGTGCAGGAGAATCCGTATAGGTGTTCGAGTGTTCGAACCGTAATGCGCAAGAAATGGTACCGAAACCCCGTATTTACATATCTGCCACAGTGCAGGATAATCCGCATAGGTGTTCGAGTGTTCGAACTGTATTGCGCATGAAACGGTATGTAAACCCCGTATTTACATATCTGCCACTGTGTAGGAGAATCCGTATAGGTGTTCGAGTGTTCGAACCGTAATGCGCAAGAAATGGTATGTAAACCCCGTATTTACATATCTGCCACTGTGCAGGAGAATCCGTATAGGTGTTCGAGTGTTCCAACCGTAATGCGCAAGAAATGGTACCGAAACCCCGTATTTACATATCTGCCACTGTGCAGGAGAATCCGTATAGGTGTTCGAGTGTTCGAACCGTAATGCGCAAGAAATGGTACCGAAACCCCGTACTTACATATCTGCCACTGTGCAGGAGAATCCGGATAGGTGTTTGAGTGTTCGAACCGTAATGCGCAAGAAATGGTACCGAAACCCCGTATTTACATATCTGCCACTGTGCAGGAGAATCCGCATAGGTGTTCGAGTGTTCGAACTGTATTGCGCAAGAAATGGTATGTAAACCCCGTATTTACATATCTGCCACTGTGCAGGAGAATCCGTATAGGTGTTCGAGTGTTCGAACCGTAATGCGCAAGAAATGGTATGGAAACCCCGTATTTACATATCTGCCACTGTGCAGGAGAATCCGTATAGGTGTTCGAGTGTTCGAACCGTAATGCGCAAGAAATGGTACGGAAACCCCGTATTTACATATCCGCCACTGTGTAGGAGAATCCGTATAGCTGTTCGAGTGTTCGAACCGTAATGCGCAAGAAATGGTACCGAAACCCCGTATTTACATATCTGCCACTGTGCAGGAGAATCTGCATAGGTGTTCGAGTGTTCGAACCGTATTGCGCAAGAAATGGTATGTAAACCCCGTATTTACATATCTGCCACTGTGCAGGAGAATCCGTATAGGTGTTCGAGTGTTCGAACCGTAATGCGCAAGAAATGGTACCGAAACCCCGTATTTACATATCTGCCACAGTGCAGGATAATCCGCATAGGTGTTCGAGTGTTCGAACTGTATTGCGCATTAAACGGTATGTAAACCCCGTATTTACATATCTGCCACTGTGTAGGAGAATCCGTATAGGTGTTCGACTGTTCGAACCGTAATGCGCAAGAAATGGTATGTAAACCCCGTATTTACATATCTGCCACTGTGCAGGAGAATCCGTATAGGTGTTCGAGTGTTCCAACCGTAATGCGCAAGAAATGGTACCGAAACCCCGTATTTACATATCTGCCACTGTGCAGGAGAATCCGTATAGGTGTTCGAGTGTTCGAACCGTAATGCGCAAGAAATGGTACCGAAACCCCGTACTTACATATCTGCCACTGTGCAGGAGAATCCGGATAGGTGTTTGAGTGTTCGAACCGTAATGCGCAAGAAATGGTACCGAAACCCCGTATTTACATATCTGCCACTGTGCAGGAGAATCCGCATAGGTGTTCGAGTGTTCGAACCGTATTGCGCAAGAAATGGTATGTAAACCCCGTATTTACATATCTGCCACTGTGCAGGAGAATCCGTATAGGTGTTCGAGTGTTCGAACCGTAATGCGCAAGAAATGGTATGGAAACCCCGTATTTACATATCTGCCACTGTGCAGGAGAATCCGTATAGGTGTTCGAGTGTTCGAACCGTAATGCGCAAGAAATGGTACGGAAACCCCGTTTTTACATATCCGCCACTGTGTAGGAGAATCCGTATAGCTGTTCGAGTGTTCGAACCGTAATGCGCAAGAAATGGTACCGAAACCCCGTATTTACATATCTGCCACTGTGTAGGAGAATCCGCACAGGTGTTCGAGTGTTCGAACCGTAACGCGCATGAAATGGTATGTAAACCCCGTATTTACATATCTGCCACTGTGCAGTAGAATCCGTATATGTGTTCGAGTGTTCGAACCGTAATGCGCAAGAAATGGTACGGAAACCCCGTATTTACATATCTGCCACTGTGCAGGAGAATCTGCATAGGTGTTCGAGTGTTCGAACCGTAATGCGCAAGAAATGGTATGTAAACCCCGTATTTACATATCTGCCACTGTGCAGGAGAATCCGCATAGGTGTTCGAGTGTTCGAACCGTAATGCGCAAGAAATGGTACCGAAACCCCGTATTTACATATCTGCCACTGTGTAGGAGAATCGGCATAGGTGTTCGAGTGTTCGAACCGTAATGCGCAAGAAATGGTATGTAAACCCCGTATTTACATATCTGCAACTGTGCAGGAGAATCAGCATAGGTGTTCGAGTGTTCGAACCGTAATGCGCAAGAAATGGTATGTAAACCCCGTATTTACATATCTGCCACTGTGCAGGAGAATCCGTATAGGTGTTCGAGTGTTCCAACCGTAATGCGCAAGAAATGGTACCGAAACCCCGTATTTACATATCTGCCACTGTGCAGGAGAATCCGTATAGGTGTTCGAGTGTTCGAACCGTAATGCGCAAGAAATGGTACCGAAATCCCGTATTTACATATCTGCCACTGTGCAGGAGAATCCGGATAGGTGTTCGAGTGTTCGAACCGTAATGCGAAAGAAATGGTACCGAAACCCCGTATTTACATATCTGCCACTGTGCAGGACAATCTGCATAGGTGTTCGAGTGTTCGAACCGTATTGCGCAAGAAATGGTATGTAAACCCCGTATTTACATATCTGCCACTGTGCAGGAGAATCCGTATAGGTGTTCGAGTGTTCGAACCGTAATGCGCAAGAAATGGTACCGAAACCTCGTATTTACATATCTGCCACAGTGCAGGATAATCCGCATAGGTGTTCGAGTGTTCGAACTGTATTGCGCATGAAACGGTATGTAAACCCCGTATTTACATATCTGTCACTGTGTAGGAGAATCCGTATAGGTGTTCGAGTGTTCGAACCGTAATGCGCAAGAAATGGTATGTAAACCCCGTATTTACATATCTGCCACTGTGCAGGAGAATCCGTATAGGTGTTCGAGTGTTCCAACCGTAATGCGCAAGAAATGGTACCGAAACCCCGTATTTACATATCTGCCACTGTGCAGGAGAATCCGTATAGGTGTTCGAGTGTTCGAACCGTAAAGCGCAAGAAATGGTACCGAAACCCCGTATTTACATATCTGCCACTGTGCAGGAGAATCCGCATAGGTGTTCGAGTGTTCGAACCGTAATGCGCAAGAAATGGTATGTAAGCCCCGTATTTACATATTTGCCACTGTGCAGGAGAATCCGCATAGGTGTTCGAGTGTTCGAACCGTAATGCGCAAGAAATGGTATGTAAACCCCGTATTTACATATCTGCCACTGTGCAGGAGAATCCGTATAGGTGTTCGAGTGTTCCAACCGTAATGCGCAAGAAATGGTACCGAAACCCCGTATTTACATATCTGCCACTGTGCAGGAGAATCCGTATAGGTGTTCGAGTGTTCGAACCGTAATGCGCAAGAAATGGTACCGAAACCCCGTATTTACATATCTGCCACTGTGCAGGAGAATCAGCATAGGTGTTCGAGTGTTCGAACCGTAATGCACAAGAAATGGTATGTAAACCCCGTATTTACATATCTGCCACTGTGCAGGAGAATCCGTATAGGTGTTCGAGTGTTCGAACCATAATGCGCAAGAAATGGTACGGAAACCCCGTATTTACAGATCTGCCACTGTGTAGGAGAATCCGTATAGCTGTTCGAGTGTTCGAACCGTAATGCGCAAGAAATGGTACCGAAACCCCGTATTTACATATCTGCCACTGTGTAGGAGAATCCGCATAGGTGTTCGAGTGTTCGAACCGTAATGCGCAAGAAATGGTATGTAAACCCCGTATTTACATATCTGCCACTGTGCAGGAGAATCCGTATATGTGTTCGAGTGTTCGAACCGTAATGCGCAAAAATTGGTACGGAAACCCCGTATTTACATATCTGCCACTGTGCAGGAGAATCCGCATAGGTGTTCGAGTGTTCGAACCGTAATGCGCAAGAAATGGTATGTAAACCCCGTATTTACATATCTGCCACTGTGGAGGAGAATCCGCATAGGTGTTCGAGTGTTCGAACCGTATTGTGCATGAAATGGTATGTAAACCCCGTATTTACATATCTGCCACTGTGCAGGAGAATCCGTATAGGTGTTCGAGTGTTCCAACCGTAATGCGCAAGAAATGGTACCGAAACCCCGTATTTACATATCTGCCACTGTGCAGGAGAATCCGTATAGGTGTTCGAGTGTTCGAACCGTAATGCGCAAGAAATGGTACCGAAACCCCGCATTTACATATCTGCCACTGTGCAGGAGAATCCGCATAGGTGTTCGAGTGTTCGAACCGTAATGCGCAAGAAATGGTATGTAAACCCCGTATTTACATATCTGCCACTGTGCAGGAGAATCCGCATAGGTGTTCGAGTGTTCGAACCGTAATGCGCAAGAAATGGTATGTAAACCCCGTATTTACATATCTGCCACTGTGCAGGAGAATCCGTATAGGTGTTCGAGTGTTCGAACCGTAATGCGCAAGAAATGGTATGTAAACCCCGTATTTACATATCTGCAACTGTGCAGGAGAATCAGCATAGGTGTTCGAGTGTTCGAACCGTAATGCGCAAGAAATGGTATGTAAACCCCGTATTTACATATCTGCCACTGTGCAGGAGAATCCGTATAGGTGTTCGAGTGTTCCAACCGTAATGCGCAAGAAATGGTACCGAAACCCCGTATTTACATATCTGCCACTGTGCAGGAGAATCCGTATAGGTGTTCGAGTGTTCGAACCGTAATGCGCAAGAAATGGTACCGAAATCCCGTATTTACATATCTGCCACTGTGCAGGAGAATCCGGATAGGTGTTCGAGTGTTCGAACCGTAATGCGAAAGAAATGGTACCGAAACCCCGTATTTACATATCTGCCACTGTGCAGGACAATCTGCATAGGTGTTCGAGTGTTCGAACCGTATTGCGCAAGAAATGGTATGTAAACCCCGTATTTACATATCTGCCACTGTGCAGGAGAATCCGGATAGGTGTTCGAGTGTTCGAACCGTAATGCGCAAGAAATGGTACCGAAACCCCGTATTTACATATCTGTCACTGTGTAGGAGAATCGGCATAGGTGTTCGAGTGTTCGAACCGTAATGCGCAAGAAATGGTATGTAAACCCCGTATTTACATATCTGCAACTGTGCAGGAGAATCAGCATAGGTGTTCGAGTGTTCGAACCGTAATGCGCAAGAAATGGTATGTAAACCCCGTATTTACATATCTGCCACTGTGCAGGAGAATCCGTATAGGTGTTCGAGTGTTCCAACCGTAATGCGCAAGAAATGGTACCGAAACCCCGTATTTACATATCTGCCACTGTGCAGGAGAATCCGTATAGGTGTTCGAGTGTTCGAACCGTAATGCGCAAGAAATGGTACCGAAATCCCGTATTTACATATCTGCCACTGTGCAGGAGAATCCGGATAGGTGTTCGAGTGTTCGAACCGTAATGCGAAAGAAATGGTACCGAAACCCCGTATTTACATATCTGCCACTGTGCAGGACAATCTGCATAGGTGTTCGAGTGTTCGAACCGTATTGCGCAAGAAATGGTATGTAAACCCCGTATTTACATATCTGCCACTGTGCAGGAGAATCCGTATAGGTGTTCGAGTGTTCGAACCGTAATGCGCAAGAAATGGTATGTAAACCTCGTATTTACATATCTGCCACTGTGCAGGAGAATCCGTATAGGTGTTCGAGTGTTCCAACCGTAATGCGCAAGAAATGGTACCGAAACCCCGTATTTACATATCTGCCACTGTGCAGGAGAATCCGGATAGGTGTCCGAGTGTTCGAACCGTAATGCGCAACAAATGGTACCGAAACCCCGTATTTACATATCTGCCACTGTGTAGGAGAATCGGCATAGGTGTTCGAGTGTTCGAACCGTAATGCGCAAGAAATGGTATGTAAACCCCGTATTTACATATCTGCAACTGTGCAGGAGAATCAGCATAGGTGTTCGAGTGTTCGAACCGTAATGCGCAAGAAATGGTATGTAAACCTCGTATTTACATATCTGCCATTGTGCAGGAGAATCCTTATAGGTGTTCGAGAGTTCCAACCGTAATGCGCAAGAAATGATACCGAAACCCCGTATTTACATATCTGCCACTGTGCAGGAGAATCCGTATAGGTGTTCGTGTGTTCGAACCGTAATGCGCAAGAAATGGTACCGAAATCCCGTATTAACATATCTGCCACTGTGCAGGAGAATCCGGATAGGTGTTCGAGTGTTCGAACCGTAATGCGAAAGAAATGGTACCGAAACCCCGTATTTACATATCTGCCACTGTGCAGGAGAATCTGCATAGGTGTTCGAGTGTTCGAACCGTATTGCGCAAGAAATGGTATGTAAACCCCGTATTTACATATCTGCCACTGTGCAGGAGAATCCGTATAGGTGTTCGAGTGTTCGAACCGTAATGCGCAAGAATGGTACCGAAACCCCGTATTTACATATCTGCCACTGTGCAGGATAATCCGCATAGGTGTTCGAGTGTTCGAACCGTACTGCGCATGAAACGGTATGTAAACCCCGTATTTACATATCTGCCACTGTGTAGGAGAATCCGTATAGGTGTTCGAGTGTTCGAACCGTAATGCGCAAGAAATGGTATGTAAACCCCGTATTTACATATCTGCCACTGTGCAGGAGAATCCGTATAGGTGTTCGAGTGTTCCAACCGTAATGCGCAAGAAATGGTACCGAAACCCCGTATTTACATATCTGCCACTGTGCAGGAGAATCCGTATAGGTGTTCGAGTGTTCGAACCGTAATGCGCAAGAAATGGTACCGAAACCCCGTATTTACATATCTGCCACTGTGCAGGAGAATCCGGATAGGTGTCCGAGTGTTCGAACCGTAATGCGCAAGAAATGGTACCGAAACCCCGTATTTACATATCTGCCACTGTGTAGGAGAATCGGCATAGGTGTTCGAGTGTTCGAACCGTAATGCGCAAGAAATGGTATGTAAACCCCGTATTTACATATCTGCAACTGTGCAGGAGAATCAGCATAGGTGTTCGAGTGTTCGAACCGTAATGCGCAAGAAATGGTATGTAAACCCCGTATTTACATATCTGCCACTGTGCAGGAGAATCCTTATAGGTGTTCGAGTGTTCCAACCGTAATGCGCAAGAAATGGTACCGAAACCCCGTATTTACATATCTGCCACTTTGCAGGAGAATCCGTATAGGTGTTCGTGTGTTCGAACCGTAATGCGCAAGAAATGGTACCGAAATCCCGTATTTACATATCTGCCACTGTGCAGGAGAATCCGGATAGGTGTTCGAGTGTTCGAACCGTAATGCGAAAGAAATGGTACCGAAACCCCGTATTTACATATCTGCCACTGTGCAGGAGAATCTGCATAGGTGTTCGAGTGTTCGAACCGTATTGCGCAAGAAATGGTATGTAAACCCCGTATTTACATATCTGCCACTGTGCAGGAGAATCCGTATAGGTGTTCGAGTGTTCGAACCGTAATGCGCAAGAAATGGTACCGAAACCCCGTATTTACATATCTGCCACTGTGCAGGATAATCCGCATAGGTGTTCGAGTGTTCGAACCGTATTGCGCATGAAACGGTATGTAAACCCCGTATTTACATATCTGCCACTGTGTAGGAGAATCCGTATAGGTGTTCGAGTGTTCGAACCGTAATGCGCAAGAAATGGTATGTAAACCCCGTATTTACATATCTGCCACTGTGCAGGAGAATCCGTATAGGTGTTCGAGTGTTCCAACCGTAATGCGCAAGAAATGGTACCGAAACCCCGTATTTACATATCTGCCACTGTGCAGGAGAATCCGTATAGGTGTTCGAGTGTTCGAACCGTAATGCGCAAGAAATGGTACCGAAACCCCGTATTTACATATCTGCCACTGTGCAGGAGAATCCGCATAGGTGTTCGAGTGTTCGAACCGTAATGCGCAAGAAATGGTATGTAAACCCCGTATTTACATATCTGCCACTGTGCAGGAGAATCCGCATAGGTGTTCGAGTGTTCGAACCGTAATGCGCAAGAAATGGTATGTAAACCCCGTATTTACATATCTGCCACTGTGCAGGAGAATCCGTATAGGTGTTCGAGTGTTCCAACCGTAATGCGCAAGAAATGGTACCGAAACCCCGTATTTACATATCTGCCACTGTGCAGGAGAATCCGTATAGGTGTTCGAGTGTTCGAACCGTAATGCGCAAGAAATGGTACCGAAACCCCGTATTTACATATCTGCCACTGTGCAGGAGAATCCGGATAGGTGTCCGAGTGTTCGAACCGTAATGCGCAACAAATGGTACCGAAACCCCGTATTTACATATCTGCCACTGTGTAGGAGAATCGGCATAGGTGTTCGAGTGTTCGAACCGTAATGCGCAAGAAATGGTATGTAAACCCCGTATTTACATATCTGCAACTGTGCAGGAGAATCCGCATAGGTGTTCGAGTGTTCGAACCGTAATGTGCAAGAAATGGTATGTAAACCCCGTATTTACATATCTGCCACTGTGCAGGAGAATCCGCATAGGTGTTCGAGTGTTCGAACCGTAATACGCAAGAAATGGTATGTAAACCCCGTATTTACATATCTGCCACTGTGCAGGAGAATCCGTATAGGTATTCGAGTGTTCCAACCGTAATGCGCAAGAAATGGCACCGAAACCCCGTATTTACATATCTGCCACTGTGCAGGAGAATCCGTATAGGTGTTCGAGTGTTCGAACCGTAATGCGCAAGAAATGGTACCGAAACCCCGTATTTACATATCTGCCACTGTGCAGGAGAATCCGGATAGGTGTTCGAGTGTTCGAACCGTAATGCGCAAGAAATGGTACCGAAACCCCGTATTTACATATCTGCCACTGTGTAGGAGAATCGGCATAGGTGTTCGAGTGTTCGAACCGTAATGCGCAAGAAATGGTATGTAAACCCGGTATTTACATATCTGCAACTGTGTAGGAGAATCAGCATAGGTGTTCGAGTGTTCGAACCGTAATGCGCAAGAAATGGTATGTAAACCCCGTATTTACATATCTGCCACTGTGCAGGAGAATCCGTATAGGTGTTCGAGTGTTCCAACCGTAATCCGCAAGAAATGGTACCGAAACCCCGTATTTACATATCTGCCACTGTGCAGGAGAATCCGTATAGGTGTTCGAGTGTTCGAACCGTAATGCGCAAGAAATGGTACCGAAATCCCGTATTTACATATCTGCCACTGTGCAGGAGAATCCGGATAGGTGCTCGAGTGTTCGAACCGTAATGCGAAAGAAATGGTACCGAAACCCCGTATTTACATATCTGCCACTGTGCAGGAGAATCTGCATAGGTGTTCGAGTGTTCGAACCGTATTGCGCAAGAAATGGTATGTAAACCCCGTATTTACATATCTGCCACTGTGCAGGAGAATCCGTATAGGTGTTCGAGTGTTCGAACCGTAATGCGCAAGAAATGGTACCGAAACCCCGTATTTACATATCTGCCACTGTGCTGGAGAATCCGTACAGGTGTTCGAGTGTTCGAACCGTAATGCGCAAGAAATGGTACCGAAACCCCGTATTTACATATCTGCCACTGTGCAGGAGAATCCGTAAAGGTGTTCGAGTGTTCGAACCGTAATGCGCAAGAAATGGTACCGAAACCCCGTATTTACATATCTGCCACTGTGCAGGAGAATCCGGATAGGTGTTCGAGTGTTCGAACCGTAATGCGCAAGAAATGGCACCAAAACCCCGTATTTACATATCTGCCACTGTGCAGGAGAATCCGCATAGGTGTTCGAGTGTTCGAACCGTATTGGGCAAGAAATGGTATGTAAACCCCGTATTTACATATCTGCCACTGTGCAGGAGAATCCGTATAGGTGTTCGAGTGTTCGAACCGTAATGCGCAAGAAATGGTACCGAAACCCCGTATTTACATATCTGCCACTGTGCTGGAGAATCCCTATAGGTGTTCGAGTGTTCGAACCGTAATGCGCAAAAAATGGTACCGAAACCCCGTATTTACATATCTGCCACTGTGCAGGAGAATCCGCATAGGTGTTCGAGTGTTCGAACCGTAATGCGCAAGAAATGGTATGGAAACCCCGTATTTACATATCTGCCACTGTGTGCAGGAGAATCCGTATAGGTGTTCGAGTGTTCGAACCGTAATGCGCAAGAAATGGTACGGAAACCCCGTATTTACATATCTGCCACTGTGCAGGAGAATCCGTATAGGTGTTCGAGTGTTCGAACCGTAATGCGCAAGAAATGGTACCGAAACCCCGTATTTACATATCTGCCACTGTGCAGGAGAATCCGCATAGGTGTTCGAGTGTTCGAACCGTATTGCGCAAGAAATGGTATGTAAACCCCGTATTTACATATCTGCCATTGTGCAGGAGAATCCGTATAGGTGTTCGAGTGTTCGAACCGTAATGCGCAAGAAATGGTATGGAAACCCCGTATTTACATATCTGCCACTGCGCAGGAGAATCCGTAGAGGTGTTCGAGTGTTCGAACCGTAATGCGCAAGAAATGGTACGGAAACCCCGTATTTACATATCTGCCACTGTGCAGGAGAATCCGTATAGGTGTTCGAGTGTTCGAACCGTAATGCGCAAGAAATGGTACCGAAACCCCGTATTTACATATCTGTCACTGTGCAGGAGAATCCGTATAGGTGTTCGAGTGTTCGAACCGTAAGGCGCAAGAAATGGTACCGAAATCCCGTATTTACATATCTGCCACTGTGCAGGAGAATCCGGATAGGTGTTCGAGTGTTCGAACCGTAATGCGAAAGAAATAGTACCGAAACCCCGTATTTACATATCTGCCACTGTGCAGGAGAATCTGCATAGGTGTTCGAGTGTTCGAACCGTATTGCGCAAGAAACGGTATGTAAACCCCGTATTTACATATCTGCCACTGTGCAGGAGAATCCGTATAGGTGTTCGAGTGTTCGAACCGTAATGCGCAAGAAATGGTATGTAAACCCCGTATTTACATATCTGCCACTGTGCAGCAGAATCCGTATAGGCGTTCGAGTGTTCGAACCGTAATGCGCAAGAAATGGTACGGAAACCCCGTATTTACATATCTGCCACTGTGTAGGAGAATCCGTATAGCTGTTCGAGTGTTCGAACCGTAATGCGCAAGAAATGGTACCGAAACCCCGTATTTACATATCTGCCACTGTGAAGGAGAATCCGCATAGGTCTTCGAGTGTTCGAACCGTAATGCGCAAGAAATGGTATGTAAACCCCGTATTTACATATCTGCCACTGTGCAGGAGAATCCGTATGGGTGTTCGAGTGTTCGAACCGTAATGCGCAAGAAATGGTACGGAAACCCCGTATTTACATATCTGCCACTGTGCAGGAGAATCCGCATAGGTGTTCGAGTGTTCGAACCGTAATGCGGAAGAAATGGTATGTAAACCCCGTATTTACATATCTGCCACTGTGCAGGAGAATCCGCATAGGTGTTCGAGTGTTCGAACCGTAATGCGCAAGAAATGGTATGTAAACCCCGTATTTACATATCTGCCACTGTGCAGGAGAATCCGTATAGGTGTTCGAGTGTTCCAACCGTAATGCGCAAGAAATGGTACCGAAACCCCGTATTTACATATCTGCCACTGTGCAGGAGAATCCGTATAGGTGTTCGAGTGTTCGAACCGTAATGCGCAAGAAATGGTACCGAAACCCCGTATTTACATATCTGCCACTGTGTAGGAGAATCCGCACAGGTGTTCGAGTGTTCGAACCGTAACGCGCATGAAATGGTATGTAAACCCCGTATTTACATATCTGCCACTGTGCAGGAGAATCCGTATATGTGTTCGAGTGTTCGAACCGTAATGCGCAAGAAATGGTATGTAAACCCCGTATTTACATATCTGCCACTGTGCAGGAGAATCCGCATAGGTGTTCGAGTGTTCGAACCGTAATGCGCAAGAAATGGTATGTAAACCCCGTATTTACATATCTGCCACTGTGCAGGAGAATCCGCATAGGTGTTCGAGTGTTCGAACCGTAATGCGCAAGAAATGGTATGTAAACCCCGTATTTACATATCTGCCACTGTGCAGGAGAATCCGTATAGGTGTTCTAGTGTTCCAACCGTAATGCGCAAGAAATGGTACCGAAACCCCGTATTTACATATCTGCCACTGTGCAGGAGAATCCGTATAGGTGTTCGAGTGTTCGAACCGTAATGCGCAAGAAATGGTACCGAAACCCCGTATTTACATATCTGCCACTGTGCAGGAGAATCAGCATAGGTGTTCGAGTGTTCGAACCGTAATGCACAAGAAATGGTATGTAAACCCCGTATTTACATATCTGCCACTGTGCAGTAGAATCCGTATAGGTGTTCGAGTGTTCGAACCATAATGCGCAAGAAATGGTACGGAAACCCCGTATTTACAGATCTGCCACTGTGTAGGAGAATCCGTATAGCTGTTCGAGTGTTCGAACCGTAATGCGCAAGAAATGGTACCGAAACCCCGTATTTACATATTTGCCACTGTGTAGGAGAATCCGCATAGGTGTTCGAGTGTTCGAACCGTAATGCGCAAGAAATGGTATGTAAACCCCGTATTTACATATCTGCCACTGTGCAGGAGAATCCGTATATGTGTTCGAGTGTTCGAACCGTAATGCGCAAAAATTGGTACGGAAACCCCGTATTTACATATCTGCCACTGTGCAGGAGAATCCGCATAGGTGTTCGAGTGTTCGAACCGTAATGCGCAAGAAATGGTATGTAAACCCCGTATTTACATATCTGCCACTGTGCAGGAGAATCCGCATAGGTGTTCGAGTGTTCGAACCGTATTGTGCATGAAATGGTATGTAAACCCCGTATTTACATATCTGCCACTGTGCAGGAGAATCCGTATAGGTGTTCGAGTGTTCGAACCGTAATGCGCAAGAAATGGTACCGAAACCCCGTATTTACATATCTGCCACTGTGCAGGAGAATCCGTATAGGTGTTCGAGTGTTCGACCGTAATCCGCAAGAAATGGTATGTAAACCCCGTATTTACATATCTGCCACTGTGCAGGAGAATCCGCATAGGTGTTCGAGTGTTCGAACCGTAATGCGCAAGAAATGGTATGTAAACCCCGTATTTACATATCTGCCACTGTGCAGGAGAATCCGTATAGGTATTCGAGTGTTCCAACCGTAATGCGCAAGAAATGGCACCGAAACCCCGTATTTACATATCTGCCACTGTGCAGGAGAATCCGTATAGGTGTTCGAGTGTTCGAACCGTAATGCGCAATAAATGGTACCGAAACCCCGTATTTACATATCTGCCACTGTGCAGGAGAATCCGGATAGGTGTTCGAGTGTTCGAACCGTAATGCGCAAGAAATGGTACCGAAACCCCGTATTTACATATCTGCCACTGTGTAGGAGAATCCGCATAGGTGTTCGAGTGTTCGAACCGTAATGCGCAAGAAATGGTATGTAAACCCGGTATTTACATATCTGCAACTGTGTAGGAGAATCAGCATAGGTGTTCGAGTGTTCGAACCGTAATGCGCAAGAAATGGTATGTAAACCCCGTATTTACATATCTGCCACTGTGCAGGAGAATCCGTATAGGTGTTCGAGTGTTCCAACCGTAATCCGCAAGAAATGGTACCGAAACCCCGTATTTACATATCTGCCACTGTGCAGGAGAATCCGTATAGGTGTTCGAGTGTTCGAACCGTAATGCGCAAGAAATGGTACCGAAATCCCGTATTTACATATCTGCCACTGTGCAGGAGAATCCGGATAGGTGCTCGAGTGTTCGAACCGTAATGCGAAAGAAATGGTACCGAAACCCCGTATTTACATATCTGCCACTGTGCAGGAGAATCTGCATAGGTGTTCGAGTGTTCGAACCGTATTGCGCAAGAAATGGTATGTAAACCCCGTATTTACATATCTGCCACTGTGCAGGAGAATCCGTATAGGTGTTCGAGTGTTCGAACCGTAATGCGCAAGAAATGGTACCGAAACCCCGTATTTACATATCTGCCACTGTGCTGGAGAATCCGTACAGGTGTTCGAGTGTTCGAACCGTAATGCGCAAGAAATGGTACCGAAACCCCGTATTTACATATCTGCCACTGTGCAGGAGAATCCGTAAAGGTGTTCGAGTGTTCGAACCGTAATGCGCAAGAAATGGTACCGAAACCCCGTATTTACATATCTGCCACTGTGCAGGAGAATCCGGATAGGTGTTCGAGTGTTCGAACCGTAATGCGCAAGAAATGGCACCGAAACCCCGTATTTACATATCTGCCACTGTGCAGGAGAATCCGCATAGGTGTTCGAGTGTTCGAACCGTATTGGGCAAGAAATGGTATGTAAACCCCGTATTTACATATCTGCCACTGTGCAGGAGAATCCGTATAGGTGTTCGAGTGTTCGAACCGTAATGCGCAAGAAATGGTACCGAAACCCCGTATTTACATATCTGCCACTGTGCTGGAGAATCCCTATAGGTGTTCGAGTGTTCGAACCGTAATGCGCAAAAAATGGTACCGAAACCCCGTATTTACATATCTGCCACTGTGCAGGAGAATCCGCATAGGTGTTCGAGTGTTCGAACCGTAATGCGCAAGAAATGGTATGGAAACCCCGTATTTACATATCTGCCACTGTGCAGGAGAATCCGTATAGGTGTTCGAGTGTTCGAACCGTAATGCGCAAGAAATGGTACGGAAACCCCGTATTTACATATCTGCCACTGTGCAGGAGAATCCGTATAGGTGTTCGAGTGTTCGAACCGTAATGCGCAAGAAATGGTACCGAAACCCCGTATTTACATATCTGCCACTGTGCAGGAGAATCCGCATAGGTGTTCGAGTGTTCGAACCGTATTGCGCAAGAAATGGTATGTAAACCCCGTATTTACATATCTGCCATTGTGCAGGAGAATCCGTATAGGTGTTCGAGTGTTCGAACCGTAATGCGCAAGAAATGGTATGGAAACCCCGTATTTACATATCTGCCACTGCGCAGGAGAATCCGTAGAGGTGTTCGAGTGTTCGAACCGTAATGCGCAAGAAATGGTACGGAAACCCCGTATTTACATATCTGCCACTGTGCAGGAGAATCCGTATAGGTGTTCGAGTGTTCGAACCGTAATGCGCAAGAAATGGTACCGAAACCCCGTATTTACATATCTGTCACTGTGCAGGAGAATCCGTATAGGTGTTCGAGTGTTCGAACCGTAAGGCGCAAGAAATGGTACCGAAATCCCGTATTTACATATCTGCCACTGTGCAGGAGAATCCGGATAGGTGTTCGAGTGTTCGAACCGTAATGCGAAAGAAATAGTACCGAAACCCCGTATTTACATATCTGCCACTGTGCAGGAGAATCTGCATAGGTGTTCGAGTGTTCGAACCGTATTGCGCAAGAAACGGTATGTAAACCCCGTATTTACATATCTGCCACTGTGCAGGAGAATCCGTATAGGTGTTCGAGTGTTCGAACCGTAATGCGCAAGAAATGGTATGTAAACCCCGTATTTACATATCTGCCACTGTGCAGCAGAATCCGTATAGGCGTTCGAGTGTTCGAACCGTAATGCGCAAGAAATGGTACGGAAACCCCGTATTTACATATCTGCCACTGTGTAGGAGAATCCGTATAGCTGTTCGAGTGTTCGAACCGTAATGCGCAAGAAATGGTACCGAAACCCCGTATTTACATATCTGCCACTGTGAAGGAGAATCCGCATAGGTCTTCGAGTGTTCGAACCGTAATGCGCAAGAAATGGTATGTAAACCCCGTATTTACATATCTGCCACTGTGCAGGAGAATCCGTATGGGTGTTCGAGTGTTCGAACCGTAATGCGCAAGAAATGGTACGGAAACCCCGTATTTACATATCTGCCACTGTGCAGGAGAATCCGCATAGGTGTTCGAGTGTTCGAACCGTAATGCGGAAGAAATGGTATGTAAACCCCGTATTTACATATCTGCCACTGTGCAGGAGAATCCGCATAGGTGTTCGAGTGTTCGAACCGTAATGCGCAAGAAATGGTATGTAAACCCCGTATTTACATATCTGCCACTGTGCAGGAGAATCCGTATAGGTGTTCGAGTGTTCCAACCGTAATGCGCAAGAAATGGTACCGAAACCCCGTATTTACATATCTGCCACTGTGCAGGAGAATCCGTATAGCTGTTCGAGTGTTCGAACCGTAATGCGCAAGAAATGGTACCGAAACCCCGTATTTACATATCTGCCACTGTGTAGGAGAATCCGCACAGGTGTTCGAGTGTTCGAACCGTAACGCGCATGAAATGGTATGTAAACCCCGTATTTACATATCTGCCACTGTGCAGGAGAATCCGTATATGTGTTCGAGTGTTCGAACCGTAATGCGCAAGAAATGGTATGTAAACCCCGTATTTACATATCTGCCACTGTGCAGGAGAATCCGCATAGGTGTTCGAGTGTTTGAACCGTAATGCGCAAGAAATGGTATGTAAACCCCGTATTTACATATCTGCCACTGTGCAGGAGAATCCGCATAGGTGTTCGAGTGTTCGAACCGTAATGCGCAAGAAATGGTATGTAAACCCCGTATTTACATATCTGCCACTGTGCAGGAGAATCCGTATAGGTGTTCTAGTGTTCCAACCGTAATGCGCAAGAAATGGTACCGAAACCCCGTATTTACATATCTGCCACTGTGCAGGAGAATCCGTATAGGTGTTCGAGTGTTCGAACCGTAATGCGCAAGAAATGGTACCGAAACCCCGTATTTACATATCTGCCACTGTGCAGGAGAATCAGCATAGGTGTTCGAGTGTTCGAACCGTAATGCACAAGAAATGGTATGTAAACCCCGTATTTACATATCTGCCACTGTGCAGGAGAATCCGTATAGGTGTTCGAGTGTTCGAACCATAATGCGCAAGAAATGGTACGGAAACCCCGTATTTACAGATCTGCCACTGTGTAGGAGAATCCGTATAGCTGTTCGAGTGTTCGAACCGTAATGCGCAAGAAATGGTACCGAAACCCCGTATTTACATATTTGCCACTGTGTAGGAGAATCCGCATAGGTGTTCGAGTGTTCGAACCGTAATGCGCAAGAAATGGTATGTAAACCCCGTATTTACATATCTGCCACTGTGCAGGAGAATCCGTATATGTGTTCGAGTGTTCGAACCGTAATGCGCAAAAATTGGTACGGAAACCCCGTATTTACATATCTGCCACTGTGCAGGAGAATCCGCATAGGTGTTCGAGTGTTCGAACCGTAATGCGCAAGAAATGGTATGTAAACCCCGTATTTACATATCTGCCACTGTGCAGGAGAATCCGCATAGGTGTTCGAGTGTTCGAACCGTATTGTGCATGAAATGGTATGTAAACCCCGTATTTACATATCTGCCACTGTGCAGGAGAATCCGTATAGGTGTTCGAGTGTTCCAACCGTAATGCGCAAGAAATGGTACCGAAACCCCGTATTTACATATCTGCCACTGTGCAGGAGAATCCGTATAGGTGTTCGAGTGTTCGACCGTAATGCGCAAGAAATGGTACCGAAACCCCGCATTTACATATCTGCCACTGTGCAGGAGAATCCGCATAGGTGTTCGAGTGTTCGAACCGTAATGCGCAAGAAATGGTATGTAAACCCCGTATTTACATATCTGCCACTGTGCAGGAGAATCCGCATAGGTGTTCGAGTGTTCGAACCGTAATGCGCAAGAAATGGTATGTAAACCCCGTATTTACATATCTGCCACTGTGCAGGAGAATCCGTATAGGTGTTCGAGTGTTCCAACCGTAATGCGCAAGAAATGGTACCGAAACCCCGTATTTACATATCTGCCACTGTGCAGGAGAATCCGTATAGCTGTTCGAGTGTTCGAACCGTAATGCGCAAGAAATGGTACCGAAACCCCGTATTTACATATCTGCCACTGTGTAGGAGAATCCGCACAGGTGTTCGAGTGTTCGAACCGTAACGCGCATGAAATGGTATGTAAACCCCGTATTTACATATCTGCCACTGTGCAGGAGAATCCGTATAGGTATTCGAGTGTTCCAACCGTAATGCGCAAGAAATGGCACCGAAACCCCGTATTTACATATCTGCCACTGTGCAGGAGAATCCGTATAGGTGTTCGAGTGTTCGAACCGTAATGCGCAAGAAATGGTACCGAAACCCCGTATTTACATATCTGCCACTGTGCAGGAGAATCCGGATAGGTGTTCGAGTGTTCGAACCGTAATGCGCAAGAAATGGTACCGAAACCCCGTATTTACATATCTGCCACTGTGTAGGAGAATCGGCATAGGTGTTCGAGTGTTCGAACCGTAATGCGCAAGAAATGGTATGTAAACCCGGTATTTACATATCTGCAACTGTGTAGGAGAATCAGCATAGGTGTTCGAGTGTTCGAACCGTAATGCGCAAGAAATGGTATGTAAACCCCGTATTTACATATCTGCCACTGTGCAGGAGAATCCGTATAGGTGTTCGAGTGTTCCAACCGTAATCCGCAAGAAATGGTACCGAAACCCCGTATTTACATATCTGCCACTGTGCAGGAGAATCCGTATAGGTGTTCGAGTGTTCGAACCGTAATGCGCAAGAAATGGTACCGAAATCCCGTATTTACATATCTGCCACTGTGCAGGAGAATCCGGATAGGTGCTCGAGTGTTCGAACCGTAATGCGAAAGAAATGGTACCGAAACCCCGTATTTACATATCTGCCACTGTGCAGGAGAATCTGCATAGGTGTTCGAGTGTTCGAACCGTATTGCGCAAGAAATGGTATGTAAACCCCGTATTTACATATCTGCCACTGTGCAGGAGAATCCGTATAGGTGTTCGAGTGTTCGAACCGTAATGCGCAAGAAATGGTACCGAAACCCCGTATTTACATATCTGCCACTGTGCTGGAGAATCCGTACAGGTGTTCGAGTGTTCGAACCGTAATGCGCAAGAAATGGTACCGAAACCCCGTATTTACATATCTGCCACTGTGCAGGAGAATCCGTAAAGGTGTTCGAGTGTTCGAACCGTAATGCGCAAGAAATGGTACCGAAACCCCGTATTTACATATCTGCCACTGTGCAGGAGAATCCGGATAGGTGTTCGAGTGTTCGAACCGTAATGCGCAAGAAATGGCACCGAAACCCCGTATTTACATATCTGCCACTGTGCAGGAGAATCCGCATAGGTGTTCGAGTGTTCGAACCGTATTGGGCAAGAAATGGTATGTAAACCCCGTATTTACATATCTGCCACTGTGCAGGAGAATCCGTATAGGTGTTCGAGTGTTCGAACCGTAATGCGCAAGAAATGGCACCGAAACCCCGTATTTACATATCTGCCACTGTGCAGGAGAATCCGCATAGGTGTTCGAGTGTTCGAACCGTATTGGGCAAGAAATGGTATGTAAACCCCGTATTTACATATCTGCCACTGTGCAGGAGAATCCGTATAGGTGTTCGAGTGTTCGAACCGTAATGCGCAAGAAATGGTACCGAAACCCCGTATTTACATATCTGCCACTGTGCTGGAGAATCCCTATAGGTGTTCGAGTGTTCGAACCGTAATGCGCAAAAAATGGTACCGAAACCCCGTATTTACATATCTGCCACTGTGCAGGAGAATCCGCATAGGTGTTCGAGTGTTCGAACCGTAATGCGCAAGAAATGGTACCGAAACCCCGTATTTACATATCTGCCACTGTGCAGGAGAATCCGCATAGGTGTTCGAGTGTTCGAACCGTATTGCGCAAGAAATGGTATGTAAACCCCGTATTTACATATCTGCCATTGTGCAGGAGAATCCGTATAGGTGTTCGAGTGTTCGAACCGTAATACGCAAGAAATGGTATGGAAACCCCGTATTTACATATCTGCCACTGCGTAGGAGAATCCGTAGAGGTGTTCGAGTGTTCGAACCGTAATGCGCAAGAAATGGTACGGAAACCCCGTATTTACATATCTGCCACTGTGCAGGAGAATCCGTATAGGTGTTCGAGTGTTCGAACCGTAATGCGCAAGAAATGGTACCGAAACCCCGTATTTACATATCTGTCACTGTGCAGGAGAATCCGTATAGGTGTTCGAGTGTTCGAACCGTAAGGCGCAAGAAATGGTACCGAAATCCCGTATTTACATATCTGCCACTGTGCAGGAGAATCCGGATAGGTGTTCGAGTGTTCGAACCGTAATGCGAAAGAAATAGTACCGAAACCCCGTATTTACATATCTGCCACTGTGCAGGAGAATCTGCATAGGTGTTCGAGTGTTCGAACCGTATTGCGCAAGAAACGGTATGTAAACCCCGTATTTACATATCTGCCACTGTGCAGGAGAATCCGTATGGGTGTTCGAGTGTTCGAACCGTAATGCGCAAGAAATGGTACGGAAACCCCGTATTTACATATCTGCCACTGTGCAGGAGAATCCGCATAGGTGTTCGAGTGTTCGAACCGTAATGCGGAAGAAATGGTATGTAAACCCCGTATTTACATATCTGCCACTGTGCAGGAGAATCCGCATAGGTGTTCGAGTGTTCGAACCGTAATGCGCAAGAAATGGTATGTAAACCCCGTATTTACATATCTGCCACTGTGCAGGAGAATCCGTATAGGTGTTCGAGTGTTCCAACCGTAATGCGCAAGAAATGGTACCGAAACCCCGTATTTACATATCTGCCACTGTGCAGGAGAATCCGTATAGCTGTTCGAGTGTTCGAACCGTAATGCGCAAGAAATGGTACCGAAACCCCGTATTTACATATCTGCCACTGTGTAGGAGAATCCGCACAGGTGTTCGAGTGTTCGAACCGTAACGCGCATGAAATGGTATGTAAACCCCGTATTTACATATCTGCCACTGTGCAGGAGAATCCGTATATGTGTTCGAGTGTTCGAACCGTAATGCGCAAGAAATGGTATGTAAACCCCGTATTTACATATCTGCCACTGTGCAGGAGAATCCGCATAGGTGTTCGAGTGTTCGAACCGTAATGCGCAAGAAATGGTATGTAAACCCCGTATTTACATATCTGCCACTGTGCAGGAGAATCCGCATAGGTGTTCGAGTGTTCGAACCGTAATGCGCAAGAAATGGTATGTAAACCCCGTATTTACATATCTGCCACTGTGCAGGAGAATCCGTATAGGTGTTCTAGTGTTCCAACCGTAATGCGCAAGAAATGGTACCGAAACCCCGTATTTACATATCTGCCACTGTGCAGGAGAATCCGTATAGGTGTTCGAGTGTTCGAACCGTAATGCGCAAGAAATGGTACCGAAACCCCGTATTTACATATCTGCCACTGTGCAGGAGAATCAGCATAGGTGTTCGAGTGTTCGAACCGTAATGCACAAGAAATGGTATGTAAACCCCGTATTTACATATCTGCCACTGTGCAGGAGAATCCGTATAGGTGTTCGAGTGTTCGAACCATAATGCGCAAGAAATGGTACGGAAACCCCGTATTTACAGATCTGCCACTATGTAGGAGAATCCGTATAGCTGTTCGAGTGTTCGAACCGTAATGCGCAAGAAATGGTACCGAAACCCCGTATTTACATATTTGCCACTGTGTAGGAGAATCCGCATAGGTGTTCGAGTGTTCGAACCGTAATGCGCAAGAAATGGTATGTAAACCCCGTATTTACATATCTGCCACTGTGCAGGAGAATCCGTATATGTGTTCGAGTGTTCGAACCGTAATGCGCAAAAATTGGTACGGAAACCCCGTATTTACATATCTGCCACTGTGCAGGAGAATCCGCATAGGTGTTCGAGTGTTCGAACCGTAATGCGCAAGAAATGGTATGTAAACCCCGTATTTACATATCTGCCACTGTGCAGGAGAATCCGCATAGGTGTTCGAGTGTTCGAACCGTATTGTGCATGAAATGGTATGTAAACCCCGTATTTACATATCTGCCACTGTGCAGGAGAATCCGTATAGGTGTTCGAGTGTTCCAACCGTAATGCGCAAGAAATGGTACCGAAACCCCGTATTTACATATCTGCCACTGTGCAGGAGAATCCGTATAGGTGTTCGAGTGTTCGACCGTAATGCGCAAGAAATGGTACCGAAACCCCGCATTTACATATCTGCCACTGTGCAGGAGAATCCGCATAGGTGTTCGAGTGTTCGAACCGTAATGCGCAAGAAATGGTATGTAAACCCCGTATTTACATATCTGCCACTGTGCAGGAGAATCCGCATAGGTGTTCGAGTGTTCGAACCGTAATGCGCAAGAAATGGTATGTAAACCCCGTATTTACATATCTGCCACTGTGCAGGAGAATCCGTATAGGTGTTCGAGTGTTCCAACCGTAATGCGCAAGAAATGGTACCGAAACCCCGTATTTACATATCTGCCACTGTGCAGGAGAATCCGTATAGCTGTTCGAGTGTTCGAACCGTAATGCGCAAGAAATGGTACCGAAACCCCGTATTTACATATCTGCCACTGTGTAGGAGAATCCGCACAGGTGTTCGAGTGTTCGAACCGTAACGCGCATGAAATGGTATGTAAACCCCGTATTTACATATCTGCCACTGTGCAGGAGAATCCGTATATGTGTTCGAGTGTTCGAACCGTAATGCGCAAGAAATGGTATGTAAACCCCGTATTTACATATCTGCCACTGTGCAGGAGAATCCGCATAGGTGTTCGAGTGTTCGAACCGTAATGCGCAAGAAATGGTATGTAAACCCCGTATTTACATATCTGCCACTGTGCAGGAGAATCCGCATAGGTGTTCGAGTGTTCGAACCGTAATGCGCAAGAAATGGTATGTAAACCCCGTATTTACATATCTGCCACTGTGCAGGAGAATCCGTATAGGTGTTCGAGTGTTCCAACCGTAATGCGCAAGAAATGGTACCGAAACCCCGTATTTACATATCTGCCACTGTGCAGGAGAATCCGTATAGGTGTTCGAGTGTTCGAACCGTAATGCGCAAGAAATGGTACCGAAACCCCGTATTTACATATCTGCCACTGTGCAGGAGAATCAGCATAGGTGTTCGAGTGTTCGAACCGTAATGCACAAGAAATGGTATGTAAACCCCGTATTTACATATCTGCCACTGTGCAGGAGAATCCGTATAGGTGTTCGAGTGTTCGAACCATAATGCGCAAGAAATGGCACGGAAACCCCGTATTTACAGATCTGCCACTGTGTAGGAGAATCCGTATAGCTGTTCGAGTGTTCGAACCGTAATGCGCAAGAAATGGTACCGAAACCCCGTATTTACATATCTGCCACTGTGTAGGAGAATCCGCATAGGTGTTCGAGTGTTCGAACCGTAATGCGCAAGAAATGGTATGTAAACCCCGTATTTACATATCTGCCACTGTGCAGGAGAATCCGTATAGGTGTTCGAGTGTTCCAACCGTAATGCGCAAGAAATGGTACCGAAACCCCGTATTTACATATCTGCCACTGTGCAGGAGAATCCGTATAGCTGTTCGAGTGTTCGAACCGTAATGCGCAAGAAATGGTACCGAAACCCCGTATTTACATATCTGCCACTGTGTAGGAGAATCCGCACAGGTGTTCGAGTGTTCGAACCGTAACGCGCATGAAATGGTATGTAAACCCCGTATTTACATATCTGCCACTGTGCAGGAGAATCCGTATATGTGTTCGAGTGTTCGAACCGTAATGCGCAAGAAATGGTATGTAAACCCCGTATTTACATATCTGCCACTGTGCAGGAGAATCCGCATAGGTGTTCGAGTGTTCGAACCGTAATGCGCAAGAAATGGTATGTAAACCCCGTATTTACATATCTGCCACTGTGCAGGAGAATCCGCATAGGTGTTCGAGTGTTCGAACCGTAATGCGCAAGAAATGGTATGTAAACCCCGTATTTACATATCTGCCACTGTGCAGGAGAATCCGTCTAGGTGTTCTAGTGTTCCAACCGTAATGCGCAAGAAATGGTACCGAAACCCCGTATTTACATATCTGCCACTGTGCAGGAGAATCCGTATAGCTGTTCGAGTGTTCGAACCGTAATGCGCAAGAAATGGTACCGAAACCCCGTATTTACATATCTGCCACTGTGTAGGAGAATCCGCACAGGTGTTCGAGTGTTCGAACCGTAACGCGCATGAAATGGTATGTAAACCCCGTATTTACATATCTGCCACTGTGCAGGAGAATCCGTATATGTGTTCGAGTGTTCGAACCGTAATGCGCAAGAAATGGTATGTAAACCCCGTATTTACATATCTGCCACTGTGCAGGAGAATCCGCATAGGTGTTCGAGTGTTCGAACCGTAATGCGCAAGAAATGGTATGTAAACCCCGTATTTACATATCTGCCACTGTGCAGGAGAATCCGCATAGGTGTTCGAGTGTTCGAACCGTAATGCGCAAGAAATGGTATGTAAACCCCGTATTTACATATCTGCCACTGTGCAGGAGAATCCGTCTAGGTGTTCTAGTGTTCCAACCGTAATGCGCAAGAAATGGTACCGAAACCCCGTATTTACATATCTGCCACTGTGCAGGAGAATCCGCATAGGTGTTCGAGTGTTCGAACCGTAATGCGCAAGAAATGGTATGTAAACCCCGTATTTACATATCTGCCACTGTGCAGGAGAATCCGCATAGGTGTTCGAGTGTTCGAACCGTATTGTGCATGAAATGGTATGTAAACCCCGTATTTACATATCTGCCACTGTGCAGGAGAATCCGTATAGGTGTTCGAGTGTTCCAACCGTAATGCGCAAGAAATGGTACCGAAACCCCGTATTTACATATCTGCCACTGTGCAGGAGAATCCGTATAGGTGTTCGAGTGTTCGAACCGTAATGCGCAAGAAATGGTACCGAAACCCCGCATTTACATATCTGCCACTGTGCAGGAGAATCCGCATAGGTGTTCGAGTGTTCGAACCGTCATGCGCAAGAAATGGTATGTAAACCCCGTATTTACATATCTGCCACTGTGCAGGAGAATCCGCATAGGTGTTCGAGTGTTCGAACCGTAATGCGCAAGAAATGGTATGTAAACCCCGTATTTACATATCTGCCACTGTGCAGGAGAATCCGTATAGGTGTTCGAGTGTTCCAACCGTAATGCGCAAGAAATGGTACCGAAACCCCGTATTTACATATCTGCCACTGTGCAGGAGAATCCGTATAGCTGTTCGAGTGTTCGAACCGTAATGCGCAAGAAATGGTACCGAAACCCCGTATTTACATATCTGCCACTGTGTAGGAGAATCCGCACAGGTGTTCGAGTGTTCGAACCGTAACGCGCATGAAATGGTATGTAAACCCCGTATTTACATATCTGCCACTGTGCAGGAGAATCCGTATATGTGTTCGAGTGTTCGAACCGTAATGCGCAAGAAATGGTATGTAAACCCCGTATTTACATATCTGCCACTGTGCAGGAGAATCCGCATAGGTGTTCGAGTGTTCGAACCGTAATGCGCAAGAAATGGTATGTAAACCCCGTATTTACATATCTGCCACTGTGCAGGAGAATCCGCATAGGTGTTCGAGTGTTCGAACCGTAATGCGCAAGAAATGGTATGTAAACCCCGTATTTACATATCTGCCACTGTGCAGGAGAATCCGTATAGGTGTTCGAGTGTTCCAACCGTAATGCGCAAGAAATGGTACCGAAACCCCGTATTTACATATCTGCCACTGTGCAGGAGAATCCGTATAGGTGTTCGAGTGTTCGAACCGTAATGCGCAAGAAATGGTACCGAAACCCCGTATTTACATATCTGCCACTGTGCAGGAGAATCAGCATAGGTGTTCGAGTGTTCGAACCGTAATGCACAAGAAATGGTATGTAAACCCCGTATTTACATATCTGCCACTGTGCAGGAGAATCCGTATAGGTGTTCGAGTGTTCGAACCATAATGCGCAAGAAATGGTACGGAAACCCCGTATTTACAGATCTGCCACTGTGTAGGAGAATCCGTATAGCTGTTCGAGTGTTCGAACCGTAATGCGCAAGAAATGGTACCGAAACCCCGTATTTACATATCTGCCACTGTGTAGGAGAATCCGCATAGGTGTTCGAGTGTTCGAACCGTAATGCGCAAGAAATGGTATGTAAACCCCGTATTTACATATCTGCCACTGTGCAGGAGAATCCGTATAGGTGTTCGAGTGTTCCAACCGTAATGCGCAAGAAATGGTACCGAAACCCCGTATTTACATATCTGCCACTGTGCAGGAGAATCCGTATAGGTGTTCGAGTGTTCGAACCGTAATGCGCAAGAAATGGTACCGAAACCCCGTATTTACATATCTGCCACTGTGCAGGAGAATCAGCATAGGTGTTCGAGTGTTCGAACCGTAATGCACAAGAAATGGTATGTAAACCCCGTATTTACATATCTGCCACTGTGCAGGAGAATCCGTATAGGTGTTCGAGTGTTCGAACCATAATGCGCAAGAAATGGTACGGAAACCCCGTATTTACAGATCTGCCACTGTGTAGGAGAATCCGTATAGCTGTTCGAGTGTTCGAACCGTAATGCGCAAGAAATGGTACCGAAACCCCGTATTTACATATCTGCCACTGTGTAGGAGAATCCGCATAGGTGTTCGAGTGTTCGAACCGTAATGCGCAAGAAATGGTATGTAAACCCCGTATTTACATATCTGCCACTGTGCAGGAGAATCCGTATAGGTGTTCGAGTGTTCCAACCGTAATGCGCAAGAAATGGTACCGAAACCCCGTATTTACATATCTGCCACTGTGCAGGAGAATCCGTATAGCTGTTCGAGTGTTCGAACCGTAATGCGCAAGAAATGGTACCGAAACCCCGTATTTACATATCTGCCACTGTGTAGGAGAATCCGCACAGGTGTTCGAGTGTTCGAACCGTAACGCGCATGAAATGGTATGTAAACCCCGTATTTACATATCTGCCACTGTGCAGGAGAATCCGTATATGTGTTCGAGTGTTCGAACCGTAATGCGCAAGAAATGGTATGTAAACCCCGTATTTACATATCTGCCACTGTGCAGGAGAATCCGCATAGGTGTTCGAGTGTTCGAACCGTAATGCGCAAGAAATGGTATGTAAACCCCGTATTTACATATCTGCCACTGTGCAGGAGAATCCGCATAGGTGTTCGAGTGTTCGAACCGTAATGCGCAAGAAATGGTATGTAAACCCCGTATTTACATATCTGCCACTGTGCAGGAGAATCCGTCTAGGTGTTCTAGTGTTCCAACCGTAATGCGCAAGAAATGGTACCGAAACCCCGTATTTACATATCTGCCACTGTGCAGGAGAATCCGTATAGGTGTTCGAGTGTTCGAACCGTAATGCGCAAGAAATGGTACCGAAACCCCGTATTTACATATCTGCCACTGTGCAGGAGAATCAGCATAGGTGTTCGAGTGTTCGAACCGTAATGCACAAGAAATGGTATGTAAACCCCGTATTTACATATCTGCCACTGTGCAGGAGAATCCGTATAGGTGTTCGAGTGTTCGAACCATAATGCGCAAGAAATGGTACGGAAACCCCGTATTTACAGATCTGCCACAGTGTAGGAGAATCCGTATAGCTGTTCGAGTGTTCGAACCGTAATGCGCAAGAAATGGTACCGAAACCCCGTATTTACATATCTGCCACTGTGTAGGAGAATCCGCATAGGTGTTCGAGTGTTCGAACCGTAATGCGCAAGAAATGGTATGTAAACCCCGTATTTACATATCTGCCACTGTGCAGGAGAATCCGTATATGTGTTCGAGTGTTCGAACCGTAATGCGCAAAAATTGGTACGGAAACCCCGTATTTACATATCTGCCACTGTGCAGGAGAATCCGCGTAGGTGTTCGAGTGTTCGAACCGTAATGCGCAAGAAATGGTATGTAAACCCCGTATTTACATATCTGCCACTGTGCAGGAGAATCCGCATAGGTGTTCGAGTGTTCGAACCGTATTGTGCATGAAATGGTATGTAAACCCCGTATTTACATATCTGCCACTGTGCAGGAGAATCCGTATAGGTGTTCGAGTGTTCCAACCGTAATGCGCAAGAAATGGTACCGAAACCCCGTATTTACATATCTGCCACTGTGCAGGAGAATCCGTATAGGTGTTCGAGTGTTCGAACCGTAATGCGCAAGAAATGGTACCGAAACCCCGCATTTACATATCTGCCACTGTGCAGGAGAATCCGCATAGGTGTTCGAGTGTTCGAACCGTAATGCGCAAGAAATGGTATGTAAACCCCGTATTTACATATCTGCCACTGTGCAGGAGAATCCGCATAGGTGTTCGAGTGTTCGAACCGTAATGCGCAAGAAATGGTATGTAAACCCCGTATTTACATATCTGCCACTGTGCAGGAGAATCCGTATAGGTGTTCGAGTGTTCCAACCGTAATGCGCAAGAAATGGTACCGAAATCCCGTATTTACATATCTGCCACTGTGCAGGAGAATCCGTATAGCTGTTCGAGTGTTCGAACCGTAATGCGCAAGAAATGGTACCGAAACCCCGTATTTACATATCTGCCACTGTGTAGGAGAATCCGCACAGGTGTTCGAGTGTTCGAACCGTAACGCGCATGAAATGGTATGTAAACCCCGTATTTACATATCTGCCACTGTGCAGGAGAATCCGTATATGTGTTCGAGTGTTCGAACCGTAATGCGCAAGAAATGGTATGTAAACCCCGTATTTACATATCTGCCACTGTGCAGGAGAATCCGCATAGGTGTTCGAGTGTTCGAACCGTAATGCGCAAGAAATGGTATGTAAACCCCGTATTTACATATCTGCCACTGTGCAGGAGAATCCGCATAGGTGTTCGAGTGTTCGAACCGTAATGCGCAAGAAATGGTATGTAAACCCCGTATTTACATATCTGCCACTGTGCAGGAGAATCCGTATAGGTGTTCGAGTGTTCCAACCGTAATGCGCAAGAAATGGTACCGAAACCCCGTATTTACATATCTGCCACTGTGCAGGAGAATCCGTATAGGTGTTCGAGTGTTCGAACCGTAATGCGCAAGAAATGGTACCGAAACCCCGTATTTACATATCTGCCACTGTGCAGGAGAATCAGCATAGGTGTTCGAGTGTTCGAACCGTAATGCACAAGAAATGGTATGTAAACCCCGTATTTACATATCTGGCACTGTGCAGGAGAATCCGTATAGGTGTTCGAGTGTTCGAACCATAATGCGCAAGAAATGGTACGGAAACCCCGTATTTACAGATCTGCCACTGTGTAGGAGAATCCGTATAGCTGTTCGAGTGTTCGAACCGTAATGCGCAAGAAATGGTACCGAAACCCCGTATTTACATATCTGCCACTGTGTAGGAGAATCCGCATAGGTGTTCGAGTGTTCGAACCGTAATGCGCAAGAAATGGTATGTAAACCCCGTATTTACATATCTGCCACTGTGCAGGAGAATCCGTATAGGTGTTCGAGTGTTCCAACCGTAATGCGCAAGAAATGGTACCGAAACCCCGTATTTACATATCTGCCACTGTGCAGGAGAATCCGTATAGCTGTTCGAGTGTTCGAACCGTAATGCGCAAGAAATGGTACCGAAACCCCGTATTTACATATCTGCCACTGTGTAGGAGAATCCGCACAGGTGTTCGAGTGTTCGAACCGTAACGCGCATGAAATGGTATGTAAACCCCGTATTTACATATCTGCCACTGTGCAGGAGAATCCGTATATGTGTTCGAGTGTTCGAACCGTAATGCGCAAGAAATGGTATGTAAACCCCGTATTTACATATCTGCCACTGTGCAGGAGAATCCGCATAGGTGTTCGAGTGTTCGAACCGTAATGCGCAAGAAATGGTATGTAAACCCCGTATTTACATATCTGCCACTGTGCAGGAGAATCCGCATAGGTGTTCGAGTGTTCGAACCGTAATGCGCAAGAAATGGTATGTAAACCCCGTATTTACATATCTGCCACTGTGCAGGAGAATCCGTCTAGGTGTTCTAGTGTTCCAACCGTAATGCGCAAGAAATGGTACCGAAACCCCGTATTTACATATCTGCCACTGTGCAGGAGAATCCGTATAGGTGTTCGAGTGTTCGAACCGTAATGCGCAAGAAATGGTACCGAAACCCCGTATTTACATATCTGCCACTGTGCAGGAGAATCAGCATAGGTGTTCGAGTGTTCGAACCGTAATGCACAAGAAATGGTATGTAAACCCCGTATTTACATATCTGCCACTGTGCAGGAGAATCCGTATAGGTGTTCGAGTGTTCGAACCATAATGCGCAAGAAATGGTACGGAAACCCCGTATTTACAGATCTGCCACTGTGTAGGAGAATCCGTATAGCTGTTCGAGTGTTCGAACCGTAATGCGCAAGAAATGGTACCGAAACCCCGTATTTACATATCTGCCACTGTGTAGGAGAATCCGCATAGGTGTTCGAGTGTTCGAACCGTAATGCGCAAGAAATGGTATGTAAACCCCGTATTTACATATCTGCCACTGTGCAGGAGAATCCGTATATGTGTTCGAGTGTTCGAACCGTAATGCGCAAAAATTGGTACGGAAACCCCGTATTTACATATCTGCCACTGTGCAGGAGAATCCGCCTAGGTGTTCGAGTGTTCGAACCGTAATGCGCAAGAAATGGTATGTAAACCCCGTATTTACATATCTGCCACTGTGCAGGAGAATCCGCATAGGTGTTCGAGTGTTCGAACCGTATTGTGCATGAAATGGTATGTAAACCCCGTATTTACATATCTGCCACTGTGCAGGAGAATCCGTATAGGTGTTCGAGTGTTCCAACCGTAATGCGCAAGAAATGGTACCGAAACCCCGTATTTACATATCTGCCACTGTGCAGGAGAATCCGTATAGGTGTTCGAGTGTTCGAACCGTAATGCGCAAGAAATGGTACCGAAACCCCGCATTTACATATCTGCCACTGTGCAGGAGAATCCGCATAGGTGTTCGAGTGTTCGAACCGTAATGCGCAAGAAATGGTATGTAAACCCCGTATTTACATATCTGCCACTGTGCAGGAGAATCCGCATAGGTGTTCGAGTGTTCGAACCGTAATGCGCAAGAAATGGTATGTAAACCCCGTATTTACATATCTGCCACTGTGCAAGAGAATCCGTATAGGTGTTCGAGTGTTCCAACCGTAATGCGCAAGAAATGGTACCGAAACCCCGTATTTACATATCTGCCACTGTGCAGGAGAATCCGTATAGCTGTTCGAGTGTTCGAACCGTAATGCGCAAGAAATGGTACCGAAACCCCGTATTTACATATCTGCCACTGTGTAGGAGAATCCGCACAGGTGTTCGAGTGTTCGAACCGTAACGCGCATGAAATGGTATGTAAACCCCGTATTTAGATATCTGCCACTGTGCAGGAGAATCCGTATATGTGTTCGAGTGTTCGAACCGTAATGCGCAAGAAATGGTATGTAAACCCCGTATTTACATATCTACCACTGTGCAGGAGAATCCGCATAGGTGTTCGAGTGTTCGAACCGTAATGCGCAAGAAATGGTATGTAAACCCCGTATTTACATATCTGCCACTGTGCAGGAGAATCCGCATAGGTGTTCGAGTGTTCGAACCGTAATGCGCAAGAAATGGTATGTAAACCCCGTATTTACATATCTGCCACTGTGCAGGAGAATCCGTATAGGTGTTCGAGTGTTCCAACCGTAATGCGCAAGAAATGGTACCGAAACCCCGTATTTACATATCTGCCACTGTGCAGGAGAATCCGTATAGGTGTTCGAGTGTTCGAACCGTAATGCGCAAGAAATGGTACCGAAACCCCGTATTTACATATCTGCCACTGTGCAGGAGAATCAGCATAGGTGTTCGAGTGTTCGAACCGTAATGCACAAGAAATGGTATGTAAACCCCGTATTTACATATCTGCCACTGTGCAGGAGAATCCGTATAGGTGTTCGAGTGTTCGAACCATAATGCGCAAGAAATGGTACGGAAACCCCGTATTTACAGATCTGCCACTGTGTAGGAGAATCCGTATAGCTGTTCGAGTGTTCGAACCGTAATGCGCAAGAAATGGTACCGAAACCCCGTATTTACATATCTGCCACTGTGTAGGAGAATCCGCATAGGTGTTCGAGTGTTCGAACCGTAATGCGCAAGAAATGGTATGTAAACCCCGTATTTACATATCTGCCACTGTGCAGGAGAATCCGTATATGTGTTCGAGTGTTCGAACCGTAATGCGCAAAAATTGGTACGGAAACCCCGTATTTACATATCTGCCACTGTGCAGGAGAATCCGCATAGGTGTTCGAGTGTTCGAACCGTAATGCGCAAGAAATGGTATGTAAACCCCGTATTTACATATCTGCCACTGTGCAGGAGAATCCGCATAGGTGTTCGAGTGTTCGAACCGTAATGCGCAAGAAATGGTATGTAAACCCCGTATTTACATATCTGCCACTGTGCAGCAGAATCCGTATAGGTGTTCGAGTGTTCCAACCGTAATACGCAAGAAATGGTACCGAAACCCCGTATTTACATATCTGCCACTGTGCAGGAGAATCCGTATAGGTGTTCGAGTGTTCGAACCGTAATGCGCAAGAAATGGTACCGAAACCCCGTATTTACATATCTGCCACTGTGCAGGAGAATCCGGATAGGTGTTCGAGTGTTCGAACCGTAATGCGCAAGAAATGGTACCGAAACCCCGTATTTACATATCTGCCACTGTGTAGGAGAATCGGCATAGGTGTTCGAGTGTTCGAACCGTAATGCGCAAGAAATGGTATGTAAACCCCGTATTTACATATCTGCAACTGTGCAGGAGAATCAGCATAGGTGTTCGAGTGTTCGAACCGTAATGCGCAAGAAATGGTATGTAAACCCCGTATTTACATATCTGCCACTGTGCAGGAGAATCCGTATAGGTGTTCGAGTGTTCCAACCGTAATGCGCAAGAAATGGTAACGAAACCCCGTATTTACATATCTGCCACTGTGCAGGAGAATCCGTATAGGTGTTCGAGTGTTCGAACCGTAATGCGCAAGAAATGGTACCGAAATCCCGTATTTACATATCTGCCACTGTGCAGGAGAATCCGGATAGGTGTTCGAGTGTTCGAACCGTAATGCGAAAGAAATGGTACCGAAACCCCGTATTTACATATTTGCCACTGTGCAGGAGAATCTGCATAGGTGTTCGAGTGTTCGAACCGTATTGCGCAAGAAATGGTATGTAAACCCCGTATTTACATATCTGCCACTGTGCAGGAGAATCCGTATAGGTGTTCGAGTGTTCGAACCGTAATGCGCAAGAAATGGTACCGAAACCCCGTATTTACATATCTGCCACAGTGCAGGATAATCCGCATAGGTGTTCGAGTGTTCGAACTGTATTGCGCATGAAACGGTATGTAAACCCCGTATTTACATATCTGCCACTGTGTAGGAGAATCCGTATAGGTGTTCGAGTGTTCGAACCGTAATGCGCAAGAAATGGTATGTAAACCCCGTATTTACATATCTGCCACTGTGCAGGAGAATCCTTATAGGTGTTCGAGTGTTCCAACCGTAATGCGCAAGAAATGGTACCGAAACCCCGTATTTACATATCTGCCACTGTGCAGGGGAATCTGTATAGGTGTTCGAGTGTTCGAACCGTAATGCGCAAGAAATGGTACCGAAACCCCGTATTTACATATCTGCCACTGTGCAGGAGAATCCGGATAGGTGTTTGAGTGTTCGAACCGTAATGCGCAAGATATGGTACCGAAACCCCGTATTTACATATCTGCCACTGTGCAGGAGAATCCGCATAGGTGTTCGAGTGTTCGAACCGTATTGCGCAAGAAATGGTATGTAAACCCCGTATTTACATATCTGCCACTGTGCAGGAGAATCCGTATAGGTGTTCGAGTGTACGAACCGTAATGCGCAAGAAATGGTATGGAAACCCCGTATTTACATATCTGCCACTGTGCAGGAGAATCCGTATAGGTGTTCGAGTGTTCGAACCGTAATGCGCAAGAAATGGTACGGAAACCCCGTATTTACATATCCGCCACTGTGTAGGAGAATCCGTATAGCTGTTCGAGTGTTCGAACCGTAATGCGCAAGAAATGGTACCGAAACCCCGTATTTACATATCTGCCACTGTGTAGGAGAATCCGCACAGGTGTTCGAGTGTTCGAACCGTAACGCGCATGAAATGGTATGTAAACCCCGTATTTACATATCTGCCACTGTGCAGGAGAATCCGTATATGTGTTCGAGTGTTCGAACCGTAATGCGCAAGAAATGGTACGGAAACCCCGTATTTACATATCTGCCACTGTGCAGGAGAATCCGCATTGGTGTTCGAGTGTTCGAACCGTAATGCGCAAGAAATGGTATGTAAACCCCGTATTTACATATCTGCCACTGTGCAGGAGAATCCGCAAAGGTGTTCGAGTGTTCGAACCGTAATGCGCAAGAAATGGTATGTAAACCCCGTATTTACATATCGGCCACTGTGCAGGAGAATCCGTATAGGTGTTCGAGTGTTCCAACCGTAATGCGCAAGAAATGGTACCGAAACCCCGTATTTACATATCTGCCACTGTGGAGGAGAATCCGTATAGGTGTTCGAGTGTTCGAACCGTAATGCGCAAGAAATGGTACCGAAACCCCGTATTTACATATCTGCCACTGTGCAGGAGAATCCGCATAGGTGTTCGAGTGTTCGAACCGTAATGCGCAAGAAATGGTATGTAAACCCCGTATTTACATATCTGCCACTGTGCAGGAGAATCCGTATAGGTGTTCGAGTGTTCCAACCGTAATGCGCAAGAAATGGTACCGAAACCCCGTATTTACATATCTGCCACTGTGGAGCAGAATCCGTATAGGTGTTCGACTGTTCGAACCGTAATGCGCAAGAAATGGTACCGAAACCCCGTATTTACATATCTGCCACTGTGCAGGAGAATCCGCATAGGTGTTCGAGTGTTCGAACCGTAATGCGCAAGAAATGGTATGTAAACCCCGTATTTACATATCTGCCACTGTGCAGGAGAATCCGTATAGGTGTTCGAGTGTTCCAACCGTAATGCGCAAGAAATGGTACCGAAACCCCGTATTTACATATCTGCCACTGTGCAGGAGAATCCGTATAGCTGTTCGAGTGTTCGAACCGTAATGCGCAAGAAATGGTACCGAAACCCCGTATTTACATATCTGCCACTGTGTAGGAGAATCCGCACAGGTGTTCGAGTGTTCGAACCGTAACGCGCATGAAATGGTATGTAAACCCCGTATTTACATATCTGCCACTGTGCAGGAGAATCCGTATATGTGTTCGAGTGTTCGAACCGTAATGCGCAAGAAATGGTATGTAAACCCCGTATTTACATATCTGCCACTGTGCAGGAGAATCCGCATAGGTGTTCGAGTGTTCGAACCGTAATGCGCAAGAAATGGTATGTAAACCCCGTATTTACATATCTGCCACTGTGCAGGAGAATCCGTATAGGTGTTCGAGTGTTCCAACCGTAATGCGCAAGAAATGGTACCGAAACCCCGTATTTACATATCTGCCACTGTGCAGGAGAATCCGTATAGCTGTTCGAGTGTTCGAACCGTAATGCGCAAGAAATGGTACCGAAACCCCGTATTTACATATCTGCCACTGTGTAGGAGAATCCGCACAGGTGTTCGAGTGTTCGAACCGTAACGCGCATGAAATGGTATGTAAACCCCGTATTTACATATCTGCCACTGTGCAGGAGAATCCGTATATGTGTTCGAGTGTTCGAACCGTAATGCGCAAGAAATGGTATGTAAACCCCGTATTTACATATCTGCCACTGTGCAGGAGAATCCGCATAGGTGTTCGAGTGTTCGAACCGTAATGCGCAAGAAATGGTATGTAAACCCCGTATTTACATATCTGCCACTGTGCAGGAGAATCCGCATAGGTGTTCGAGTGTTCGAACCGTAATGCGCAAGAAATGGTATGTAAACCCCGTATTTACATATCTGCCACTGTGCAGGAGAATCCGTCTAGGTGTTCTAGTGTTCCAACCGTAATGCGCAAGAAATGGTACCGAAACCCCGTATTTACATATCTGCCACTGTGCAGGAGAATCCGTATAGGTGTTCGAGTGTTCGAACCGTAATGCGCAAGAAATGGTACCGAAACCCCGTATTTACATATCTGCCACTGTGCAGGAGAATCAGCATAGGTGTTCGAGTGTTCGAACCGTAATGCACAAGAAATGGTATGTAAACCCCGTATTTACATATCTGCCACTGTGCAGGAGAATCCGTATAGGTGTTCGAGTGTTCGAACCATAATGCGCAAGAAATGGTACGGAAACCCCGTATTTACAGATCTGCCACTGTGTAGGAGAATCCGTATAGCTGTTCGAGTGTTCGAACCGTAATGCGCAAGAAATGGTACCGAAACCCCGTATTTACATATCTGCCACTGTGTAGGAGAATCCGCATAGGTGTTCGAGTGTTCGAACCGTAATGCGCAAGAAATGGTATGTAAACCCCGTATTTACATATCTGCCACTGTGCAGGAGAATCCGTATATGTGTTCGAGTGTTCGAACCGTAATGCGCAAAAATTGGTACGGAAACCCCGTATTTACATATCTGCCACTGTGCAGGAGAATCCGCCTAGGTGTTCGAGTGTTCGAACCGTAATGCGCAAGAAATGGTATGTAAACCCCGTATTTACATATCTGCCACTGTGCAGGAGAATCCGCATAGGTGTTCGAGTGTTCGAACCGTATTGTGCATGAAATGGTATGTAAACCCCGTATTTACATATCTGCCACTGTGCAGGAGAATCCGTATAGGTGTTCGAGTGTTCCAACCGTAATGCGCAAGAAATGGTACCGAAACCCCGTATTTACATATCTGCCACTGTGCAGGAGAATCCGTATAGGTGTTCGAGTGTTCGAACCGTAATGCGCAAGAAATGGTACCGAAACCCCGCATTTACATATCTGCCACTGTGCAGGAGAATCCGCATAGGTGTTCGAGTGTTCGAACCGTAATGCGCAAGAAATGGTATGTAAACCCCGTATTTACATATCTGCCACTGTGCAGGAGAATCCGCATAGGTGTTCGAGTGTTCGAACCGTAATGCGCAAGAAATGGTATGTAAACCCCGTATTTACATATCTGCCACTGTGCAAGAGAATCCGTATAGGTGTTCGAGTGTTCCAACCGTAATGCGCAAGAAATGGTACCGAAACCCCGTATTTACATATCTGCCACTGTGCAGGAGAATCCGTATAGCTGTTCGAGTGTTCGAACCGTAATGCGCAAGAAATGGTACCGAAACCCCGTATTTACATATCTGCCACTGTGTAGGAGAATCCGCACAGGTGTTCGAGTGTTCGAACCGTAACGCGCATGAAATGGTATGTAAACCCCGTATTTAGATATCTGCCACTGTGCAGGAGAATCCGTATATGTGTTCGAGTGTTCGAACCGTAATGCGCAAGAAATGGTATGTAAACCCCGTATTTACATATCTACCACTGTGCAGGAGAATCCGCATAGGTGTTCGAGTGTTCGAACCGTAATGCGCAAGAAATGGTATGTAAACCCCGTATTTACATATCTGCCACTGTGCAGGAGAATCCGCATAGGTGTTCGAGTGTTCGAACCGTAATGCGCAAGAAATGGTATGTAAACCCCGTATTTACATATCTGCCACTGTGCAGGAGAATCCGTATAGGTGTTCGAGTGTTCCAACCGTAATGCGCAAGAAATGGTACCGAAACCCCGTATTTACATATCTGCCACTGTGCAGGAGAATCCGTATAGGTGTTCGAGTGTTCGAACCGTAATGCGCAAGAAATGGTACCGAAACCCCGTATTTACATATCTGCCACTGTGCAGGAGAATCAGCATAGGTGTTCGAGTGTTCGAACCGTAATGCACAAGAAATGGTATGTAAACCCCGTATTTACATATCTGCCACTGTGCAGGAGAATCCGTATAGGTGTTCGAGTGTTCGAACCATAATGCGCAAGAAATGGTACGGAAACCCCGTATTTACAGATCTGCCACTGTGTAGGAGAATCCGTATAGCTGTTCGAGTGTTCGAACCGTAATGCGCAAGAAATGGTACCGAAACCCCGTATTTACATATCTGCCACTGTGTAGGAGAATCCGCATAGGTGTTCGAGTGTTCGAACCGTAATGCGCAAGAAATGGTATGTAAACCCCGTATTTACATATCTGCCACTGTGCAGGAGAATCCGTATATGTGTTCGAGTGTTCGAACCGTAATGCGCAAAAATTGGTACGGAAACCCCGTATTTACATATCTGCCACTGTGCAGGAGAATCCGCATAGGTGTTCGAGTGTTCGAACCGTAATGCGCAAGAAATGGTATGTAAACCCCGTATTTACATATCTGCCACTGTGCAGGAGAATCCGCATAGGTGTTCGAGTGTTCGAACCGTAATGCGCAAGAAATGGTATGTAAACCCCGTATTTACATATCTGCCACTGTGCAGCAGAATCCGTATAGGTGTTCGAGTGTTCCAACCGTAATACGCAAGAAATGGTACCGAAACCCCGTATTTACATATCTGCCACTGTGCAGGAGAATCCGTATAGGTGTTCGAGTGTTCGAACCGTAATGCGCAAGAAATGGTACCGAAACCCCGTATTTACATATCTGCCACTGTGCAGGAGAATCCGGATAGGTGTTCGAGTGTTCGAACCGTAATGCGCAAGAAATGGTACCGAAACCCCGTATTTACATATCTGCCACTGTGTAGGAGAATCGGCATAGGTGTTCGAGTGTTCGAACCGTAATGCGCAAGAAATGGTATGTAAACCCCGTATTTACATATCTGCAACTGTGCAGGAGAATCAGCATAGGTGTTCGAGTGTTCGAACCGTAATGCGCAAGAAATGGTATGTAAACCCCGTATTTACATATCTGCCACTGTGCAGGAGAATCCGTATAGGTGTTCGAGTGTTCCAACCGTAATGCGCAAGAAATGGTAACGAAACCCCGTATTTACATATCTGCCACTGTGCAGGAGAATCCGTATAGGTGTTCGAGTGTTCGAACCGTAATGCGCAAGAAATGGTACCGAAATCCCGTATTTACATATCTGCCACTGTGCAGGAGAATCCGGATAGGTGTTCGAGTGTTCGAACCGTAATGCGAAAGAAATGGTACCGAAACCCCGTATTTACATATTTGCCACTGTGCAGGAGAATCTGCATAGGTGTTCGAGTGTTCGAACCGTATTGCGCAAGAAATGGTATGTAAACCCCGTATTTACATATCTGCCACTGTGCAGGAGAATCCGTATAGGTGTTCGAGTGTTCGAACCGTAATGCGCAAGAAATGGTACCGAAACCCCGTATTTACATATCTGCCACAGTGCAGGATAATCCGCATAGGTGTTCGAGTGTTCGAACTGTATTGCGCATGAAACGGTATGTAAACCCCGTATTTACATATCTGCCACTGTGTAGGAGAATCCGTATAGGTGTTCGAGTGTTCGAACCGTAATGCGCAAGAAATGGTATGTAAACCCCGTATTTACATATCTGCCACTGTGCAGGAGAATCCTTATAGGTGTTCGAGTGTTCCAACCGTAATGCGCAAGAAATGGTACCGAAACCCCGTATTTACATATCTGCCACTGTGCAGGGGAATCTGTATAGGTGTTCGAGTGTTCGAACCGTAATGCGCAAGAAATGGTACCGAAACCCCGTATTTACATATCTGCCACTGTGCAGGAGAATCCGGATAGGTGTTTGAGTGTTCGAACCGTAATGCGCAAGATATGGTACCGAAACCCCGTATTTACATATCTGCCACTGTGCAGGAGAATCCGCATAGGTGTTCGAGTGTTCGAACCGTATTGCGCAAGAAATGGTATGTAAACCCCGTATTTACATATCTGCCACTGTGCAGGAGAATCCGTATAGGTGTTCGAGTGTACGAACCGTAATGCGCAAGAAATGGTATGGAAACCCCGTATTTACATATCTGCCACTGTGCAGGAGAATCCGTATAGGTGTTCGAGTGTTCGAACCGTAATGCGCAAGAAATGGTACGGAAACCCCGTATTTACATATCCGCCACTGTGTAGGAGAATCCGTATAGCTGTTCGAGTGTTCGAACCGTAATGCGCAAGAAATGGTACCGAAACCCCGTATTTACATATCTGCCACTGTGTAGGAGAATCCGCACAGGTGTTCGAGTGTTCGAACCGTAACGCGCATGAAATGGTATGTAAACCCCGTATTTACATATCTGCCACTGTGCAGGAGAATCCGTATATGTGTTCGAGTGTTCGAACCGTAATGCGCAAGAAATGGTACGGAAACCCCGTATTTACATATCTGCCACTGTGCAGGAGAATCCGCATTGGTGTTCGAGTGTTCGAACCGTAATGCGCAAGAAATGGTATGTAAACCCCGTATTTACATATCTGCCACTGTGCAGGAGAATCCGCAAAGGTGTTCGAGTGTTCGAACCGTAATGCGCAAGAAATGGTATGTAAACCCCGTATTTACATATCGGCCACTGTGCAGGAGAATCCGTATAGGTGTTCGAGTGTTCCAACCGTAATGCGCAAGAAATGGTACCGAAACCCCGTATTTACATATCTGCCACTGTGGAGGAGAATCCGTATAGGTGTTCGAGTGTTCGAACCGTAATGCGCAAGAAATGGTACCGAAACCCCGTATTTACATATCTGCCACTGTGCAGGAGAATCCGCATAGGTGTTCGAGTGTTCGAACCGTAATGCGCAAGAAATGGTATGTAAACCCCGTATTTACATATCTGCCACTGTGCAGGAGAATCCGTATAGGTGTTCGAGTGTTCCAACCGTAATGCGCAAGAAATGGTACCGAAACCCCGTATTTACATATCTGCCACTGTGGAGGAGAATCCGTATAGGTGTTCGACTGTTCGAACCGTAATGCGCAAGAAATGGTACCGAAACCCCGTATTTACATATCTGCCACTGTGCAGGAGAATCCGCATAGGTGTTCGAGTGTTCGAACCGTAATGCGCAAGAAATGGTATGTAAACCCCGTATTTACATATCTGCCACTGTGCAGGAGAATCCGTATAGGTGTTCGAGTGTTCCAACCGTAATGCGCAAGAAATGGTACCGAAACCCCGTATTTACATATCTGCCACTGTGCAGGAGAATCCGTATAGCTGTTCGAGTGTTCGAACCGTAATGCGCAAGAAATGGTACCGAAACCCCGTATTTACATATCTGCCACTGTGTAGGAGAATCCGCACAGGTGTTCGAGTGTTCGAACCGTAACGCGCATGAAATGGTATGTAAACCCCGTATTTACATATCTGCCACTGTGCAGGAGAATCCGTATATGTGTTCGAGTGTTCGAACCGTAATGCGCAAGAAATGGTATGTAAACCCCGTATTTACATATCTGCCACTGTGCAGGAGAATCCGCATAGGTGTTCGAGTGTTCGAACCGTAATGCGCAAGAAATGGTATGTAAACCCCGTATTTACATATCTGCCACTGTGCAGGAGAATCCGCATAGGTGTTCGAGTGTTCGAACCGTAATGCGCAAGAAATGGTATGTAAACCCCGTATTTACATATCTGCCACTGTGCAGGAGAATCCGTATAGGTGTTCGAGTGTTCCAACCGTAATGCGCAAGAAATGGTACCGAAACCCCGTATTTACATATCTGCCACTGTGCAGGAGAATCCGTATAGGTGTTCGAGTGTTCGAACCGTAATGCGCAAGAAATGGTACCGAAACCCCGTATTTACATATCTGCCACTGTGCAGGAGAATCAGCATAGGTGTTCGAGTGTTCGAACCGTAATGCACAAGAAATGGTATGTAAACCCCGTATTTACATATCTGCCACTGTGCAGGAGAATCCGTATAGGTGTTCGAGTGTTCGAACCATAATGCGCAAGAAATGGTACGGAAACCCCGTATTTACAGATCTGCCACTGTGTAGGAGAATCCGTATAGCTGTTCGAGTGTTCGAACCGTAATGCGCAAGAAATGGTACCGAAACCCCGTATTTACATATCTGCCACTGTGTAGGAGAATCCGCATAGGTGTTCGAGTGTTCGAACCGTAATGCGCATGAAATGGTATGTAAACCCCGTATTTACATATCTGCCACTGTGCAGGAGAATTCGTATATGTGTTCGAGTGTTCGAACCGTAATGCGCAAAAATTGGTACGGAAACCCCGTATTTACATATCTGCCACTGTGCAGGAGAATCCGCATAGGTGTTCGAGTGTTCGAACCGTAATGCGCAAGAAATGGTATGTAAACCCCGTATTTACATATCTGCCACTGTGCAGGAGAATCCGCATAGGTGTTCGAGTGTTCGAACCGTAATGCGCAAGAAATGGTATGTAAACCCCGTATTTACATATCTGCCACTGTGCAGCAGAATCCGTATAGGTGTTCGAGTGTTCCAACCGTAATACGCAAGAAATGGTACCGAAACCCCGTATTTACATATCTGCCACTGTGCAGGAGAATCCGTATAGGTGTTCGAGTGTTCGAACCGTAATGCGCAAGAAATGGTACCGAAACCCCGTATTTACATATCTGCCACTGTGCAGGAGAATCCGGATAGGTGTTCGAGTGTTCGAACCGTAATGCGCAAGAAATGGTACCGAAACCCCGTATTTACATATCTGCCACTGTGTAGGAGAATCGGCATAGGTGTTCGAGTGTTCGAACCGTAATGCGCAAGAAATGGTATGTAAACCCCGTATTTACATATCTGCAACTGTGCAGGAGAATCAGCATAGGTGTTCGAGTGTTCGAACCGTAATGCGCAAGAAATGGTATGTAAACCCCGTATTTACATATCTGCCACTGTGCAGGAGAATCCGTATAGGTGTTCGAGTGTTCCAACCGTAATGCGCAAGAAATGGTACCGAAACCCCGTATTTACATATCTGCCACTGTGCAGGAGAATCCGTATAGGTGTTCGAGTGTTCGAACCGTAATGCGCAAGAAATGGTACCGAAATCCCGTATTTACATATCTGCCACTGTGCAGGAGAATCCGGATAGGTGTTCGAGTGTTCGAACCGTAATGCGAAAGAAATGGTACCGAAACCCCGTATTTACATATCTGCCACTGTGCAGGAGAATCTGCATAGGTGTTCGAGTGTTCGAACCGTATTGCGCAAGAAATGGTATGTAAACCCCGTATTTACATATCTGCCACTGTGCAGGAGAATCCGTATAGGTGTTCGAGTGTTCGAACCGTAATGCGCAAGAAATGGTACCGAAACCCCGTATTTACATATCTGCCACAGTGCAGGATAATCCGCATAGGGGTTCGAGTTTTCGAACTGTATTGCGCATGAAACGGTATATAAACCCCGTATTTACATATCTGCCACTGTGTAGGAGAATCCGTATAGGTGTTCGAGTGTTCGAACCGTAATGCGCAAGAAATGGTATGTAAACCCCGTATTTACATATCTGCCACTGTGCAGGAGAATCCTTATAGGTGTTCGAGTGTTCCAACCGTAATGCGCAAGAAATGGTACCGAAACCCCGTATTTACATATCTGCCACTGTGCAGGGGAATCTGTATAGGTGTTCGAGTGTTCGAACCGTAATGCGCAAGAAATGGTACCGAAACCCCGTATTTACATATCTGCCACTGTGCAGGAGAATCCGGATAGGTGTTTGAGTGTTCGAACCGTAATGCGCAAGATATGGTACCGAAACCCCGTATTTACATATCTGCCACTGTGCAGGAGAATCCGCATAGGTGTTCGAGTGTTCGAACCGTATTGCGCAAGAAATGGTATGTAAACCCCGTATTTACATATCTGCCACTGTGCAGGAGAATCCGTATAGGTGTTCGAGTGTACGAACCGTAATGCGCAAGAAATGGTATGGAAACCCCGTATTTACATATCTGCCACTGTGCAGGAGAATCCGTATAGGTGTTCGAGTGTTCGAACCGTAATGCGCAAGAAATGGTACGGAAACCCCGTATTTACATATCCGCCACTGTGTAGGAGAATCCGTATAGCTGTTCGAGTGTTCGAACCGTAATGCGCAAGAAATGGTACCGAAACCCCGTATTTACATATCTGCCACTGTGTAGGAGAATCCGCACAGGTGTTCGAGTGTTCGAACCGTAACGCGCATGAAATGGTATGTAAACCCCGTATTTACATATCTGCCACTGTGCAGGAGAATCCGTATATGTGTTCGAGTGTTCGAACCGTAATGCGCAAGAAATGGTACGGAAACCCCGTATTTACATATCTGCCACTGTGCAGGAGAATCCGCATTGGTGTTCGAGTGTTCGAACCGTAATGCGCAAGAAATGGTATGTAAACCCCGTATTTACATATCTGCCACTGTGCAGGAGAATCCGCAAAGGTGTTCGAGTGTTCGAACCGTAATGCGCAAGAAATGGTATGTAAACCCCGTATTTACATATCGGCCACTGTGCAGGAGAATCCGTATAGGTGTTCGAGTGTTCCAACCGTAATGCGCAAGAAATGGTACCGAAACCCCGTATTTACATATCTGCCACTGTGGAGGAGAATCCGTATAGGTGTTCGAGTGTTCGAACCGTAATGCGCAAGAAATGGTACCGAAACCCCGTATTTACATATCTGCCACTGTGCAGGAGAATCCGCATAGGTGTTCGAGTGTTCGAACCGTAATGCGCAAGAAATGGTATGTAAACCCCGTATTTACATATCTGCCACTGTGCAGGAGAATCCGTATAGGTGTTCGAGTGTTCCAACCGTAATGCGCAAGAAATGGTACCGAAACCCCGTATTTACATATCTGCCACTGTGGAGGAGAATCCGTATAGGTGTTCGAGTGTTCGAACCGTAATGCGCAAGAAATGGTACCGAAACCCCGTATTTACATATCTGCCACTGTGCAGGAGAATCCGCATAGGTGTTCGAGTGTTCGAACCGTAATGCGCAAGAAATGGTATGTAAACCCCGTATTTACATATCTGCCACTGTGCAGGAGAATCCGTATAGGTGTTCGAGTGTTCCAACCGTAATGCGCAAGAAATGGTACCGAAACCCCGTATTTACATATCTGCCACTGTGCAGGAGAATCCGTATAGCTGTTCGAGTGTTCGAACCGTAATGCGCAAGAAATGGTACCGAAACCCCGTATTTACATATCTGCCACTGTGTAGGAGAATCCGCACAGGTGTTCGAGTGTTCGAACCGTAACGCGCATGAAATGGTATGTAAACCCCGTATTTACATATCTGCCACTGTGCAGGAGAATCCGTATATGTGTTCGAGTGTTCGAACCGTAATGCGCAAGAAATGGTATGTAAACCCCGTATTTACATATCTGCCACTGTGCAGGAGAATCCGCATAGGTGTTCGAGTGTTCGAACCGTAATGCGCAAGAAATGGTATGTAAACCCCGTATTTACATATCTGCCACTGTGCAGGAGAATCCGCATAGGTGTTCGAGTGTTCGAACCGTAATGCGCAAGAAATGGTATGTAAACCCCGTATTTACATATCTGCCACTGTGCAGGAGAATCCGTATAGGTGTTCGAGTGTTCCAACCGTAATGCGCAAGAAATGGTACCGAAACCCCGTATTTACATATCTGCCACTGTGCAGGAGAATCCGTATAGGTGTTCGAGTGTTCGAACCGTAATGCGCAAGAAATGGTACCGAAACCCCGTATTTACATATCTGCCACTGTGCAGGAGAATCAGCATAGGTGTTCGAGTGTTCGAACCGTAATGCACAAGAAATGGTATGTAAACCCCGTATTTACATATCTGCCACTGTGCAGGAGAATCCGTATAGGTGTTCGAGTGTTCGAACCATAATGCGCAAGAAATGGTACGGAAACCCCGTATTTACAGATCTGCCACCGTGTAGGAGAATCCGTATAGCTGTTCGAGTGTTCGAACCGTAATGCGCAAGAAATGGTACCGAAACCCCGTATTTACATATCTGCCACTGTGTAGGAGAATCCGCATAGGTGTTCGAGTGTTCGAACCGTAATGCGCAAGAAATGGTATGTAAACCCCGTATTTACATATCTGCCACTGTGCAGGAGAATCCGTATATGTGTTCGAGTGTTCGAACCGTAATGCGCAAAAATTGGTACGGAAACCCCGTATTTACATATCTGCCACTGTGCAGGAGAATCCGCATAGGTGTTCGAGTGTTCGAACCGTAATGCGCAAGAAATGGTATGTAAACCCCGTATTTACATATCTGCCACTGTGCAGGAGAATCCGCATAGGTGTTCGAGTGTTCGAACCGTAATGCGCAAGAAATGGTATGTAAACCCCGTATTTACATATCTGCCACTGTGCAGCAGAATCCGTATAGGTGTTCGAGTGTTCCAACCGTAATACGCAAGAAATGGTACCGAAACCCCGTATTTACATATCTGCCACTGTGCAGGAGAATCCGTATAGGTGTTCGAGTGTTCGAACCGTAATGCGCAAGAAATGGTACCGAAACCCCGTATTTACATATCTGCCACTGTGCAGGAGAATCCGGATAGGTGTTCGAGTGTTCGAACCGTAATGCGCAAGAAATGGTACCGAAACCCCGTATTTACATATCTGCCACTGTGTAGGAGAATCGGCATAGGTGTTCGAGTGTTCGAACCGTAATGCGCAAGAAATGGTATGTAAACCCCGTATTTACATATCTGCAACTGTGCAGGAGAATCAGCATAGGTGTTCGAGTGTTCGAACCGTAATGCGCAAGAAATGGTATGTAAACCCCGTATTTACATATCTGCCACTGTGCAGGAGAATCCGTATAGGTGTTCGAGTGTTCCAACCGTAATGCGCAAGAAATGGTACCGAAACCCCGTATTTACATATCTGCCACTGTGCAGGAGAATCCGTATAGGTGTTCGAGTGTTCGAACCGTAATGCGCAAGAAATGGTACCGAAATCCCGTATTTACATATCTGCCACTGTGCAGGAGAATCCGGATAGGTGTTCGAGTGTTCGAACCGTAATGCGAAAGAAATGGTACCGAAACCCCGTATTTACATATCTGCCACTGTGCAGGAGAATCTGCATAGGTGTTCGAGTGTTCGAACCGTATTGCGCAAGAAATGGTATGTAAACCCCGTATTTACATATCTGCCACTGTGCAGGAGAATCCGTATAGGTGTTCGAGTGTTCGAACCGTAATGCGCAAGAAATGGTACCGAAACCCCGTATTTACATATCTGCCACAGTGCAGGATAATCCGCATAGGTGTTCGAGTGTTCGAACTGTATTGCGCATGAAACGGTATGTAAACCCCGTATTTAAATATCTGCCACTGTGTAGGAGAATCCGTATAGGTGTTCGAGTGTTCGAACCGTAATGCGCAAGAAATGGTATGTAAACCCCGTATTTACATATCTGCCACTGTGCAGGAGAATCCTTATAGGTGTTCGAGTGTTCCAACCGTAATGCGCAAGAAATGGTACCGAAACCCCGTATTTACATATCTGCCACTGTGTAGGGGAATCTGTATAGGTGTTCGAGTGTTCGAACCGTAATGCGCAAGAAATGGTACCGAAACCCCGTATTTACATATCTGCCACTGTGCAGGAGAATCCGGATAGGTGTTTGAGTGTTCGAACCGTAATGCGCAAGATATGGTACCGAAACCCCGTATTTACATATCTGCCACTGTGCAGGAGAATCCGCATAGGTGTTCGAGTGTTCGAACCGTATTGCGCAAGAAATGGTATGTAAACCCCGTATTTACATATCTGCCACTGTGCAGGAGAATCCGTATAGGTGTTCGAGTGTACGAACCGTAATGCGCAAGAAATGGTATGGAAACCCCGTATTTACATATCTGCCACTATGCAGGAGAATCCGTATAGGTGTTCGAGTGTTCGAACCGTAATGCGCAAGAAATAGTATGGAATCCCCGTATTTACATATCTGCCACTGTGCAGGAGAATCCGTATAGGTGTTCGAGTGTTCGAACCGTAATGCGCAAGAAATGGTACGGAAACCCCGTATTTACATATCTGCCACTGTGTAGGAGAATCCGTATAGCTGTTCGAGTGTTCGAACCGTAATGCGCAAGAAATGGTACCGAAACCCCGTATTTACATATCTGCCACTGTGCAGGAGAATCCGCATAGGTGTTCGAGTGTTCGAACCGTAATGCGCATGAAATGGTATGTAAACCCCGTATTTACATATCTGCCACTGTGCAGGAGAATCCGTATAGGTGTTCGAGTGTTCGAACCGTAATGCGCAAGAAATGGTACCGAAACCCCGTATTTACATATCTGCCACTGTGCAGGAGAATCCGCATAGGTGTTCGAGTGTTCGAACCGTAATGCGCAAGAAATGGTACCGAAACCCCGTATTTACATATCTGCCACTGTGTAGGAGAATCGGCATAGGTGTTCGAGTGTTCGAACCGTATTGCGCAAGAAATGGTATGTAAACCCCGTATTTACATATCTGCAACTGTGCAGGAGAATCAGCATAGGTGTTCGAGTGTTCGAACCGTAATGCGCAAGAAATGGTATGTAAACCCCGTATTTACATATCTGCCACTGTGCAGGAGAATCCGTATAGGTGTTCGAGTGTTCCAACCGTAATGCGCAAGAAATGGTACCGAAACCCCGTATTTACATATCTGCCACTGTGCAGGAGAATCCGTATAGGTGTTCGAGTGTTCGAACCGTAATGCGCAAGAAATGGTACCGAAATCCCGTATTTACATATCTGCCACTGTGCAGGAGAATCCGGATAGGTGTTCGAGTGTTCGAACCGTAATGCGAAAGAAATGGTACCGAAACCCCGTATTTACATATCTGCCACTGTGCAGGAGAATCTGCATAGGTGTTCGAGTGTTCGAACCGTATTGCGCAAGAAATGGTATGTAAACCCCGTATTTACATATCTGCCACTGTGCAGGAGAATCCGTATAGGTGTTCGAGTGTTCGAACCGTAATGCGCAAGAAATGGTACCGAAACCCCGTATTTACATATCTGCCACAGTGCAGGATAATCCGCATAGGTGTTCGAGTGTTCGAACTGTATTGCGCATGAAACGGTATGTAAACCCCGTATTTAAATATCTGCCACTGTGTAGGAGAATCCGTATAGGTGTTCGAGTGTTCGAACCGTAATGCGCAAGAAATGGTATGTAAACCCCGTATTTACATATCTGCCACTGTGCAGGAGAATCCTTATAGGTGTTCGAGTGTTCCAACCGTAATGCGCAAGAAATGGTACCGAAACCCCGTATTTACATATCTGCCACTGTGTAGGGGAATCTGTATAGGTGTTCGAGTGTTCGAACCGTAATGCGCAAGAAATGGTACCGAAACCCCGTATTTACATATCTGCCACTGTGCAGGAGAATCCGGATAGGTGTTTGAGTGTTCGAACCGTAATGCGCAAGATATGGTACCGAAACCCCGTATTTACATATCTGCCACTGTGCAGGAGAATCCGCATAGGTGTTCGAGTGTTCGAACCGTATTGCGCAAGAAATGGTATGTAAACCCCGTATTTACATATCTGCCACTGTGCAGGAGAATCCGTATAGGTGTTCGAGTGTACGAACCGTAATGCGCAAGAAATGGTATGGAAACCCCGTATTTACATATCTGCCACTATGCAGGAGAATCCGTATAGGTGTTCGAGTGTTCGAACCGTAATGCGCAAGAAATAGTATGGAATCCCCGTATTTACATATCTGCCACTGTGCAGGAGAATCCGTATAGGTGTTCGAGTGTTCGAACCGTAATGCGCAAGAAATGGTACGGAAACCCCGTATTTACATATCTGCCACTGTGTAGGAGAATCCGTATAGCTGTTCGAGTGTTCGAACCGTAATGCGCAAGAAATGGTACCGAAACCCCGTATTTACATATCTGCCACTGTGCAGGAGAATCCGCATAGGTGTTCGAGTGTTCGAACCGTAATGCGCATGAAATGGTATGTAAACCCCGTATTTACATATCTGCCACTGTGCAGGAGAATCCGTATATGTGTTCGAGTGTTCGAACCGTAATGCGCAAGAAATGGTACGGAAACCCCGTATTTACATATCTGCCACTGTGCAGGAGAATCCGCATAGGTGTTCGAGTGTTCGAACCGTAATGCGCAAGAAATGGTATGTAAACCCCGTATTTACATATCTGCCACTGTGCAGGAGAATCCGCATAGGTGTTCGAGTGTTCGAACCGTATTGTGCATGAAATGGTATGTAAACCCCGTATTTACATATCTGCCACTGTGCAGGAGAATCCGCATAGGTGTTCGAGTGTTCGAACCGTAATGCGCAAAAAATGGTATGTAAACCCCGTATTTACATATCTGCCACTGTGCAGGAGAATCCGTATAGGTGTTCGAGTGTTCCAACCGTAATGCGCAAGAAATGGTACCGAAACCCCGTATTTACATATCTGCCACTGTGCAGGAGAATCCGTATATGTGTTCGAGTGTTCGAACCGTAATGCGCAAAAATGGTACGGAAACCCCGTATTTACATATCCGCCACTGTGTAGGAGAATCCGTATAGCTGTTCGAGTGTTCGAACCGTAATGCGTAAGAAATGGTACCGAAACCCCGTATTTACATATCTGCCACTGTGTAGGAGAATCCGCACAGGTGTTCGAGTGTTCGAACCGTAACGCGCATGAAATGGTATGTAAACCCCGTATTTACATATCTGCCACTGTGCAGGAGAATCCGTATATGTGTTCGAGTGTTCGAACCGTAATGCGCAAGAAATGGTACGGAAACCCCGTATTTACATATCTGCCACTGTGCAGGAGAATCCGCATTGGTGTTCGAGTGTTCGAACCGTAATGCGCAAGAAATGGTATGTAAACCCCGTATTTACATATCTGCCACTGTGCAGGAGAATCCGCAAAGGTGTTCGAGTGTTCGAACCGTAATGCGCAAGAAATGGTATGTAAACCCCGTATTTACATATCGGCCACTGTGCAGGAGAATCCGTATAGGTGTTCGAGTGTTCCAACCGTAATGCGCAAGAAATGGTACCGAAACCCCGTATTTACATATCTGCCACTGTGGAGGAGAATCCGTATAGGTGTTCGAGTGTTCGAACCGTAATGCGCAAGAAATGGTACCGAAACCCCGTATTTACATATCTGCCACTGTGCAGGAGAATCCGCATAGGTGTTCGAGTGTTCGAACCGTAATGCGCAAGAAATGGTATGTAAACCCCGTATTTACATATCTGCCACTGTGCAGGAGAATCCGTATAGGTGTTCGAGTGTTCCAACCGTAATGCGCAAGAAATGGTACCGAAACCCCGTATTTACATATCTGCCACTGTGGAGGAGAATCCGGATAGGTGTTCGAGTGTTCGAACCGTAATGCGAAAGAAATGGTACCGAAACCCCGTATTTACATATCTGCCACTGTGCAGGAGAATCTGCATAGGTGTTCGAGTGTTCGAACCGTATTGCGCAAGAAATGGTATGGAAACCCCGTATTTACATATCTGCCACTGTGCAGGAGAATCCGCATAGGTGTTCGAGTGTTCGAACCGTAATGCGCATGAAATGGTATGTAAACCCCGTATTTACATATCTGCCACTGTGCAGGAGAATCCGTATATGTGTTCGAGTGTTCGAACCGTAATGCGCAAGAAATGGTACGGAAACCCCGTATTTACATATCTGCCACTGTGCAGGAGAATCCGCATAGGTGTTCGAGTGTTCGAACCGTAATGCGCAAGAAATGGTATGTAAACCCCGTATTTACATATCTGCCACTGTGCAGGAGAATCCGCATAGGTGTTCGAGTGTTCGAACCGTATTGTGCATGAAATGGTATGTAAACCCCGTATTTACATATCTGCCACTGTGCAGGAGAATCCGCATAGGTGTTCGAGTGTTCGAACCGTAATGCGCAAGAAATGGTATGTAAACCCCGTATTTACATATCTGCCACTGTGCAGGAGAATCCGTATAGGTGTTCGAGTGTTCCAACCGTAATGCGCAAGAAATGGTACCGAAACCCCGTATTTACATATCTGCCACTGTGCAGGAGAATCCGTATATGTGTTCGAGTGTTCGAACCGTAATGCGCAAGAAATGGTACGGAAACCCCGTATTTACATATCCGCCACTGTGTAGGAGAATCCGTATAGCTGTTCGAGTGTTCGAACCGTAATGCGCAAGAAATGGTACCGAAACCCCGTATTTACATATCTGCCACTGTGTAGGAGAATCCGCACAGGTGTTCGAGTGTTCGAACCGTAACGCGCATGAAATGGTATGTAAACCCCGTATTTACATATCTGCCACTGTGCAGGAGAATCCGTATATGTGTTCGAGTGTTCGAACCGTAATGCGCAAGAAATGGTACGGAAACCCCGTATTTACATATCTGCCACTGTGCAGGAGAATCCGCATTGGTGTTCGAGTGTTCGAACCGTAATGCGCAAGAAATGGTATGTAAACCCCGTATTTACATATCTGCCACTGTGCAGGAGAATCCGCAAAGGTGTTCGAGTGTTCGAACCGTAATGCGCAAGAAATGGTATGTAAACCCCGTATTTACATATCGGCCACTGTGCAGGAGAATCCGTATAGGTGTTCGAGTGTTCCAACCGTAATGCGCAAGAAATGGTACCGAAACCCCGTATTTACATATCTGCCACTGTGGAGGAGAATCCGTATAGGTGTTCGAGTGTTCGAACCGTAATGCGCAAGAAATGGTACCGAAACCCCGTATTTACATATCTGCCACTGTGCAGGAGAATCCGCATAGGTGTTCGAGTGTTCGAACCGTAATGCGCAAGAAATGGTATGTAAACCCCGTATTTACATATCTGCCACTGTGCAGGAGAATCCGTATAGGTGTTCGAGTGTTCCAACCGTAATGCGCAAGAAATGGTACCGAAACCCCGTATTTACATATCTGCCACTGTGGAGGAGAATCCGTATAGGTGTTCGAGTGTTCGAACCGTAATGCGCAAGAAATGGTACCGAAACCCCGTATTTACATATCTGCCACTGTGCAGGAGAATCCGCATAGGTGTTCGAGTGTTCGAACCGTAATGCGCAAGAAATGGTATGTAAACCCCGTATTTACATATCTGCCACTGTGCAGGAGAATCCGTATAGGTGTTCGAGTGTTCCAACCGTAATGCGCAAGAAATGGTACCGAAACCCCGTATTTACATATCTGCCACTGTGCAGGAGAATCCGTATAGGTGTTCGAGTGTTCGAACCGTAATGCGCAAGAAATGGTACCGAAACCCCGTATTTACATATCTGCCACTGTGCAGGAGAATCCGGATAGGTGTTCGAGTGTTCGAACCGTAATGCGCCAGAAATGGTACCGAAACCCCGTATTTACATATCTGCCACTGTGTAGGAGAATCGGCATAGGTGTTCGAGTGTTCGAACCGTAATGCGCAAGAAATGGTATGTAAACCCCGTATTTACATATCTGCAACTGTGCAGGAGAATCAGCATAGGTGTTCGAGTGTTCGAACCGTAATGCGCAAGAAATGGTATGTCAACCCCGTATTTACATATCTGCCACTGTGCAGGAGAATCCGTATATGTGTTCGAGTGTTCGAACCGTAATGCGCAAGAAATGGTACGGAAACCCCGTATTTACATATCTGCCACTGTGCAGGAGAATCCGCATAGGTGTTCGAGTGTTCGAACCGTAATGCGCAAGAAATGGTATGTAAACCCCGTATTTACATATCTGCCACTGTGCAGGAGAATCCGCATAGGTGTTCGAGTGTTCGAACCGTATTGTGCATGAAATGGTATGTAAACCCCGTATTTACATATCTGCCACTGTGCAGGAGAATCCGCATAGGTGTTCGAGTGTTCGAACCGTAATGCGCAAGAAATGGTATGTAAACCCCGTATTTACATATCTGCCACTGTGCAGGAGAATCCGTATAGGTGTTCGAGTGTTCCAACCGTAATGCGCAAGAAATGGTACCGAAACCCCGTATTTACATATCTGCCACTGTGCAGGAGAATCCGCATAGGTGTTCGAGTGTTCGAACCGTATTGCGCATGAAACGGTATGTAAACCCCGTATTTACATATCTGCCACTGTGTAGGAGAATCCGTATAGGTGTTCGAGTGTTCGAACCGTAATGCGCAAGAAATGGTATGTAAACCCCGTATTTACATATCTGCCACTGTGCAGGAGAATCCGTATAGGTGTTCGAGTGTTCCAACCGTAATGCGCAAGAAATGGTACCGAAACCCCGTATTTACATATCTGCCACTGTGCAGGACAATCCGTATAGGTGTTCGAGTGTTCGAACCGTAATGCGCAAGAAATGGTACCGAAACCCCGTATTTACATATCTGCCACTGTGCAGGAGAATCCGGATAGGTGTCCGAGTGTTCGAACCGTAATGCGCAAGAAATGGTACCGAAACCCCGTATTTACATATCTGCCACTGTGTAGGAGAATCGGCATAGGTGTTCGAGTGTTCGAACCGTAATGCGCAAGAAATGGTATGTAAACCCCGTATTTACATATCTGCAACTGTGCAGGAGAATCAGCATAGGTGTTCGAGTGTTCGAACCGTAATGCGCAAGAAATGGTATGTAAACCCCGTATTTACATATCTGCCACTGTGCAGGAGAATCCTTATAGGTGTTCGAGTGTTCCAACCGTAATGCGCAAGAAATGGTACCGGAACCCCGTATTTACATATCTGCCACTTTGCAGGAGAATCCGTATAGGTGTTCGTGTGTTCGAACCGTAATGCGCAAGAAATGGTACCGAAATCCCGTATTTACATATCTGCCACTGTGCAGGAGAATCCGGATAGGTGTTCGAGTGTTCGAACCGTAATGCGAAAGAAATGGTACCGAAACCCCGTATTTACATATCTGCCACTGTGCAGGAGAATCTGCATAGGTGTTCGAGTGTTCGAACCGTATTGCGCAAGAAATGGTATGTAAACCCCGTATTTACATATCTGCCACTGTGCAGGAGAATCCGTATAGGTGTTCGAGTGTTCGAACCGTAATGCGCAAGAAATGGTACCGAAACCCCGTATTTACATATCTGCCACTGTGCAGGATAATCCGCATAGGTGTTCGAGTGTTCGAACCGTATTGCGCATGAAACGGTATGTAAACCCCGTATTTACATATCTGCCACTGTGTAGGAGAATCCGTATAGGTGTTCGAGTGTTCGAACCGTAATGCGCAAGAAATGGTATGTAAACCCCGTATTTACATATCTGCCACTGTGCAGGAGAATCCGTATAGGTGTTCGAGTGTTCCAACCGTAATGCGCAAGAAATGGTACCGAAACCCCGTATTTACATATCTGCCACTGTGGAGGAGAATCCGTATAGGTGTTCGAGTGTTCGAACCGTAATGCGCAAGAAATGGTACCGAAACCCCGTATTTACATATCTGCCACTGTGCAGGAGAATCCGCATAGGTGTTCGAGTGTTCGAACCGTAATGCGCAAGAAATGGTATGTAAACCCCGTATTTACATATCTGCCACTGTGCAGGAGAATCCGCATAGGTGTTCGAGTGTTCGAACCGTAATGCGCAAGAAATGGTATGTAAACCCCGTATTTACATATCTGCCACTGTGCAGGAGAATCCGTATAGGTGTTCGAGTGTTCCAACCGTAATGCGCAAGAAATGGTACCGAAACCCCGTATTTACATATCTGCCACTGTGCAGGAGAATCCGTATAGCTGTTCGAGTGTTCGAACCGTAATGCGCAAGAAATGGTACCGAAACCCCGTATTTACATATCTGCCACTATGCAGGAGAATCCGGATAGGTGTCCGAGTGTTCGAACCGTAATGCGCAAGAAATGGTACCGAAACCCCGTATTTACATATCTGCCACTGTGTAGGAGAATCGGCATAGGTGTTCGAGTGTTCGAACCGTAATGCGCAAGAAATGGTATGTAAACCCCGTATTTACATATCTGCAACTGTGCCGGAGAATCAGCATAGGTGTTCGAGTGTTCGAACCGTAATGCGCAAGAAATGGTATGCAAACCCCGTATTTACATATCTGCCACTGTGCAGGAGAATCCTTATAGGTGTTCGAGTGTTCCAACCGTAATGCGCAAGAAATGGTACCGAAACCCCGTATTTACATATCTGCCACTGTGCAGGAGAATCCGTATAGGTGTTCGTGTGTTCGAACCGTAATGCGCAAGAAATGGTACCGAAATCCCGTATTTACATATCTGCCACTGTGCAGGAGAATCCGGATAGGTGTTCGAGTGTTCGAACCGTAATGCGAAAGAAATGGTACCGAAACCCCGTATTTACATATCTGCCACTGTGCAGGAGAATCTGCATAGGTGTTCGAGTGTTCGAACCGTATTGCGCAAGAAATGGTATGTAAACCCCGTATTTACATATCTGCCACTGTGCAGGAGAATCCGTATAGGTGTTCGAGTGTTCGAACCGTAATGCGCAAGAAATGGTACCGAAACCCCGTATTTACATATCTGCCACTGTGCAGGATAATCCGCATAGGTGTTCGAGTGTTCGAACCGTATTGCGCATGAAACGGTATGTAAACCCCGTATTTACATATCTGCCACTGTGTAGGAGAATCCGTATAGGTGTTCGAGTGTTCGAACCGTAATGCGCAAGAAATGGTATGTAAACCCCGTATTTACATATCTGCCACTGTGCAGGAGAATCCGTATAGGTGTTCGAGTGTTCCAACCGTAATGCGCAAGAAATGGTACCGAAACCCCGTATTTACATATCTGCCACTGTGCAGGAGAATCCGTATAGGTGTTCGAGTGTTCGAACCGTAATGCGCAAGAAATGGTACCGAAACCCCGTATTTACATATCTGCCACTGTGCAGGAGAATCCGGATAGGTGTTTGAGTGTTCGAACCGTAATGCGCAAGAAATGGTACCGAAACCCCGTATTTACATATCTGCCACTGTGCAGGAGAATCCGCATAGGTGTTCGAGTGTTCGAACCGTATTGCGCAAGAAATGGTATGTAAACCCCGTATTTACATATCTGCCACTGTGCAGGAGAATCCGTATAGGTGTTCGAGTGTTCGAACCGTAATGCGCAAGAAATAGTATGGAATCCCCGTATTTACATATCTGCCACAGTGCAGGAGAATCCGTATAGGTGTTCGAGTGTTCGAACCGTAATGCGCAAGAAATGGTACGGAAACCCCGTATTTACATATCTGCCACTGTGTAGGAGAATCCGTATAGCTGTTCGAGTGTTCGAACCGTAATGCGCAAGAAATGGTACCGAAACCCCGTATTTACATATCTGCCACTGTGCAGGAGAATCCGCATAGGTGTTCGAGTGTTCGAACCGTAATGCGCATGAAATGGTATGTAAACCCCGTATTTACATATCTGCCACTGTGCAGGAGAATCCGTATATGTGTTCGAGTGTTCGAACCGTAATGCGCAAGAAATGGTACGGAAACCCCGTATTTACATATCTGCCACTGTGCAGGAGAATCCGCATAGGTGTTCGAGTGTTCGAACCGTAATGCGCAAGAAATGGTATGTAAACCCCGTATTTACATATCTGCCACTGTGCAGGAGAATCCGCATAGGTGTTCGAGTGTTCGAACCGTAATGCGCAAGAAATGGTATGTAAACCCCGTATTTACATATCTGCCACTGTGCAGGAGAATCTGTATAGGTGTTCGAGTGTTCCAACCGTAATGCGCAAGAAATGGTACCGAAACCCCGTATTTACATATCTGCCACTGTGCAGGAGAATCCGTATAGGTGTTCGAGTGTTCGAACCGTAATGCGCAAGAAATGGTACCGAAACCCCGTATTTACATATCTGCCACTGTGCAGGAGAATCCGCATAGGTGTTCGAGTGTTCGAACCGTAATGTGCAAGAAATGGTATGTAAACCCCGTATTTACATATCTGCCACTGTGCAGCAGAATCCGCATAGGTGTTCGAGTGTTCGAACCGTAATGCGCAAGAAATGGTACCGAAACCCCGTATTTACATATCTGCCACTGTGTAGCAGAATCCGTATAGCTGTTCGAGTGTTCGAACCGTAATGCGCAAGAAATGGTATGTAAACCCCGTATTTACATATCTGCCACTGTGCAGGAGAATCCGCATAGGTGTTCGAGTGTTCGAACCGTAATGCGCAAGAAATGGTATGTAAACCCCGTATTTACATATCTGCCACTGTGCAGGAGAATCCGTATAGGTGTACGAGTGTTCCAACCGTAATGCGCAAGAAATGGTACCGAAACCCCGTATTTACATATCTGCCACTGTGCAGGAGAATCCGTATAGGTGTTCGAGTGTTCGAACCGTAATGCGCAAGAAATGGTACCGAAACCCCCGTATTTACATATCTGCCACTGTGCAGGAGAATCCGGATAGGTGTTCGAGTGTCCGAACCGTAATGCGCAAGAAATGGTACCGAAACCCCGTATTTACATATCTGCCACTGTGTAGGAGAATCGGCATAGGTGTTCGAGTGTTCGAACCGTAATGCGCAAGAAATGGTATGTAAACCCCGTATTTACATATCTGCAACTGTGCAGGAGAATCAGCATAGGTGTTCGAGTGTTCGAACCGTAATGCGCAAGAAATGGTATGTAAACCCCGTATTTACATATCTGCCACTGTGCAGGAGAATCCGTATAGGTGTTCGAGTGTTCCAACCGTAATGCGCAAGAAATGGTACCGAAACCCCGTATTTACATATCTGCCACTGTGCAGGAGAATCCGTATAGGTGTACGAGTGTTCCAACCGTAATGCGCAAGAAATGGTACCGAAACCCCGTATTTACATATCTGCCACTGTGCAGGAGAATCCGGATTGGTGTTCGAGTGTTCCAACCGTAATGCGCAAGAAATGGTACCGAAACCCCGTATTTACATATCTGCCACTGTGCAGGAGAATCCGTATAGGTGTTCGAGTGTTCGAACCGTAATGCGCAAGAAATGGTACCGAAACCCCGTATTTACATATCTGCCACTGTGCAGGAGAATCCGCATAGGTGTTCGAGTGTTCGAACCGTAATGCGCAAGAAATGGTATGTAAACCCCGTATTTACATATCTGCCACTGTGTAGGAGAATCCGCATAGGTGTTCGAGTGTTCGAACCGTAATGCGCAAGAAATGGTATGTAAACCCCGTATTTACATATCTGCCACTGTGCAGGAGAATCCGTATAGGTGTACGAGTGTTCCAACCGTAATGCGCAAGAAATGGTACCGAAACCCCGTATTTACATATCTGCCACTGTGCAGGAGAATCCGTATAGGTGTTCGAGTGTTCGAACCGTAATGCGCAAGAAATGGTACCGAAACCCCGTATTTACATATCTGCCACTGTGTAGGAGAATCCGGATAGGTGTTCGAGTGTTCGAACCGTAATGCGCAAGAAATGGTACCGAAACCCCGTATTTACATATCTGCCACTGTGGAGGAGAATCGGCATAGGTGTTCGAGTGTTCGAACCGTAATGCGCAAGAAATGGTATGTAAACCCCGTATTTACATATCTGCAACTGTGCAGGAGAATCAGCATAGGTGTTCGAGTGTTCGAACCGTAATGCGCAAGAAATGGTATGTAAACCCCGTATTTACATATCTGCCACTGTGCAGGAGAATCCGTATAGGTGTTCGAGTGTTCCAACCGTAATGCGCAAGAAATGGTACCGAAACCCCGTATTTACATATCTGCCACTGTGCAGGAGAATCCGTATAGGTGTTCGAGTGTTCGAACCGTAATGCGCAAGAAATGGTACCGAAACCCCGTATTTACATATCTGCCACTGTGCAGGAGAATCCGGATAGGTGTTTGAGTGTTCGAACCGTAATGCGCAAGAAATGGTACCGAAACCCCGTATTTACATATCTGCCACTGTGCAGGAGAATCCGCATAGGTGTTCGAGAGTTCGAACCGTATTGCGCAAGAAATGGTATGTAAACCCCGTATTTACATATCTGCCACTGTGCAGGAGAATCCGTATAGGTGTTCGAGTGTTCCAACCGTAATGCGCAAGAAATGGTACCGAAACCCCGTATTTACATATCTGCCACTGTGCAGGAGAATCCGTATAGGTGTTCGAGTGTTCGAACCGTAATGCGCAAGAAATGGTACCGAAACCCCGTATTTACATATCTGCCACTGTGCAGGAGAATCCGCATAGGTGTTCGAGTGTTCGAACCGTAATGCGCAAGAAATGGTATGTAAACCCCGTATTTACATATCTGCCACTGTGCAGGAGAATCCGCATAGGTGTTCGAGTGTTCGAACCGTAATGCGCAAGAAATGGTATGTAAACCCCGTATTTACATATCTGCCACTGTGCAGGAGAATCCATATAGGTGTACGAGTGTTCCAACCGTAATGCGTAAGAAATGGTACCGAAACCCCGTATTTACATATCTGCCACTGTGCAGGAGAATCCGTATAGGTGTTCGAGTGTTCGAACCGTAATGCGCAAGAAATGGTACCGAAACCCCGTATTTACATATCTGCCACTGTGCAGGAGAATCCGGATAGGTGTTCGAGTGTTCGAACCGTAATGCGCAAGAAATGGTACCGAAACCCCGTATTTACATATCTGCCACTGTGTAGGAGAATCGGCATAGGTGTTCGAGTGTTCGAACCGTAATGCGCAAGAAATGGTATGTAAACCCCGTATTTACATATCTGCAACTGTGCAGGAGAATCAGCATAGGTGTTCGAGTGTTCGAACCGTAATGCGCAAGAAATGGTATGTAAACCCCGTATTTACATATCTGCCACTGTGCAGGAGAATCCGTATAGGTGTTCGAGTGTTCCAACCGTAATGCGCAAGAAATGGTACCGAAACCCCGTATTTACATATCTGCCACTGTGCAGGAGAATCCGTATAGGTGTTCGAGTGTTCGAACCGTAATGCGCAAGAAATGGTACCGAAATCCCGTATTTACATATCTGCCACTATGGAGGAGAATTCGGATAGGTGTTCGAGTGTTCGAACCGTAATGCGAAAGAAATGGTACCGAAACCCCGTATTTACATATCTGCCACTGTGCATGAGAATCAGCATAGGTGTTCGAGTGTTCGAACCGTATTGCGCAAGAAATGGTATGTAAACCCCGTATTTACATATCTGCCACTGTGCAGGAGAATCCGTATAGGTGTTCGAGTGTTCGAACCGTAATGCGCAAGAAATGGTACCGAAACCCCGTATTTACATATCTGCCACTGTGCAGGAGAATCCGGATAGGTGTTTGAGTGTTCGAACCGTAATGCGCAAGAAATGGTACCGAAACCCCGTATTTACATATCTGCCACTGTGCAGGAGAATCCGCATAGGTGTTCGAGAGTTCGAACCGTATTGCGCAAGAAATGGTATGTAAACCCCGTATTTACATATCTGCCACTGTGCAGGAGAATCCGTATAGGTGTTCGAGTGTTCCAACCGTAATGCGCAAGAAATGGTACCGAAACCCCGTATTTACATATCTGCCACTGTGCAGGAGAATCCGTATAGGTGTTCGAGTGTTCGAACCGTAATGCGCAAGAAATGGTACCGAAACCCCGTATTTACATATCTGCCACTGTGCAGGAGAATCCGCATAGGTGTTCGAGTGTTCGAACCGTAATGCGCAAGAAATGGTATGTAAACCCCGTATTTACATATCTGCCACTGTGCAGGAGAATCCGCATAGGTGTTCGAGTGTTCGAACCGTAATGCGCAAGAAATGGTATGTAAACCCCGTATTTACATATCTGCCACTGTGCAGGAGAATCCATATAGGTGTACGAGTGTTCCAACCGTAATGCGTAAGAAATGGTACCGAAACCCCGTATTTACATATCTGCCACTGTGCAGGAGAATCCGTATAGGTGTTCGAGTGTTCGAACCGTAATGCGCAAGAAATGGTACCGAAACCCCGTATTTACATATCTGCCACTGTGCAGGAGAATCCGGATAGGTGTTCGAGTGTTCGAACCGTAATGCGCAAGAAATGGTACCGAAACCCCGTATTTACATATCTGCCACTGTGTAGGAGAATCGGCATAGGTGTTCGAGTGTTCGAACCGTAATGCGCAAGAAATGGTATGTAAACCCCGTATTTACATATCTGCAACTGTGCAGGAGAATCAGCATAGGTGTTCGAGTGTTCGAACCGTAATGCGCAAGAAATGGTATGTAAACCCCGTATTTACATATCTGCCACTGTGCAGGAGAATCCGTATAGGTGTTCGAGTGTTCCAACCGTAATGCGCAAGAAATGGTACCGAAACCCCGTATTTACATATCTGCCACTGTGCAGGAGAATCCGTATAGGTGTTCGAGTGTTCGAACCGTAATGCGCAAGAAATGGTACCGAAATCCCGTATTTACATATCTGCCACTATGTAGGAGAATTCGGATAGGTGTTCGAGTGTTCGAACCGTAATGCGAAAGAAATGGTACCGAAACCCCGTATTTACATATCTGCCACTGTGCATGAGAATCTGCATAGGTGTTCGAGTGTTCGAACCGTATTGCGCAAGAAATGGTATGTAAACCCCGTATTTACATATCTGCCACTGTGCAGGAGAATCCGTATAGGTGTTCGAGTGTTCGAACCGTAATGCGCAAGAAATGGTACCGAAACCCCGTATTTACATATCTGCCACTGTGCAGGAGAATCCGTATAGGTGTTCGAGTGTTCGAACCGTAATGCGCAAGAAATGGTACCGAAACCCCGTATTTACATATCTGCCACTGTGTAGGAGAATCCGGATAGGTGTTCGAGTGTTCGAACCGTAATGCGCAAGAAATGGTACCGAAACCCCGTATTTACATATCTGCCACTGTGGAGGAGAATCGGCATAGGTGTTCGAGTGTTCGAACCGTAATGCGCAAGAAATGGTATGTAAACCCCGTATTTACATATCTGCAACTGTGCAGGAGAATCAGCATAGGTGTTCGAGTGTTCGAACCGTAATGCGCAAGAAATGGTATGTAAACCCCGTATTTACTTATCTGCCACTGTGCAGGAGAATCCGTATAGGTGTTCGAGTGTTCCAACCGTAATGCGCAAGAAATGGTACCGAAACCCCGTATTTACATATCTGCCACTGTGCAGGAGAATCCGTATAGGTGTTCGAGTGTTCGAACCGTAATGCGCAAGAAATGGTACCGAAACCCCGTATTTACATATCTGCCACTGTGCAGGAGAATCCGGATAGGTGTTTGAGTGTTCGAACCGTAATGCGCAAGAAATGGTACCGAAACCCCGTATTTACATATCTGCCACTGTGCAGGAGAATCCGCATAGGTGTTCGAGAGTTCGAACCGTATTGCGCAAGAAATGGTATGTAAACCCCGTATTTACATATCTGCCACTGTGCAGGAGAATCCGTATAGGTGTTCGAGTGTTCCAACCGTAATGCGCAAGAAATGGTACCGAAACCCCGTATTTACATATCTGCCACTGTACAGGAGAATCCGTATAGGTGTTCGAGTGTTCGAACCGTAATGCGCAAGAAATGGTACCGAAACCCCGTATTTACATATCTGCCACTGTGCAGGAGAATCCGCATAGGTGTTCGAGTGTTCGAACCGTAATGCGCAAGAAATGGTATGTAAACCCCGTATTTACATATCTGCCACTGTGCAGGAGAATCCGTATAGGTGTACGAGTGTTCCAACCGTAATGCGTAAGAAATGGTACCGAAACCCCGTATTTACATATCTGCCACTGTGCAGGAGAATCCGTATAGGTGTTCGAGTGTTCGAACCGTAATGCGCAAGAAATGGTACCGAAACCCCGTATTTACATATCTGCCACTGTGCAGGAGAATCCGGATAGGTGTTCGAGTGTTCGAACCGTAATGCGCAAGAAATGGTACCGAAACCCCGTATTTACATATCTGCCACTGTGTAGGAGAATCGGCATAGGTGTTCGAGTGTTCGAACCGTAATGCGCAAGAAATGGTATGTAAACCCCGTATTTACATATCTGCAACTGTGCAGGAGAATCAGCATAGGTGTTCGAGTGTTCGAACCGTAATGCGCAAGAAATGGTATGTAAACCCCGTATTTACATATCTGCCACTGTGCAGGAGAATCCGTATAGGTGTTCGAGTGTTCCAACCGTAATGCGCAAGAAATGGTACCGAAACCCCGTATTTACATATCTGCCACTGTGCAGGAGAATCCGTATAGGTGTTCGAGTGTTCGAACCGTAATGCGCAAGAAATGGTACCGAAATCCCGTATTTACATATCTGCCACTATGTAGGAGAATTCGGATAGGTGTTCGAGTGTTCGAACCGTAATGCGAAAGAAATGGTACCGAAACCCCGTATTTACATATCTGCCACTGTGCAGGAGAATCTGCATAGGTGTTCGAGTGTTCGAACCGTATTGCGCAAGAAATGGTATGTAAACCCCGTATTTACATATCTGCCACTGTGCAGGAGAATCCGTATAGGTGTTCGAGTGTTCGAACCGTAATGCGCAAGAAATGGTACCGAAACCCCGTATTTACATATCTGCCACTGTGCAGGATAATCCGCATAGGTGTTCGAGTGTTCGAACCGTATTGCGCATGAAATGGTATGTAAACCCCGTATTTACATATCTGCCACTGTGTAGGAGAATCCGTATAGGTGTTCGAGTGTTCGAACCGTAATGCGCAAGAAATGGTATGTAAACCCCGTATTTACATATCTGCCACTGTGCAGGAGAATCCGTATAGGTGTTCGAGTGTTCCAACCGTAATGCGCAAGAAATGGTACCGAAACCCCGTATTTACATATCTGCCACTGTGCAGGAGAATCCGTATAGGTGTTCGAGTGTTCGAACCGTAATGCGCAAGAAATGGTACCGAAACCCCGTATTTACATATCTGCCACTGTGTAGGAGAATCCGGATAGGTGTTCGAGTGTTCGAACCGTAATGCGCAAGAAATGGTACCGAAACCCCGTATTTACATATCTGCCACTGTGGAGGAGAATCGGCATAGGTGTTCGAGTGTTCGAACCGTAATGCGCAAGAAATGGTATGTAAACCCCGTATTTACATATCTGCAACTGTGCAGGAGAATCAGCATAGGTGTTCGAGTGTTCGAACCGTAATGCGCAAGAAATGGTATGTAAACCCCGTATTTACTTATCTGCCACTGTGCAGGAGAATCCGTATAGGTGTTCGAGTGTTCCAACCGTAATGCGCAAGAAATGGTACCGAAACCCCGTATTTACATATCTGCCACTGTGCAGGAGAATCCGTATAGGTGTTCGAGTGTTCGAACCGTAATGCGCAAGAAATGGTACCGAAACCCCGTATTTACATATCTGCCACTGTGCAGGAGAATCCGGATAGGTGTTTGAGTGTTCGAACCGTAATGCGCAAGAAATGGTACCGAAACCCCGTATTTACATATCTGCCACTGTGCAGGAGAATCCGCATAGGTGTTCGAGAGTTCGAACCGTATTGCGCAAGAAATGGTATGTAAACCCCGTATTTACATATCTGCCACTGTGCAGGAGAATCCGTATAGGTGTTCGAGTGTTCCAACCGTAATGCGCAAGAAATGGTACCGAAACCCCGTATTTACATATCTGCCACTGTACAGGAGAATCCGTATAGGTGTTCGAGTGTTCGAACCGTAATGCGCAAGAAATGGTACCGAAACCCCGTATTTACATATCTGCCACTGTGCAGGAGAATCCGCATAGGTGTTCGAGTGTTCGAACCGTAATGCGCAAGAAATGGTATGTAAACCCCGTATTTACATATCTGCCACTGTGCAGGAGAATCCGTATAGGTGTACGAGTGTTCCAACCGTAATGCGTAAGAAATGGTACCGAAACCCCGTATTTACATATCTGCCACTGTGCAGGAGAATCCGTATAGGTGTTCGAGTGTTCGAACCGTAATGCGCAAGAAATGGTACCGAAACCCCGTATTTACATATCTGCCACTGTGCAGGAGAATCCGGATAGGTGTTCGAGTGTTCGAACCGTAATGCGCAAGAAATGGTACCGAAACCCCGTATTTACATATCTGCCACTGTGTAGGAGAATCGGCATAGGTGTTCGAGTGTTCGAACCGTAATGCGCAAGAAATGGTATGTAAACCCCGTATTTACATATCTGCAACTGTGCAGGAGAATCAGCATAGGTGTTCGAGTGTTCGAACCGTAATGCGCAAGAAATGGTATGTAAACCCCGTATTTACATATCTGCCACTGTGCAGGAGAATCCGTATAGGTGTTCGAGTGTTCCAACCGTAATGCGCAAGAAATGGTACCGAAACCCCGTATTTACATATCTGCCACTGTGCAGGAGAATCCGTATAGGTGTTCGAGTGTTCGAACCGTAATGCGCAAGAAATGGTACCGAAATCCCGTATTTACATATCTGCCACTATGTAGGAGAATTCGGATAGGTGTTCGAGTGTTCGAACCGTAATGCGAAAGAAATGGTACCGAAACCCCGTATTTACATATCTGCCACTGTGCAGGAGAATCTGCATAGGTGTTCGAGTGTTCGAACCGTATTGCGCAAGAAATGGTATGTAAACCCCGTATTTACATATCTGCCACTGTGCAGGAGAATCCGTATAGGTGTTCGAGTGTTCGAACCGTAATGCGCAAGAAATGGTACCGAAACCCCGTATTTACATATCTGCCACTGTGCAGGATAATCCGCATAGGTGTTCGAGTGTTCGAACCGTATTGCGCATGAAATGGTATGTAAACCCCGTATTTACATATCTGCCACTGTGTAGGAGAATCCGTATAGGTGTTCGAGTGTTCGAACCGTAATGCGCAAGAAATGGTATGTAAACCCCGTATTTACATATCTGCCACTGTGCAGGAGAATCCGTATAGGTGTTCGAGTGTTCCAACCGTAATGCGCAAGAAATGGTACCGAAACCCCGTATTTACATATCTGCCACTGTGCAGGAGAATCCGTATAGGTGTTCGAGTGTTCGAACCGTAATGCGCAAGAAATTGTACCGAAACCCCGTATTTACATATCTGCCACTGTGCAGGAGAATCCGGATAGGTGTTTGAGTGTTCGAACCGTAATGCGCAAGAAATGGTTCCGAAACCCCGTATTTACATATCTGCCACTATGCAAGAGAATCCGCATAGGTGTTCGAGTGTTCGAACCGTATTGCGCAAGAAATGGTATGTAAACCCCGTATTTACATATCTGCCACTGTGCAGGAGAATCCGTATAGGTGTTCGAGTGTTCGAACCGTAATGCGCAAGAAATGGTACGGAAACCCCGTATTTACATATCTGCCACTGTGTAGCAGAATCCGTATAGCTGTTCGAGTGTTCGAACCGTAATGCGCAAGAAATGGTACCGAAACCCCGTATTTACATATCTGCCACTGTGCAGGAGAATCCGTATAGGTGTTCGAGTGTTCGAACCGTAATGCGCAAGAAATGGTACCGAAACCCCGTATTTACATATCTGCCACTGTGCAGCAGAATCCGTATAGGTGTTCGAGTGTTCGAACCGTAATGCGCAAGAAATGGTACCGAAACCCCGTATTTACATATCTGCCACTGTGCAGGAGAATCCGCATAGGTGTTCGAGTGTTCGAACCGTAATGCGCAAGAAATGGTATGTAAACCCCGTATTTACATATCTGCCACTGTGCAGGAGAATCCGCATAGGTGTTCGAGTGTTCGAACCGTAATGCGCAAGAAATGGTATGTAAACCCCGTATTTACATATCTGCCACTGTGCAGGAGAATCCGTATAGGTGTACGAGTGTTCCAACCGTAATGCGCAAGAAATGGTACCGAATCTCCGTATTTACATATCTGCCACTGTGCAGGAGAATCCGGATAGGTGTTCGAGTGTTCCAACCGTAATGCGCAAGAAATGGTACCGAAACCCCGTATTTACATATCTGCCACTGTGCAGGAGAATCCGTATAGGTGTTCGAGTGTTCGAACCGTAATGCGCAAGAAATGGTACCGAAACCCCGTATTTACATATCTGCCACTGTGCAGGAGAATCCGCATAGGTGTTCGAGTGTTCGAACCGTAATGCGCAAGAAATGGTATGTAAACCCCGTATTTACATATCTGCCACTGTGCAGGAGAATCCGCATAGGTGTTCGAGTGTTCGAACCGTAATGCGCAAGAAATGGTATGTAAACCCCGTATTTACATATCTGCCACTGTGCAGGAGAATCCGTATAGGTGTACGAGTGTTCCAACCGTAATGCGCAAGAAATGGTACCGAAACCCCGTATTTACATATCTGCCACTGTGCAGGAGAATCCGTATAGGTGTTCGAGTGTTCGAACCGTAATGCGCAAGAAATGGTACCGAAACCCCGTATTTACATATCTGCCACTGTGCAGGAGAATCCGGATAGGTGTTCGAGTGTTCGAACCGTAATGCGCAAGAAATGGTACCGAAACCCCGTATTTACATATCTGCCACTGTGTAGGAGAATCGGCATAGGTGTTCGAGTGTTCGAACCGTAATGCGCAAGAAATGGTATGTAAACCCCGTATTTACATATCTGAAACTGTGCAGGAGAATCAGTATAGGTGTTCGAGTGTTCGAACCGTAATGCGCAAGAAATGGTATGTAAACCCCGTATTTACATATCTGCCACTGTGCAGGAGAATCCGTATAGGTGTTCGAGTGTTCCAACCGTAATGCGCAAGAAATGGTACCGAAACCCCGTATTTACATATCTGCCACTGTGCAGGAGAATCCGTATAGGTGTTCGAGTGTTCGAACCGTAATGCGCAAGAAATGGTACCGAAATCCCGTATTTACATATCTGCCACTGTGTAGGAGAATTCGGATAGGTGTTCGAGTGTTCGAACCGTAATGCGAAAGAAATGGTACCGAAACCCCGTATTTACATATCTGCCACTGTGCAGGAGAATCTGCATAGGTGTTCGAGTGTTCGAACCGTATTGCGCAAGAAATGGTACCGAAACCCCGTATTTACATATCTGCCACTGTGCAGGATAATCCGCATAGGTGTTCGAGTGTTCGAACCGTATTGCGCATGAAATGGTATGTAAACCCCGTATTTACATATCTGCCACTGTGTAGGAGAATCCGTATAGGTGTTCGAGTGTTCGAACCGTAATGCGCAAGAAATGGTATGTAAACCCCGTATTTACATATCTGCCACTTTGTAGGAGAATCCGTATAGGTGTTCGAGTGTTCCAACCGTAATGCGCAAGAAATGGTACCGAAACCCCGTATTTACATATCTGCCACTGTGCAGGAGAATCCGTATAGGTGTTCGAGTGTTCGAACCGTAATGCGCAAGAAATGGTACCGAAACCCCGTATTTACATATCTGCCACTGTGCAGGAGAATCCGTATAGGTGTTCGAGTGTTCGAACCGTAATGCGCAAGAAATGGTACGGAAACCCCGTATTTACATATCTGCCACTGTGTAGGAGAATCCGTATAGCTGTTCGAGTGTTCGAACCGTAATGCGCAAGAAATGGTACCGAAACCCCGTATTTACATATCTGCCACTGCGTAGGAGAATCCGTATAGGTGTTTGAGTGTTCGAACCGTAATGCGCAAGAAATGGTACCGAAACCCCGTATTTACATATCTGCCACTATGCAGGAGAATGCGCATAGGTGTTCGAGTGTTCGAACCGTAATGCGCAAGAAATGGTACCGAAACCCCGTATTTACATATCTGCCACTGTGCAGGATAATCCGCATAGGTGTTCGAGTGTTCGAACCGTATTGCGCATGAAATGGTCTGTAAACCCCGTATTTACATATCTGCCACTGTGCAGGATAATCCGCATAGGTGTTCGAGTGTTCGAACCGTATTGCGCATGAAATGGTATGTAAACCCCGTATTTACATATCTGCCACTGTGTAGGAGAATCCGTATAGGTGTTCGAGTGTTCGAACCGTAATGCGCAAGAAATGGTATGTAAACCCCATATTTACATATCTGCCACTGTGCAGGAGAATCCGTATAGGTGTTCGAGTGTTCGAACCGTAATGCGCAAGAAATGGTACGGAAACCCCGTATTTACATATCTGCCACTGTGCAGGAGAATCCGTATAGGTGTTCGAGTGTTCGAACCGTAATGCGCAAGAAATGGTACGGAAACCCCGTATTTACATATCTGCCATTATTTAGGAGAATCCGTATAGCTGTTCGAGTGTTCGAACCGTAATGCGCAAGAAATGGTACCGAAACCCCGTATTTACATATCTGCCACTGTGTAGGAGAATCCGCATAGGTGTTCGAGTGTTCGAACCGTAATGCGCAAGAAATGGTATGTAAATCCCGTATTTACATATCTGCCACTGTGCAGGAGAATCCGTATATGTGTTCGAGTGTTCGAACCGTAATGCGCAACAAATGGTACGGAAACCCCGTATTTACATATCTGCCACTGTGCTGGAGAATCCGCATAGGTGTTCGAGTGTTCGAACCGTAATGCGCAAGAAATGGTATGTAAACCCCGTATTTACATATCTGCCACTGTGTAGGAGAATCCGCATAGGTGTTCGAGTGTTCGAACCGTAATGCGCAAGAAATGGTATGTAAACCCCGTATTTACATATCTGCCACTGTGCAGGAGAATCCGTATAGGTGTTCGAGTGTTCCAACCGTAATGCGCAAGAAATGGTACCGAAACCCCGTATTTACATATCTGCCACTGTGCAGGAGAATCCGGATAGGTGTTCGAGTGTTCGAACCGTAATGCGCAAGAAATGGTACCGAAACCCCGTATTTACATATCTGCCACTGTGTAGGAGAATCGGCATAGGTGTTCGAGTGTTCGAACCGTAATGCGCAAGAAATGGTATGTAAACCCCGTATTTACATATCTGAAACTGTGCAGGAGAATCAGTATAGGTGTTCGAGTGTTCGAACCGTAATGCGCAAGAAATGGTATGTAAACCCCGTATTTACATATCTGCCACTGTGCAGGAGAATCCGTATAGGTGTTCGAGTGTTCCAACCGTAATGCGCAAGAAATGGTACCGAAACCCCGTATTTACATATCTGCCACTGTGCAGGAGAATCCGTATAGGTGTTCGAGTGTTCGAACCGTAATGCGCAAGAAATGGTACCGAAATCCCGTATTTACATATCTGCCACTGTGTAGGAGAATTCGGATAGGTGTTCGAGTGTTCGAACCGTAATGCGAAAGAAATGGTACCGAAACCCCGTATTTACATATCTGCCACTGTGCAGGAGAATCTGCATAGGTGTTCGAGTGTTCGAACCGTATTGCGCAAGAAATGGTATGTAAACCCCGTATTTACATATCTGCCACTGTGCAGGAGAATCCGTATAGGTGTTCGAGTGTTCGAACCGTAATGCGCAAGAAATGGTACCGAAACCCCGTATTTACATATCTGCCACTGTGCAGGATAATCCGCATAGGTGTTCGAGTGTTCGAACCGTATTGCGCATGAAATGGTATGTAAACCCCGTATTTACATATCTGCCACTGTGTAGGAGAATCCGTATAGGTGTTCGAGTGTTCGAACCGTAATGCGCAAGAAATGGTATGTAAACCCCGTATTTACATATCTGCCACTGTGCAGGAGAATCCGTATAGGTGTTCGAGTGTTCCAACCGTAATGCGCAAGAAATGGTACCGAAACCCCGTATTTACATATCTGCCACTGTGCAGGAGAATCCGTATAGGTGTTCGAGTGTTCGAACCGTAATGCGCAAGAAATGGTACCGAAACCCCGTATTTACATATCTGCCACTGTGCAGGAGAATCCGGATAGGTGTTTGAGTGTTCGAACCGTAATGCGCAAGAAATGGTACCGCAACCCCGTATTTACATATCTGCCACTATGCAAGAGAATCCGCATAGGTGTTCGAGTGTTCGAACCGTATTGCGCAAGAAATGGTATGTAAACCCCGTATTTACATATCTGCCACTGTGCAGGAGAATCCGTATAGGTGTTCGAGTGTTCGAACCGTAATGCGCAAGAAATGGTACGGAAACCCCGTATTTACATATCTGCCACTGTGTAGCAGAATCCGTATAGCTGTTCGAGTGTTCGAACCGTAATGCGCAAGAAATGGTACCGAAACCCCGTATTTACATATCTGCCACTGTGTAGGAGAATCCGTATAGGTGTTTGAGTGTTCGAACCGTAATGCGCAAGAAATGGTACCGAAACCCCGTATTTACATATCTGCCACTATGCAGGAGAATCCGCATAGGTGTTCAAGTGTTCGAACCGTATTGCGCAAGAAATGGTATGTAAACTCCGTATTTACATATCTGCCACTGTGCAGGAGAATCCGTATAGGTGTTCGAGTGTTCGAACCGTATTACGCAAGAAATGGTATGTAAACCCCGTATTTACATATCTGCCACTGTGCAGGAGAATCCGTATAGGTGTTCGAGTGTTCGAACCGTAATGCGCAAGAAATGGTACGGAAACCCCGTATTTACATATCTGCCACTGTGCAGGAGAATCCGTATAGGTGTTCGAGTGTTCGAACCGTAATGCGCAAGAAATGGTACGGAAACCCCGTATTTACATATCTGCCATTGTGTAGGAGAATCCGTATAGCTGTTCGAGTGTTCGAACCGTAATGCGCAAGAAATGGTACCGAAACCCCGTATTTACATATCTGCCACTGTGTAGGAGAATCCGCATAGGTGTTCGAGTGTTCGAACCGTAATGCGCAAGAAATGGTATGTAAATCCCGTATTTACATATCTGCCACTGTGCAGGAGAATCCGTATATGTGTTCGAGTGTTCGAACCGTAATGCGCAACAAATGGTACGGAAACCCCGTATTTACATATCTGCCACTGTGCAGGAGAATCCGCATAGGTGTTCGAGTGTTCGAACCGTAATGCGCAAGAAATGGTATGTAAACCCCGTATTTACATATCTGCCACTGTGTAGGAGAATCCGCATAGGTGTTCGAGTGTTCGAACCGTAATGCGCAAGAAATGGTATGTAAACCCCGTATTTACATATCTGCCACTGTGCAGGAGAATCCGTATAGGTGTTCGAGTGTTCCAACCGTAATGCGCAAGAAATGGTACCGAAACCCCGTATTTACATATCTGCCACTGTGCAGGAGAATCCGTATAGGTGTTCGAGTGTTCGAACCGTAATGCGCAAGAAATGGTACCGAAACCCCGTATTTACATATCTGCCACTGTGCAGGAGAATCCGCATAGGTGTTCGAGTGTTCGAACCGTAATGCGCAAGAAATGGTACCGAAACCCCGTATTTACATATCTGCCACTGTGCAGGAGAATCTGCATAGGTGTTCGAGTGTTCGAACCGTATTGCGCAAGAAATGGTATGTAAACCCCGTATTTACATATCTGCCACTGTGCAGGAGAATCCGTATAGGTGTTCGAGTGTTCGAACCGTAATGCGCAAGAAATGGTACCGAAACCCCGTATTTACATATCTGCCACTGTGCAGGATAATCCGCATAGGTGTTCGAGTGTTCGAACCGTATTGCGCATGAAATGGTATGTAAACCCCGTATTTACATATCTGCCACTGTGTAGGAGAATCCGTATAGGTGTTCGAGTGTTCGAACCGTAATGCGCAAGAAATGGTATGTAAACCCCATATTTACATATCTGCCACTGTGCAGGAGAATCCGTATAGGTGTTCGAGTGTTCCAACCGTAATGCGCAAGAAATGGTACCGAAACCCCGTATTTACATATCTGCCACTGTGCAGGAGAATCCGTATAGGTGTTCGAGTGTTCGAACCGTAATGCGCAAGAAATGGTACCGAAACCCCGTATTTACATATCTGCCACTGTGCAGGAGAATCCGGATATGTGTTTGAGTGTTCGAACCGTAATGCGCAAGAAATGGTACCGAAACCCCGTATTTACATATCTGCCACTATGTAGGAGAATCCGCATAGGTGTTCGAGTGTTCGAACCGTATTGCGCAAGAAATGGTATGTAAACCCCGTATTTACATATCTGCCACTGTGCAGGAGAATCCGTATAGGTGTTCGAGTGTTCGAACCGTAATGCGCAAGAAATGGTATGTAAACCCCGTATTTACATATCTGCCACTGTGCAGGAGAATCCGTATAGGTGTTCGAGTGTTCCAACCGTAATGCGCAAGAAATGGTACCGAAACCCCGTATTTACATATCTGCCACTGTGCAGGAGAATCCGTATAGGTGTTCGAGTGTTCGAACCGTAATGCGCAAGAAATGGTACCGAAACCCCGTATTTACATATCTGCCACTGTGCAGGAGAATCCGGATAGGTGTTTGAGTGTTCGAACCGTAATGCGCAAGAAATGGTACCGAAACCCCGTATTTACATATCTGCCACTGTGCAGGAGAATCCGTATAGGTGTTCGAGTGTTCGAACCGTATTACGCAAGAAATGGTATGTAAACCCCGTATTTACATATCTGCCACTGTGCAGGAGAATCCGTATAGGTGTTCGAGTGTTCGAACCGTAATGCGCAAGAAATGGTACGGAAACCCCGTATTTACATATCTGCCACTGTGCAGGAGAATCCGTATAGGTGTTCGAGTGTTCGAACCGTAATGCGCAAGAAATGGTACGGAAACCCCGTATTTACATATCTGCCACTGTGCAGGAGAATCCGTATAGGTGTTCGAGTGTTCGAACCGTAATGCGCAAGAAATGGTACCGAAACCCCGTATTTACATATCTGCCACTGTGCAGGAGAATCCGCATAGGTGTTCGAGTGTTCGAACCGTAATGCGCAAGAAATGGTACCGAAACCCCGTATTTACATATCTGCCACTGTGCAGGAGAATCTGCATAGGTGTTCGAGTGTTCGAACCGTATTGCGCAAGAAATGGTATGTAAACCCCGTATTTACATATCTGCCACTGTGCAGGAGAATCCGTATAGGTGTTCGAGTGTTCGAACCGTAATGCGCAAGAAATGGTACCGAAACCCCGTATTTACATATCTGCCACTGTGCAGTATAATCCGCATAGGTGTTCGAGTGTTCGAACCGTATTGCGCATGAAATGGTATGTAAACCCCGTATTTACATATCTGCCACTGTGCAGGATAATCCGTATAGGTGTTCGAGTGTTCGAACCGTATTGCGCATGAAATGGTATGTAAACCCCGTATTTACATATCTGCCACTGTGTAGGAGAATCCGTATAGGTGTTCGAGTGTTCGAACCGTAATGCGCAAGAAATGGTATGTAAACCCCGTATTTACATCTCTGCCACTGTGCAGGAGAATCCGTATAGGTGTTCGAGTGTTCCAACCGTAATGCGCAAGAAATGGTACCGAAACCCCGTATTTACATATCTGCCACTGTGCAGTAGAATCCGTATAGGTGTTCGAGTGTTCGAACCGTAATGCGCAAGAAATGGTACCGAAACCCCGTATTTACATATCTGCCACTGTGCAGGAGAATCCGGATAGGTGTTTGAGTGTTCGAACCGTAATGCGCAAGAAATGGTACCGAAACCCCGTATTTACATATCTGCCACTATGCAGGAGAATGCGCATAGGTGTTCGAGTGTTCGAACCGTATTGCGCAAGAAATGGTATGTAAACCCCGTATTTACATATCTGCCACTGTGCAGGAGAATCCGTATAGGTGTTCGAGTGTTCGAACCGTAATGCGCAAGAAATGGTACGGAAACCCCGTATTTACATATCTGCCACTGTGTAGGAGAATCCGTATAGCTGTTCGAGTGTTCGAACCGTAATGCGCAAGAAATGGTACCGAAACCCCGTATTTACATATCTGCCACTGTGTAGGAGAATCCGTATAGGTGTTTGAGTGTTCGAACCGTAATGCGCAAGAAATGGTACCGAAACCCCGTATTTACATATCTGCCACTATGCAGGAGAATGCGCATAGGTGTTCGAGTGTTCGAACCGTAATGCGCAAGAAATGGTACCGAAACCCCGTATTTACATATCTGCCACTGTGCAGGATAATCCGCATAGGTGTTCGAGTGTTCGAACCGTATTGCGCATGAAATGGTCTGTAAACCCCGTATTTACATATCTGCCACTGTGCAGGATAATCCGCATAGGTGTTCGAGTGTTCGAACCGTATTGCGCATGAAATGGTATGTAAACCCCGTATTTACATATCTGCCACTGTGTAGGAGAATCCGTATAGGTGTTCGAGTGTTCGAACCGTAATGCGCAAGAAATGGTATGTAAACCCCATATTTACATATCTGCCACTGTGCAGGAGAATCCGTATAGGTGTTCGAGTGTTCCAACCGTAATGCGCAAGAAATGGTACCGAAACCCCGTATTTACATATCTGCCACTGTGCAGGAGAATCCGTATAGGTGTTCGAGTGTTCGAACCGTAATGCGCAAGAAATGGTACCGAAACCCCGTATTTACATATCTGCCACTGTGCAGGAGAATCCGGATATGTGTTTGAGTGTTCGAACCGTAATGCGCAAGAAATGGTACCGAAACCCCGTATTTACATATCTGCCACTATGCAGGAGAATCCGCATAGGTGTTCGAGTGTTCGAACCGTATTGCGCAAGAAATGGTATGTAAACCCCGTATTTACATATCTGCCACTGTGCAGGAGAATCCGTATAGGTGTTCGAGTGTTCGAACCGTAATGCGCAAGAAATGGTACGGAAACCCCGTATTTACATATCTGCCACTGTGTAGGAGAATCCGTATAGCTGTTCGAGTGTTCCAACCGTAATGCGCAAGAAATGGTACCGAAACCCCGTATTTACATATCTGCCACTGTGTAGGAGAATCCGTATAGGTGTTTGAGTGTTCGAACCGTAATGCGCAAGAAATGGTACCCAACCCCGTATTTACATATCTGCCACTATGCAGGAGAATCCGCTTAGGTGTTCGAGTGTTCGAACCGTATTGCGCAAGAAATGGTATGTAAACCCCGTATTTACATATCTGCCACTGTGCAGGAGAATCCGTATAGGTGTTCGTGTGTTCGAACCGTATTACGCAAGAAATGGTATGTAAACCCCGTATTTACATATCTGCCACTGTGCAGGAGAATCCGTATAGGTGTTCGAGTGTTCGAACCGTAATGCGCAAGAAATGGTACGGAAACCCCGTATTTACATATCTGCCACTGTGCAGGAGAATCCGTATAGGTGTTCGAGTGTTCGAACCGTAATGCGCAAGAAATGGTACGGAAACCCCGTATTTACATATCTGCCACTGTGCAGGAGAATCCGTATAGGTGTTCGAGTGTTCGAACCGTAATGCGCAAGAAATGGTACCGAAACCCCGTATTTACATATCTGCCACTGTGCAGGAGAATCCGCATAGGTGTTCGAGTGTTCGAACCGTAATGCGCAAGAAATGGTACCGAAACCCCGTATTTACATATCTGCCACTGTGCAGGAGAATCTGCATAGGTGTTCGAGTGTTCAAACCGTATTGCGCAAGAAATGGTATGTAAACCCCGTATTTACATATCTGCCACTGTGCAGGAGAATCCGTATAGGTGTTCGAGTGTTCGAACCGTAATGCGCAAGAAATGGTACCGAAACCCCGTATTTACATATCTGCCACTGTGCAGGATAATCCGCATTGGTGTTCGAGTGTTCGAACCGTATTGCGCATGAAATGGTATGTAAACCCCGTATTTACATATCTGCCACTGTGCAGGATAATCCGTATAGGTGTTCGAGTGTTCGAACCGTATTGCGCATGAAATGGTATGTAAACCCCGTATTTACATATCTGCCACTGTGTAGGAGAATCCGTATAGGTGTTCGAGTGTTCGAACCGTAATGCGCAAGAAATGGTATGTAAACCCCGTATTTACATCTCTGCCACTGTGCAGGAGAATCCGTATAGGTGTTCGAGTGTTCCAACCGTAATGCGCAAGAAATGGTACCGAAACCCCGTATTTACATATCTGCCACTGTGCAGTAGAATCCGTATAGGTGTTCGAGTGTTCGAACCGTAATGCGCAAGAAATGGTACGGAAACCCCGTATTTACATATCTGCCACTGTGTAGGAGAATCCGTATAGCTGTTCGAGTGTTCGAACCGTAATGCGCAAGAAATGGTACCGAAACCCCGTATTTACATATCTGCCACTGTGCAGTAGAATCCGTATAGGTGTTCGAGTGTTCGAACCGTAATGCGCAAGAAATGGTACCGAAACCCCGTATTTACATATCTGCCACTGTGCAGGAGAATCCGGATAGGTGTTTGAGTGTTCGAACCGTAATGCGCAAGAAATGGTACCGAAACCCCGTATTTACATATCTGCCACTATGCAGGAGAATGCGCATAGGTGTTCGAGTGTTCGAACCGTATTGCGCAAGAAATGGTATGTAAACCCCGTATTTACATATCTGCCACTGTGCAGGAGAATCCGTATAGGTGTTCGAGTGTTCGAACCGTAATGCGCAAGAAATGGTACGGAAACCCCGTATTTACATATCTGCCACTGTGTAGGAGAATCCGTATAGCTGTTCGAGTGTTCGAACCGTAATGCGCAAGAAATGGTACCGAAACCCCGTATTTACATATCTGCCACTGTGTAGGAGAATCCGTATAGGTGTTTGAGTGTTCGAACCGTAATGCGCAAGAAATGGTACCGAAACCCCGTATTTACATATCTGCCACTATGCAGGAGAATGCGCATAGGTGTTCGAGTGTTCGAACCGTAATGCGCAAGAAATGGTACCGAAACCCCGTATTTACATATCTGCCACTGTGCAGGATAATCCGCATAGGTGTTCGAGTGTTCGAACCGTATTGCGCATGAAATGGTCTGTAAACCCCGTATTTACATATCTGCCACTGTGCAGGATAATCCGCATAGGTGTTCGAGTGTTCGAACCGTATTGCGCATGAAATGGTATGTAAACCCCGTATTTACATATCTGCCACTGTGTAGGAGAATCCGTATAGGTGTTCGAGTGTTCGAACCGTAATGCGCAAGAAATGGTATGTAAACCCCATATTTACATATCTGCCACTGTGCAGGAGAATCCGTATAGGTGTTCGAGTGTTCCAACCGTAATGCGCAAGAAATGGTACCGAAACCCCGTATTTACATATCTGCCACTGTGCAGGAGAATCCGTATAGGTGTTCGAGTGTTCGAACCGTAATGCGCAAGAAATGGTACCGAAACCCCGTATTTACATATCTGCCACTGTGCAGGAGAATCCGGATATGTGTTTGAGTGTTCGAACCGTAATGCGCAAGAAATGGTACCGAAACCCCGTATTTACATATCTGCCACTATGCAGGAGAATCCGCATAGGTGTTCGAGTGTTCGAACCGTATTGCGCAAGAAATGGTATGTAAACCCCGTATTTACATATCTGCCACTGTGCAGGAGAATCCGTATAGGTGTTCGAGTGTTCGAACCGTAATGCGCAAGAAATGGTACGGAAACCCCGTATTTACATATCTGCCACTGTGTAGGAGAATCCGTATAGCTGTTCGAGTGTTCGAACCGTAATGCGCAAGAAATGGTACCGAAACCCCGTATTTACATATCTGCCACTGTGTAGGAGAATCCGTATAGGTGTTTGAGTGTTCGAACCGTAATGCGCAAGAAATGGTACCCAAACCCCGTATTTACATATCTGCCACTATGCAGGAGAATCCGCTTAGGTGTTCGAGTGTTCGAACCGTATTGCGCAAGAAATGGTATGTAAACCCCGTATTTACATATCTGCCACTGTGCAGGAGAATCCGTATAGGTGTTCGTGTGTTCGAACCGTATTACGCAAGAAATGGTATGTAAACCCCGTATTTACATATCTGCCACTGTGCAGGAGAATCCGTATAGGTGTTCGAGTGTTCGAACCGTAATGCGCAAGAAATGGTACGGAAACCCCGTATTTACATATCTGCCACTGTGCAGGAGAATCCGTATAGGTGTTCGAGTGTTCGAACCGTAATGCGCAAGAAATGGTACGGAAACCCCGTATTTACATATCTGCCACTGTGCAGGAGAATCCGTATAGGTGTTCGAGTGTTCGAACCGTAATGCGCAAGAAATGGTACCGAAACCCCGTATTTACATATCTGCCACTGTGCAGGAGAATCCGCATAGGTGTTCGAGTGTTCGAACCGTAATGCGCAAGAAATGGTACCGAAACCCCGTATTTACATATCTGCCACTGTGCAGGAGAATCTGCATAGGTGTTCGAGTGTTCAAACCGTATTGCGCAAGAAATGGTATGTAAACCCCGTATTTACATATCTGCCACTGTGCAGGAGAATCCGTATAGGTGTTCGAGTGTTCGAACCGTAATGCGCAAGAAATGGTACCGAAACCCCGTATTTACATATCTGCCACTGTGCAGGATAATCCGCATTGGTGTTCGAGTGTTCGAACCGTATTGCGCATGAAATGGTATGTAAACCCCGTATTTACATATCTGCCACTGTGCAGGATAATCCGTATAGGTGTTCGAGTGTTCGAACCGTATTGCGCATGAAATGGTATGTAAACCCCGTATTTACATATCTGCCACTGTGTAGGAGAATCCGTATAGGTGTTCGAGTGTTCGAACCGTAATGCGCAAGAAATGGTATGTAAATCCCGTATTTACATCTCTGCCACTGTGCAGGAGAATCCGTATAGGTGTTCGAGTGTTCCAACCGTAATGCGCAAGAAATGGTACCGAAACCCCGTATTTACATATCTGCCACTGTGCAGTAGAATCCGTATAGGTGTTCGAGTGTTCGAACCGTAATGCGCAAGAAATGGTACGGAAACCCCGTATTTACATGTCTGCCACTGTGTAGGAGAATCCGTATAGCTGTTCGAGTGTTCGAACCGTAATGCGCAAGAAATGGTACCGAAACCCCGTATTTACATATCTGCCACTGTGTAGGAGAATCCGTATAGGTGTTTGAGTGTTCGAACCGTAATGTGCAAGAAATGGTACCGAAACCCCGTATTTACATATCTGCCACTATGCAGGAGAATCCGCATAGGTGTTCGAGTGTTCGAACCGTATTGCGCAAGAAATGGTATGTAAACCCCGTATTTACATATCTGCCACTGTGCAGGAGAATCCGTATAGGTGTTCGAGTGTTCGAACCGTATTACGCAAGAAATGGTATGTAAACCCCGTATTTACATATCTGCCACTGTGCAGGAGAATCCGTATAGGTGTTTGAGTGTTCGAACCGTAATGCGCAAGAAATGGTACCGAAACCCCGTATTTACATATCTGCCACTATGCAGGAGAATGCGCATAGGTGTTCGAGTGTTCGAACCGTATTGCGCAAGAAATGGTATGTAAACCCCGTATTTACATATCTGCCACTGTGCAGGAGAATCCGTATAGGTGTTCGAGTGTTCGAACCGTAATGCGCAAGAAATGGTGCGGAAACCCCGTATTTACATATCTGCCACTGTGTAGGAGAATCCGTATAGCTGTTCGAGTGTTCGAACCGTAATGCGCAAGAAATGGTACCGAAACCCCGTATTTACATATCTGCCACTGTGTAGGAGAATCCGTATAGGTGTTTGAGTGTTCGAACCGTAATGCGCAAGAAATGGTACCGAAACCCCGTATTTACATATCTGCCACTATGCAGGAGAATCCGCATAGGTGTTCGAGTGTTCGAACCGTATTGCGCAAGAAATGGTATGTAAACCCCGTATTTACATATCTGCCACTGTGCAGGAGAATCCGTATAGGTGTTCGAGTGTTCGAACCGTATTACGCAAGAAATGGTATGTAAACCCCGTATTTACATATCTGCCACTGTGCAGGAGAATCCGTATAGGTGTTCGAGTGTTCGAACCGTAATGCGCAAGAAATGGTACGGAAACCCCGTATTTACATATCTGCCACTGTGCAGGAGAATCCGTATAGGTGTTCGAGTGTTCGAACCGTAATGCGCAAGAAATGGTACGGAAACCCCGTATTTACATATCTGCCATTGTGTAGGAGAATCCGTATAGCTGTTCGAGTGTTCGAACCGTAATGCGCAAGAAATGGTACCGAAACCCCGTATTTACATATCTGCCACTGTGTAGGAGAATCCGCATAGGTGTTCGAGTGTTCGAACCGTAATGCGCAAGAAATGGTATGTAAATCCCGTATTTACATATCTGCCACTGTGCAGGAGAATCCGTATATGTGTTCGAGTGTTCGAACCGTAATGCGCAAGAAATGGTACGGAAACCCCGTATTTACATATCTGCCACTGTGCAGGAGAATCCGCATAGGTGTTCGAGTGTTCGAACCGTAATGCGCAAGAAATGGTATGTAAACCCCGTATTTACATATCTGCCACTGTGTAGGAGAATCCGCATAGGTGTTCGAGTGTTCGAACCGTAATGCGCAAGAAATGGTATGTAAACCCCGTATTTACATATCTGCCACTGTGCAGGAGAATCCGCATAGGTGTTCGAGTGTTCGAACCGTAATGCGCAAGAAATGGTATGTAAACCCCGTATTTACATATCTGCCACTGTGCAGGAGAATCCGTATAGGTGTACGAGTGTTCCAACCGTAATGCGCAAGAAATGGTACCGAAACCCCGTATTTACATATCTGCCACTGTGCAGGAGAATCCGTATAGGTGTTCGAGTGTTCGAACCGTAATGCGGAAGAAATGGTACCGAAACCCCGTATTTACATATCTGCCACTGTGCAGGAGAATCCGGATAGGTGTTCGAGTGTTCGAACCGTAATGCGCAAGAAATGGTACCGAAACCCCGTATTTACATATCTGCCACTGTGTAGGAGAATCGGCATAGGTGTTCGAGTGTTCGAACCGTAATGCGCAAGAAATGGTATGTAAACCCCGTATTTACATATCTGCAACTGTGCAGGAGAATCAGCATAGGTGTTCGAGTGTTCGAACCGTAATGCGCAAGAAATGGTATGTAAACCCCGTATTTACATATCTGCCACTATGCAGGAGAATCCGTATAGGTGTTCGAGTGTTCCAACCGTAATGCGCAAGAAATGGTACCGAAACCCCGTATTTACATATCTGCCACTGTGCAGGAGAATCCGTATAGGTGTTCGAGTGTTCGAATCGTAATGCGCAAGAAATGGTACCGAAATCCCGTATTTACATATCTGCCACTGTGTAGGAGAATTCGGATAGGTGTTCGAGTGTTCGAACCGTAATGCGAAAGAAATGGTACCGAAACCCCGTATTTACATATCTGCCACTGTGCAGGAGAATCTGCATAGGTGTTCGAGTGTTCGAACCGTATTGCGCAAGAAATGGTATGTAAACCCCGTATTTACATATCTGCCACTGTGCAGGAGAATCCGTATAGGTGTTCGAGTGTTCGAACCGTAATGCGCAAGAAATGGTACCGAAACCCCGTATTTACATATCTGCCACTGTGCAGGATAATCCGCATAGGTGTTCGAGTGTTCGAACCGTATTGCGCATGAAATGGTATGTAAACCCCGTATTTACATATCTGCCACTGTGTAGGAGAATCCGTATAGGTGTTCGAGTGTTCGAACCGTAATGCGCAAGAAATGGTATGTAAACCCCGTATTTACATATCTGCCACTGTGCAGGAGAATCCGTATAGGTGTTCGAGTGTTCCAACCGTAATGCGCAAGAAATGGTACCGAAACCCCGTATTTACATATCTGCCACTGTGCAGGAGAATCCGTATAGGTGTTCGAGTGTTCGAACCGTAATGCGCAAGAAATGGTACCGAAACCCCGTATTTACATATCTGCCACTGTGCAGGTGAATCCGGATAGGTGTTTGAGTGTTCGAACCGTAATGCACAAGAAATGGTACCGAAACCCCGTATTTACATATCTGCCACTGTGCAGGAGAATCCGCATAGGTGTTCGAGTGTTCGAACCGTATTGCGCAAAAAATGGTATGTAAACCCCGTATTTACATATCTGCCACTGTGCAGGAGAATCCGTATAGGTGTTCGAGTGTTCGAACCGTAATGCGCAAGAAATGGTACGGAAACCCCGTATTTACATATCTGCCACTGTGTAGGAGAATCCGTATAGCTGTTCGAGTGTTCGAACCGTAATGCGCAAGAAATGGTACCGAAACCCCGTATTTACATATCTGCCACTGTGTAGGAGAATCCGTATAGGTGTTTGAGTGTTCGAACCGTAATGTGCAAGAAATGGTACCGAAACCCCGTATTTACATATCTGCCACTATGCAGGAGAATCCGCATAGGTGTTCGAGTGTTCGAACCGTATTGCGCAAGAAATGGTATGTAAACCCCGTATTTACATATCTGCCACTGTGCAGGAGAATCCGTGTAGGTGTTCGAGTGTTCGAACCGTATTACGCAAGAAATGGTATGTAAACCCCGTATTTACATATCTGCCACTGTGCAGGAGAATCCGTATAGGTGTTCGAGTGTTCGAACCGTAATGCGCAAGAAATGGTACGGAAACCCCGTATTTACATATCTGCCACTGTGCAGGAGAATCCGTATAGGTGTTCGAGTGTTCGAACCGTAATGCGCAAGAAATGGTACCGAAACCCCGTATTTACATATCTGCCACTGTGCAGGAGAATCCGCATAGGTGTTCGAGTGTTCGAACCGTAATGCGCAAGAAATGGTACCGAAACCCCGTATTTACATATCTGCCACTGTGCAGGAGAATCTGCATAGGTGTTCGAGTGTTCAAACCGTATTGCGCAAGAAATGGTATGTAAACCCCGTATTTACATATCTGCCACTGTGCAGGAGAATCCGTATAGGTGTTCGAGTGTTCGAACCGTAATGCGCAAGAAATGGTACCGAAACCCCGTATTTACATATCTGCCACTGTGCAGGATAATCCGCATTGGTGTTCGAGTGTTCGAACCGTATTGCGCATGAAATGGTATGTAAACCCCGTATTTACATATCTGCCACTGTGCAGGATAATCCGTATAGGTGTTCGAGTGTTCGAACCGTATTGCGCATGAAATGGTATGTAAACCCCGTATTTACATATCTGCCACTGTGTAGGAGAATCCGTATAGGTGTTCGAGTGTTCGAACCGTAATGCGCAAGAAATGGTATGTAAACCCCGTATTTACATCTCTGCCACGGTGCAGGAGAATCCGTATAGGTGTTCGAGTGTTCCAACCGTAATGCGCAAGAAATGGTACCGAAACCCCGTATTTACATATCTGCCACTGTGCAGTAGAATCCGTATAGGTGTTCGAGTGTTTGAACCGTAATGCGCAAGAAATGGTACGGAAACCCCGTATTTACATATCTGCCACTGTGTAGGAGAATCCGTATAGCTGTTCGAGTGTTCGAACCGTAATGCGCAAGAAATGGTACCGAAACCCCGTATTTACATATCTGCCACTGTGTAGGAGAATCCGTATAGGTGTTTGAGTGTTCGAACCGTAATGTGCAAGAAATGGTACCGAAACCCCGTATTTACATATCTGCCACTATGCAGGAGAATCCGCATAGGTGTTCGAGTGTTCGAACCGTATTGCGCAAGAAATGGTATGTAAACCCCGTATTTACATATCTGCCACTGTGCAGGAGAATCCGTATAGGTGTTCGAGTGTTCGAACCGTATTACGCAAGAAATGGTATGTAAACCCCGTATTTACATATCTGCCACTGTGCAGGAGAATCCGTATAGGTGTTTGAGTGTTCGAACCGTAATGCGCAAGAAATGGTACCGAAACCCCGTATTTACATATCTGCCACTATGCAGGAGAATGCGCATAGGTGTTCGAGTGTTCGAACCGTATTGCGCAAGAAATGGTATGTAAACCCCGTATTTACATATCTGCCACTGTGCAGGAGAATCCGTATAGGTGTTCGAGTGTTCGAACCGTAATGCGCAAGAAATGGTGCGGAAACCCCGTATTTACATATCTGCCACTATGTAGGAGAATCCGTATAGCTGTTCGAGTGTTCGAACCGTAATGCGCAAGAAATGGTACCGAAACCCCGTATTTACATATCTGCCACTGTGTAGGAGAATCCGTATAGGTGTTTGAGTGTTCGAACCGTAATGCGCAAGAAATGGTACCGAAACCCCGTATTTACATATCTGCCACTATGCAGGAGAATCCGCATAGGTGTTCGAGTGTTCGAACCGTATTGCGCAAGAAATGGTATGTAAACCCCGTATTTACATATCTGCCACTGTGCAGGAGAATCCGTATAGGTGTTCGAGTGTTCGAACCGTATTACGCAAGAAATGGTATGTAAACCCCGTATTTACATATCTGCCACTGTGCAGGAGAATCCGTATAGGTGTTCGAGTGTTCGAACCGTAATGCGCAAGAAATGGTACGGAAACCCCGTATTTACATATCTGCCACTGTGCAGGAGAATCCGTATAGGTGTTCGAGTGTTCGAACCGTAATGCGCAAGAAATGGTACGGAAACCCCGTATTTACATATCTGCCATTGTGTAGGAGAATCCGTATAGCTGTTCGAGTGTTCGAACCGTAATGCGCAAGAAATGGTACCGAAACCCCGTATTTACATATCTGCCACTGTGTAGGAGAATCCGCATAGGTGTTCGAGTGTTCGAACCGTAATGCGCAAGAAATGGTATGTAAATCCCGTATTTACATATCTGCCACTGTGCAGGAGAATCCGTATATGTGTTCGAGTGTTCGAACCGTAATGCGCAAGAAATGGTACGGAAACCCCGTATTTACATATCTGCCACTGTGCAGGAGAATCCGCATAGGTGTTCGAGTGTTCGAACCGTAATGCGCAAGAAATGGTATGTAAACCCCGTATTTACATATCTGCCACTGTGTAGGAGAATCCGCATAGGTGTTCGAGTGTTCGAACCGTAATGCGCAAGAAATGGTATGTAAACCCCGTATTTACATATCTGCCACTGTGCAGGAGAATCCGCATAGGTGTTCGAGTGTTCGAACCGTAATGCGCAAGAAATGGTATGTAAACCCCGTATTTACATATCTGCCACTGTGCAGGAGAATCCGTATAGGTGTACGAGTGTTCCAACCGTAATGCGCAAGAAATGGTACCGAAACCCCGTATTTACATATCTGCCACTGTGCAGGAGAATCCGTATAGGTGTTCGAGTGTTCGAACCGTAATGCGGAAGAAATGGTACCGAAACCCCGTATTTACATATCTGCCACTGTGCAGGAGAATCCGGATAGGTGTTCGAGTGTTCGAACCGTAATGCGCAAGAAATGGTACCGAAACCCCGTATTTACATATCTGCCACTGTGTAGGAGAATCGGCATAGGTGTTCGAGTGTTCGAACCGTAATGCGCAAGAAATGGTATGTAAACCCCGTATTTACATATCTGCAACTGTGCAGGAGAATCAGCATAGGTGTTCGAGTGTTCGAACCGTAATGCGCAAGAAATGGTATGTAAACCCCGTATTTACATATCTGCCACTATGCAGGAGAATCCGTATAGGTGTTCGAGTGTTCCAACCGTAATGCGCAAGAAATGGTACCGAAACCCCGTATTTACATATCTGCCACTGTGCAGGAGAATCCGTATAGGTGTTCGAGTGTTCGAATCGTAATGCGCAAGAAATGGTACCGAAATCCCGTATTTACATATCTGCCACTGTGTAGGAGAATTCGGATAGGTGTTCGAGTGTTCGAACCGTAATGCGAAAGAAATGGTACCGAAACCCCGTATTTACATATCTGCCACTGTGCAGGAGAATCTGCATAGGTGTTCGAGTGTTCGAACCGTATTGCGCAAGAAATGGTATGTAAACCCCGTATTTACATATCTGCCACTGTGCAGGAGAATCCGTATAGGTGTTCGAGTGTTCGAACCGTAATGCGCAAGAAATGGTACCGAAACCCCGTATTTACATATCTGCCACTGTGCAGGATAATCCGCATAGGTGTTCGAGTGTTCGAACCGTATTGCGCAAGAAATGGTATGTAAACCCCGTATTTACATATCTGCCACTGTGCAGGAGAATCCGTATAGGTGTTCGAGTGTTCGAACCGTATTACGCAAGAAATGGTATGTAAACCCCGTATTTACATATCTGCCACTGTGCAGGAGAATCCGTATAGGTGTTCGAGTGTTCGAACCGTAATGCGCAAGAAATGGTACGGAAACCCCGTATTTACATATCTGCCACTGTGCAGGAGAATCCGTATAGGTGTTCGAGTGTTCGAACCGTAATGCGCAAGAAATGGTACGGAAACCCCGTATTTACATATCTGCCATTGTGTAGGAGAATCCGTATAGCTGTTCGAGTGTTCGAACCGTAATGCGCAAGAAATGGTACCGAAACCCCGTATTTACATATCTGCCACTGTGTAGGAGAATCCGCATAGGTGTTCGAGTGTTCGAACCGTAATGCGCAAGAAATGGTATGTAAATCCCGTATTTACATATCTGCCACTGTGCAGGAGAATCCGTATATGTGTTCGACTGTTCGAACCGTAATGCGCAAGAAATGGTACGGAAACCCCGTATTTACATATCTGCCACTGTGCAGGAGAATCCGCATAGGTGTTCGAGTGTTCGAACCGTAATGCGCAAGAAATGGTATGTAAACCCCGTATTTACATATCTGCCACTGTGTAGGAGAATCCGCATAGGTGTTCGAGTGTTCGAACCGTAATGCGCAAGAAATGGTATGTAAACCCCGTATTTACATATCTGCCACTGTGCAGGAGAATCCGCATAGGTGTTCGAGTGTTCGAACCGTAATGCGCAAGAAATGGTATGTAAACCCCGTATTTACATATCTGCCACTGTGCAGGAGAATCCGTATAGGTGTACGAGTGTTCCAACCGTAATGCGCAAGAAATGGTACCGAAACCCCGTATTTACATATCTGCCACTATGCAGGAGAATCCGTATAGGTGTTCGAGTGTTCGAACCGTAATGCGGAAGAAATGGTACCGAAACCCCGTATTTACATATCTGCCACTGTGCAGGAGAATCCGGATAGGTGTTCGAGTGTTCGAACCGTAATGCGCAAGAAATGGTACCGAAACCCCGTATTTACATATCTGCCACTGTGTAGGAGAATCGGCATAGGTGTTCGAGTGTTCGAACCGTAATGCGCAAGAAATGGTATGTAAACCACGTATTTACATATCTGCAACTGTGCAGGAGAATCAGCATAGGTGTTCGAGTGTTCGAACCGTAATGCGCAAGAAATGGTATGTAAACCCCGTATTTACATATCTGCCACTATGCAGGAGAATCCGTATAGGTGTTCGAGTGTTCCAACCGTAATGCGCAAGAAATGGTACCGAAACCCCGTATTTACATATCTGCCACTGTGCAGGAGATTCCGTATAGGTGTTCGAGTGTTCGAATCGTAATGCGCAAGAAATGGTACCGAAATCCCGTATTTACATATCTGCCACTGTGTAGGAGAATTCGGATAGGTGTTCGAGTGTTCGAACCGTAATGCGAAAGAAATGGTACCGAAACCCCGTATTTACATATCTGCCACTGTGCAGGAGAATCTGCATAGGTGTTCGAGTGTTCGAACCGTATTGCGCAAGAAATGGTATGTAAACCCCGTATTTACATATCTGCCACTGTGCAGGAGAATCCGTATAGGTGTTCGAGTGTTCGAACCGTAATGCGCAAGAAATGGTACCGAAACCCCGTATTTACATATCTGCCACTGTGCAGGATAATCCGCATAGGTGTTCGAGTGTTCGAACCGTATTGCGCATGAAATGGTATGTAAACCCCGTATTTACATATCTGCCACTGTGTAGGAGAATCCGTATAGGTGTTCGAGTGTTCGAACCGTAATGCGCAAGAAATGGTATGTAAACCCCGTATTTACATATCTGCCACTGTGCAGGAGAATCCGTATAGGTGTTCGAGTGTTCCAACCGTAATGCGCAAGAAATGGTACCGAAACCCCGTATTTACATATCTGCCACTGTGGAGTAGAATCCGTATAGGTGTTCGAGTGTTCGAACCGTAATGCGCAAGAAATGGTACCGAAACCCCGTATTTACATATCTGCCACTGTGCAGGAGAATCCGGATAGGTGTTTGAGTGTTCGAACCGTAATGCACAAGAAATGGTACCGAAACCCCGTATTTACATATCTGCCACTGTGCAGGAGAATCCGCATAGGTGTTCGAGTGTTCGAACCGTATTGCGCAAGAAATGGTATGTAAACCCCGTATTTACATATCTGCCACTGTGCAGGAGAATCCGTATAGGTGTTCGAGTGTTCGAACCGTAATGCGCAAGAAATGGTACGGAAACCCCGTATTTACATATCTGCCACTGTGTAGGAGAATCCGTATAGCTGTTCGAGTGTTCGAACCGTAATGCGCAAGAAATGGTACCGAAACCCCGTATTTACATATCTGCCACTGTGTAGGAGAATCCGTATAGGTGTTTGAGTGTTCAAACCGTAATGTGCAAGAAATGGTACCGAAACCCCGTATTTACATATCTGCCACTATGCAGGAGAATCCGCATAGGTGTTCGAGTGTTCGAACCGTATTGCGCAAGAAATGGTATGTAAACCCCGTATTTACATATCTGCCACTGTGCAGGAGAATCCGTATAGGTGTTCGAGTGTTCGAACCGTATTACGCAAGAAATGGTATGTAAACCCCGTATTTACATATCTGCCACTGTGCAGGAGAATCCGTATAGGTGTTCGAGTGTTCGAACCGTAATGCGCAAGAAATGGTACGGAAACCCCGTATTTACATATCTGCCACTGTGCAGGAGAATCCGTATAGGTGTTCGAGTGTTCGAACCGTAATGCGCAAGAAATGGTACGGAAACCCCGTATTTACATATCTGCCAGTGTGTAGGAGAATCCGTATAGCTGTTCGAGTGTTCGAACCGTAATGCGCAAGAAATGGTACCGAAACCCCGTATTTACATATCTGCCACTGTGTAGGAGAATCCGCATAGGTGTTCGAGTGTTCGAACCGTAATGCGCAAGAAATGGTATGTAAATCCCGTATTTACATATCTGCCACTGTGCAGGAGAATCCGTATATGTGTTCGAGTGTTCGAACCGTAATGCGCAAGAAATGGTACGGAAACCCCGTATTTACATATCTGCCACTGTGCAGGAGAATCCGCATAGGTGTTCGAGTGTTCGAACCGTAATGCGCAAGAAATGGTATGTAAACCCCGTATTTACATATCTGCCACTGTGTAGGAGAATCTGCATAGGTGTTCGAGTGTTCGAACCGTAATGCGCAAGAAATGGTATGTAAACCCCGTATTTACATATCTGCCACTGTGCAGGAGAATCCGTATAGGTGTTCGAGTGTTCCAACCGTAATGCGCAAGAAATGGTACCGAAACCCCGTATTTACATATCTGCCACTGTGCAGGAGAATCCGTATAGGTGTTCGAGTGTTCGAACCGTAATGCGCAAGAAATGGTACCGAAACCCCGTATTTACATATCTGCCACTGTGCAGGAGAATCCGCATAGGTGTTCGAGTGTTCGAACCGTAATGCGCAAGAAATGGTACCGAAACCCCGTATTTACATATCTGCCACTGTGCAGGAGAATCTGCATAGGTGTTCGAGTGTTCAAACCGTATTGCGCAAGAAATGGTATGTAAACCCCGTATTTACATATCTGCCACTGTGCAGGAGAATCCGCATAGGTGTTCGAGTGTTCGAACCGTAATGCGCAAGAAATGGTACCGAAACCCCGTATTTACATATCTGCCACTGTGCAGGATAATCCGCATAGGTGTTCGAGTGTTCGAACCGTATTGCGCATGAAATGGTATGTAAACCCCGTATTTACATATCTGCCACTGTGCAGGATAATCCGCATAGGTGTTCGAGTGTTCGAACCGTAATGCGCAAGAAATGGTATGTAAACCCCGTATTTACATATCTGCCACTGTGTAGGAGAATCCGCATAGGTGTTCGAGTGTTCGAACCGTAATGCGCAAGAAATGGTATGTAAACCCCGTATTTACATATCTGCCACTGTGCAGGAGAATCCGCATAGGTGTTCGAGTGTTCGAACCGTAATGCGCAAGAAATGGTATGTAAACCCCGTATTTACATATCTGCCACTGTGCAGGAGAATCCGTATAGGTGTACGAGTGTTCCAACCGTAATGCGCAAGAAATGGTACCGAAACCCCGTATTTACATATCTGCCACTATGCAGGAGAATCCGTATAGGTGTTCGAGTGTTCGAACCGTAATGCGGAAGAAATGGTACCGAAACCCCGTATTTACATATCTGCCACTGTGCAGGAGAATCCGGATAGGTGTTCGAGTGTTCGAACCGTAATGCGCAAGAAATGGTACCGAAACCCCGTATTTACATATCTGCCACTGTGTAGGAGAATCGGCATAGGTGTTCGAGTGTTCGAACCGTAATGCGCAAGAAATGGTATGTAAACCACGTATTTACATATCTGCAACTGTGCAGGAGAATCAGCATAGGTGTTCGAGTGTTCGAACCGTAATGCGCAAGAAATGGTATGTAAACCCCGTATTTACATATCTGCCACTATGCAGGAGAATCCGTATAGGTGTTCGAGTGTTCCAACCGTAATGCGCAAGAAATGGTACCGAAACCCCGTATTTACATATCTGCCACTGTGCAGGAGATTCCGTATAGGTGTTCGAGTGTTCGAATCGTAATGCGCAAGAAATGGTACCGAAATCCCGTATTTACATATCTGCCACTGTGTAGGAGAATTCGGATAGGTGTTCGAGTGTTCGAACCGTAATGCGAAAGAAATGGTACCGAAACCCCGTATTTACATATCTGCCACTGTGCAGGAGAATCTGCATAGGTGTTCGAGTGTTCGAACCGTATTGCGCAAGAAATGGTATGTAAACCCCGTATTTACATATCTGCCACTGTGCAGGAGAATCCGTATAGGTGTTCGAGTGTTCGAACCGTAATGCGCAAGAAATGGTACCGAAACCCCGTATTTACATATCTGCCACTGTGCAGGATAATCCGCATAGGTGTTCGAGTGTTCGAACCGTATTGCGCATGAAATGGTATGTAAACCCCGTATTTACATATCTGCCACTGTGTAGGAGAATCCGTATAGGTGTTCGAGTGTTCGAACCGTAATGCGCAAGAAATGGTATGTAAACCCCGTATTTACATATCTGCCACTGTGCAGGAGAATCCGTATAGGTGTTCGAGTGTTCCAACCGTAATGCGCAAGAAATGGTACCGAAACCCCGTATTTACATATCTGCCACTGTGGAGTAGAATCCGTATAGGTGTTCGAGTGTTCGAACCGTAATGCGCAAGAAATGGTACCGAAACCCCGTATTTACATATCTGCCACTGTGCAGGAGAATCCGGATAGGTGTTTGAGTGTTCGAACCGTAATGCACAAGAAATGGTACCGAAACCCCGTATTTACATATCTGCCACTGTGCAGGAGAATCCGCATAGGTGTTCGAGTGTTCGAACCGTATTGCGCAAGAAATGGTATGTAAACCCCGTATTTACATATCTGCCACTGTGCAGGAGAATCCGTATAGGTGTTCGAGTGTTCGAACCGTAATGCGCAAGAAATGGTACGGAAACCCCGTATTTACATATCTGCCACTGTGTAGGAGAATCCGTATAGCTGTTCGAGTGTTCGAACCGTAATGCGCAAGAAATGGTACCGAAACCCCGTATTTACATATCTGCCACTGTGTAGGAGAATCCGTATAGGTGTTTGAGTGTTCAAACCGTAATGTGCAAGAAATGGTACCGAAACCCCGTATTTACATATCTGCCACTATGCAGGAGAATCCGCATAGGTGTTCGAGTGTTCGAACCGTATTGCGCAAGAAATGGTATGTAAACCCCGTATTTACATATCTGCCACTGTGCAGGAGAATCCGTATAGGTGTTCGAGTGTTCGAACCGTATTACGCAAGAAATGGTATGTAAACCCCGTATTTACATATCTGCCACTGTGCAGGAGAATCCGTATAGGTGTTCGAGTGTTCGAACCGTAATGCGCAAGAAATGGTACGGAAACCCCGTATTTACATATCTGCCACTGTGCAGGAGAATCCGTATAGGTGTTCGAGTGTTCGAACCGTAATGCGCAAGAAATGGTACGGAAACCCCGTATTTACATATCTGCCAGTGTGTAGGAGAATCCGTATAGCTGTTCGAGTGTTCGAACCGTAATGCGCAAGAAATGGTACCGAAACCCCGTATTTACATATCTGCCACTGTGTAGGAGAATCCGCATAGGTGTTCGAGTGTTCGAACCGTAATGCGCAAGAAATGGTATGTAAATCCCGTATTTACATATCTGCCACTGTGCAGGAGAATCCGTATATGTGTTCGAGTGTTCGAACCGTAATGCGCAAGAAATGGTACGGAAACCCCGTATTTACATATCTGCCACTGTGCAGGAGAATCCGCATAGGTGTTCGAGTGTTCGAACCGTAATGCGCAAGAAATGGTATGTAAACCCCGTATTTACATATCTGCCACTGTGTTTACTAGAATCTGCATAGGTGTTCGAGTGTTCGAACCGTAATGCGCAAGAAATGGTATGTAAACCCCGTATTTACATATCTGCCACTGTGCAGGAGAATCCGTATAGGTGTTCGAGTGTTCCAACCGTAATGCGCAAGAAATGGTACCGAAACCCCGTATTTACATATCTGCCACTGTGCAGGAGAATCCGTATAGGTGTTCGAGTGTTCGAACCGTAATGCGCAAGAAATGGTACCGAAACCCCGTATTTACATATCTGCCACTGTGCAGGAGAATCCGCATAGGTGTTCGAGTGTTCGAACCGTAATGCGCAAGAAATGGTACCGAAACCCCGTATTTACATATCTGCCACTGTGCAGGAGAATCTGCATAGGTGTTCGAGTGTTCAAACCGTATTGCGCAAGAAATGGTATGTAAACCCCGTATTTACATATCTGCCACTGTGCAGGAGAATCCGCATAGGTGTTCGAGTGTTCGAACCGTAATGCGCAAGAAATGGTACCGAAACCCCGTATTTACATATCTGCCACTGTGCAGGATAATCCGCATAGGTGTTCGAGTGTTCGAACCGTATTGCGCATGAAATGGTATGTAAACCCCGTATTTACATATCTGCCACTGTGCAGGATAATCCGCATAGGTGTTCGAGTGTTCGAACCGTATTGCGCATGAAATGGTACGTAAACCCCGTATTTACATATCTGCCACTGTGTAGGAGAATCCGTATAGGTGTTCGAGTGTTCGAACCGTAATGCGCAAGAAATGGTATGTAAACCCCGTATTTACATATCTGCCACTGTGCAGGAGAATCCGTATAGGTGTTCGAGTGTTCCAACCGTAATGCGCAAGAAATGGTACCGAAACCCCGTATTTACATATCTGCCACTGTGCAGGAGAATCCGTATAGGTGTTCGAGTGTTCGAACCGTAATGCGCAAGAAATGGTACCGAAACCCCGTATTTACATATCTGCCACTGTGCAGGAGAATCCGGATAGGTGTTTGAGTGTTCGAACCGTAATGCGCAAGAAATGGTACCGAAACCCCGTATTTACATATCTGCCACTATGCAGGAGAATCCGCATAGGTGTTCGAGTGTTCGAACCGTATTGCGCAAGAAATGGTATGTAAACCCCGTATTTACATATCTGCCACTGTGCAGGAGAATCCGTATAGGTGTTCGAGTGTTCGAACCGTAATGCGCAAGAAATGGTACGGAAACCCCGTATTTACATATCTGCCACTGTGTAGGAGAATTCGTATAGCTGTTCGAGTGTTCGAACCGTAATGCGCAAGAAATGCTACCGAAACCCCGTATTTACATATCTGCCACTGTGTAGGAGAATCCGTATAGGTGTTTGAGTGTTCGAACCGTAATGCGCAAGAAATGGTACCGAAACCCCGTATTTACATATCTGCCACTATGCAGGAGAATCCGCATAGGTGTTCGAGTGTTCGAACCGTATTGCGCAAGAAATGGTATGTAAACCCCGTATTTACATATCTGCCACTGTGCAGGAGAATCCGTATAGGTGTTCGAGTGTTCGAACCGTATTACGCAAGAAATGGTATGTAAACCCCGTATTTACATATCTGCCACTGTGCCGGAGAATCCGTAGAGGTGTTCGAGTGTTCGAACCGTAATGCGCAAGAAATGGTACGGAAACCCCGTATTTACATATCTGCCACTGTGCAGGAGAATCCGTATAGGTGTTCGAGTGTTCGAACCGTAATGCGCAAGAAATGGTACGGAAACCCCGTATTTACATATCTGCCATTGTGTAGGAGAATCCGTATAGCTGTTCGAGTGTTCGAACCGTAATGCGCAAGAAATGGTACCGAAACCCCGTATTTACATATCTGCCACTGTGTAGGAGAATCCGCATAGGTGTTCGAGTGTTCGAACCGTAATGCGCAAGAAATGGTATGTAAATCCCGTATTTACATATCTGCCACTGTGCAGGAGAATCCGTATATGTGTTCGAGTGTTCGAACCGTAATGCGCAAGAAATGGTACGGAAACCCCGTATTTACATATCTGCCACTGTGCAGGAGAATCCGCATAGGTGTTCAAGTGTTCGAACCGTAATGCGCAAGAAATGGTATGTAAACCCCGTATTTACATATCTGCCACTGTGTAGGAGAATCCGCATAGGTGTTCGAGTGTTCGAACCGTAATGCGCAAGAAATGGTATGTAAACCCCGTATTTACATATCTGCCACTGTGCAGGAGAATCCGCATAGGTGTTCGAGTGTTCGAACCGTAATGCGCAAGAAATGGTATGTAAACCCCGTATTTACATATCTGCCACTGTGCAGGAGAATCCGTATAGGTGTACGAGTGTTCCAACCGTAATGCGCAAGAAATGGTACCGAAACCCCGTATTTACATATCTGCCACTGTGCAGGAGAATCCGTATAGGTGTTCGAGTGTTCGAACCGTAATGCGGAAGAAATGGTACCGAAACCCCGTATTTACATATCTGCCACTGTGCAGGAGAATCCGGATAGGTGTTCGAGTGTTCGAACCGTAATGCGCAAGAAATGGTACCGAAACCCCGTATTTACATATCTGCCACTGTGTAGGAGAATCGGCATAGGTGTTCGAGTGTTCGAACCGTAATGCGCAAGAAATGGTATGTAAACCCCGTATTTACATATCTGCAACTGTGCAGGAGAATCAGCATAGGTGTTCGAGTGTTCGAACCGTAATGCGCAAGAAATGGTATGTAAACCCCGTATTTACATATCTGCCACTGTGCAGGAGAATCCGTATAGGTGTTCGAGTGTTCCAACCGTAATGCGCAAGAAATGGTACCGAAACCCCGTATTTACATATCTGCCACTGTGCAGGAGAATCCGTATGGGTGTTCGAGTGTCCGAACCGTAATGCGCAAGATATGGTACCGAAATCCCGTATTTACATATCTGCCACTGTGTAGGAGAATTCGGATAGGTGTTCGAGTGTTCGAACCGTAATGCGAAAGAAATGGTACCGAAACCCCGTATTTACATATCTGCCACTGTGCAGGAGAATCTGCATAGGTGTTCGAGTGTTCGAACCGTATTGCGCAAGAAATGGTATGTAAACCCCGTATTTACATATCTGCCACTGTGCAGGAGAATCCGTATAGGTGTTCGAGTGTTCGAACCGTAATGCGCAAGAAATGGTACCGAAACCCCGTATTTACATATCTGCCACTGTGCAGGATAAACCGCATAGGTGTTCGAGTGTTCGAACCGTATTGCGCATGAAATGGTATGTAAACCCCGTATTTACATATCTGCCACTGTGTAGGAGAATCCGTATAGGTGTTCGAGTGTTCGAACCGTAATGCGCAAGAAATGGTATGTAAACCCCGTATTTACATATCTGCCACTGTGCAGGAGAATCCGTATAGGTGTTCGAGTGTTCCAACCGTAATGCGCAAGAAATGGTACCGAAACCCCGTATTTACATGTCTGCCACTGTGCAGGAGAATCCGTATAGGTGTTCGAGTGTTCGAACCGTAATGCGCAAGAAATGGTACCGAAACCCCGTATTTACATATCTGCCACTGTGCAGGAGAATCCGGATAGGTGTTTGAGTGTTCGAACCGTAATGCGCAAGAAATGGTACCGAAACCCCGTATTTACATATCTGCCACTATGCAGGAGAATCCGCATAGGTGTTCGAGTGTTCGAACCGTATTGCGCAAGAAATGGTATGTAAACCCCGTATTTACATATCTGCCACTGTGCAGGAGAATCCGTATAGGTGTTCGAGTGTTCGAACCGTAATGCGCAAGAAATGGTACGGAAACCCCGTATTTACATATCTGCCACTGTGTAGGAGAATCCGTATAGCTGTTCGAGTGTTCGAACCGTAATGCGCAAGAAATGGTACCGAAACCCCGTATTTACATATCTGCCACTGTGTAGGAGAATCCGTATAGGTGTTTGAGTGTTCGAACCGTAATGCGCAAGAAATGGTACCGAAACCCCGTATTTACATATCTGCCACTATGCAGGAGAATCCGCATAGGTGTTCGAGTGTTCGAACCGTATTGCGCAAGAAATGGTATGTAAACCCCGTATTTACATATCTGCCACTGTGCAGGAGAATCCGTATAGGTGTTCGAGTGTTCGAACCGTATTACGCAAGAAATGGTATGTAAACCCCGTATTTACATATCTGCCACTGTGCAGGAGAATCCGTATAGGTGTTCGAGTGTTCGAACCGTAATGCGCAAGAAATGGTACGGAAACCCCGTATTTACATATCTGCCACTGTGCAGGAGAATCCGTATAGGTGTTCGAGTGTTCGAACCGTAATGCGCAAGAAATGGTACGGAAACCCCGTATTTACATATCTGCCAGTGTGTTGGAGAATCCGTATAGCTGTTCGAGTGTTCGAACCGTAATGCGCAAGAAATGGTACCGAAACCCCGTATTTACATATCTGCCACTGTGTAGGAGAATCCGCATAGGTGTTCGAGTGTTCGAACCGTAATGCGCAAGAAATGGTATGTAAATCCCGTATTTACATATCTGCCACTGTGCAGGAGAATCCGTATATGTGTTCGAGTGTTCGAACCGTAATGCGCAAGAAATGGTACGGAAACCCCGTATTTACATATCTGCCACTGTGCAGGAGAATCCGCATAGGTGTTCGAGTGTTCGAACCGTAATGCGCAAGAAATGGTATGTAAACCCCGTATTTACATATCTGCCACTGTGTAGGAGAATCCGCATAGGTGTTCGAGTGTTCGAACCGTAATGCGCAAGAAATGGTATGTAAACCCCGTATTTACATATCTGCCACTGTGCAGGAGAATCCGTATAGGTGTTCGAGTGTTCCAACCGTAATGCGCAAGAAATGGTACCGAAACCCCGTATTTACATATCTGCCACTGTGCAGGAGAATCCGTATAGGTGTTCGAGTGTTCGAACCGTAATGCGCAAGAAATGGTACCGAAACCCCGTATTTACATATCTGCCACTGTGCAGGAGAATCCGCATAGGTGTTCGAGTGTTCGAACCGTAATGCGCAAGAAATGGTACCGAAACCCCGTATTTACATATCTGCCACTGTGCAGGAGAATCTACATAGGTGTTCGAGTGTTCAAACCGTATTGCGCAAGAAATGGTATGTAAACCCCGTATTTACATATCTGCCACTGTGCAGGAGAATCCGTATAGGTGTTCGAGTGTTCGAACCGTAATGCGCAAGAAATGGTACCGAAACCCCGTATTTACATATCTGCCACTGTGCAGGATAATCCGCATAGGTGTTCGAGTGTTCGAACCGTATTGCGCATGAAATGGTATGTAAACCCCGTATTTACATATCTGCCACTGTGCAGGATAATCCGCATAGGTGTTCGAGTGTTCGAACCGTATTGCGCATGAAATGGTATGTAAACCCCGTATTTACATATCTGCCACTGTGTAGGAGAATCCGTATAGGTGTTCGAGTGTTCGAACCGTAATGCGCAACAAATGGTATGTAAACCCCGTATTTACATATCTGCCACTGTGCAGGAGAATCCGTATAGGTGTTCGAGTGTTCCAACCGTAATGCGCAAGAAATGGTACCGAAACCCCGTATTTACATATCTGCCACTGTGCAGGAGAATCCGTATAGGTGTTCGAGTGTTCGAACCGTAATGCGCAAGAAATGGTACCGAAACCCCGTATTTACATATCTGCCACTGTGCAGGAGAATCCGGATAGGTGTTTGAGTGTTCGAACCGTAATGTGCAAGAAATGGTACCGAAACCCCGTATTTACATATCTGCCACTATGCAGGAGAATCCGCATAGGTGTTCGAGTGTTCGAACCGTATTGCGCAAGAAATGGTATGTAAACCCCGTATTTACATATCTGCCACTGTGCAGGAGAATCCGTATAGGTGTTCGAGTGTTCGAACCGTAATGCGCAAGAAATGGTACGGAAACCCCGTATTTACATATCTGCCACTGTGTAGGAGAATTCGTATAGCTGTTCGAGTGTTCGAACCGTAATGCGCAAGAAATGGTACCGAAACCCCGTATTTACATATCTGCCACTGTGTAGGAGAATCCGTATAGGTGTTTGAGTGTTCGAACCGTAATGCGCAAGAAATGGTACCGAAACCCCGTATTTACATATATGCCACTATGCAGGAGAATCCGCATAGGTGTTCGAGTGTTCGAACCGTATTGCGCAAGAAATGGTATGTAAACCCCGTATTTACATATCTGCCACTGTGCAGGAGAATCCGTATAGGTGTTCGAGTGTTCGAACCGTATTACGCAAGAAATGGTATGTAAACCCCGTATTTACATATCTGCCACTGTGCAGGAGAATCCGTATAGGTGTTCGAGTGTTCGAACCGTAATGCGCAAGAAATGGTACGGAAACCCCGTATTTACAAATCTGCCACTGTGCAGGAGAATCCGTATAGGTGTTCGAGTGTTCGAACCGTAATGCGCAAGAAATGGTACGGAAACCCCGTATTTACATATCTGCCATTGTGTAGGAGAATCCGTATAGCTGTTCGAGTGTTCGAACCGTAATGCGCAAGAAATGGTACCGAAACCCCGTATTTACATATCTGCCACTGTGTAGGAGAATCCGCATAGGTGTTCGAGTGTTCGAACCGTAATGCGCAAGAAATGGTATGTAAATCCCGTATTTACATATCTGCCACTGTGCAGGAGAATCCGTATATGTGTTCGAGTGTTCGAACCGTAATGCGCAAGAAATGGTACGGAAACCCCGTATTTACATATCTGCCACAGTGCAGGAGAATCCGCATAGGTGTTCGAGTGTTCGAACCGTAATGCGCAAGAAATGGTATGTAAACCCCGTATTTACATATCTGCCACTGTGTAGGAGAATCCGCATAGGTGTTCGAGTGTTCGAACCGTAATGCGCAAGAAATGGTATGTAAACCCCGTATTTACAAATCTGCCACTGTGCAGGAGAATCCGTATAGGTGTTCGAGTGTTCCAACCGTAATGCGCAAGAAATGGTACCGAAACCCCGTATTTACATATCTGCCACTGTGCAGGAGAATCCGTATAGGTGTTCGAGTGTTCGAACCGTAATGCGCAAGAAATGGTACCGAAACCCCGTATTTACATATCTGCCACTGTGCAGGAGAATCCGCATAGGTGTTCGAGTGTTCGAACCGTAATGCGCAAGAAATGGTACCGAAACCCCGTATTTACATATCTGCCACTGTGCAGGAGAATCTGCATAGGTGTTCGAGTGTTCAAACCGTATTGCGCAAGAAATGGTATGTAAACCCCGTATTTACATATCTGCCACTGTGCAGGAGAATCCGTATAGGTGTTCGAGTGTTCGAACCGTAATGCGCAAGAAATGGTACCGAAACCCCGTATTTACATATCTGCCACTGTGCAGGATAATCCGCATAGGTGTTCGAGTGTTCGAACCGTATTGCGCATGAAATGGTATGTAAACCCCGTATTTACATATCTGCCACTGTGCAGGATAATCCGCATAGGTGTTCGAGTGTTCGAACCGTATTGCGCATGAAATGGTATGTAAACCCCGTATTTACATATCTGCCACTGTGTAGGAGAATCCGTATAGGTGTTCGAGTGTTCGAACCGTAATGCGCAAGAAATGGTATGTAAACCCCGTATTTACATATCTGCCACTTTGCAGGAGAATCCGTATAGGTGTTCGAGTGTTCCAACCGTAATGCGCAAGAAATGGTACCGAAACCCCGTATTTACATATCTGCCACTGTGCAGGATAATCCGCATAGGTGTTCGAGTGTTCGAATCGTATTGCGCATGAAATGGTATGTAAACCCCGTATTTACATATCTGCCACTGTGTAGGATAATCCGCATAGGTGTTCGAGTGTTCGAACCGTATTGCGCATGAAATGGTATGTAAACCCCGTATTTACATATCTGCCACTGTGTAGGAGAATCCGTATAGGTGTTCGAGTGTTCGAACCGTAATGCGCAAGAAATGGTATGTAAACCCCGTATTTACATATCTGCCACTGTGCAGGAGAATCCGTATAGGTGTTCGAGTGTTCCAACCGTAATGCGCAAGAAATGGTACCGAAACCCCGTATTTACATATCTGCCACTGTGCAGGAGAATCCGTATAGGTGTTCGAGTGTTCGAACCGTAATGCGCAAGAAATGGTACCGAAACCCCGTATTTACATATCTGCCACTGTGCAGGAGAATCCGGATAGGTGTTTGAGTGTTCGAACCGTAATGCGCAAGAAATGGTACCGAAACCCCGTATTTACATATCTGCCACTATGCAGGAGAATCCGCATAGGTGTTCGAGTGTTCGAACCGTATTGCGCAAGAAATGGTATGTAAACCCCGTATTTACATATCTGCCACTGTGCAGGAGAATCCGTATAGGTGTTCGAGTGTTCGAACCGTAATGCGCAAGAAATGGTACGGAAACCCCGTATTTACATATCTGCCACTGTGTAGGAGAATTCGTATAGCTGTTCGAGTGTTCGAACCGTAATGCGCAAGAAATGGTACCGAAACCCCGTATTTACATATCTGCCACTGTGTAGGAGAATCCGTATAGGTGTTTGAGTGTTCGAACCGTAATGCGCAAGAAATGGTACCGAAACCCCGTATTTACATATCTGCCACTGTGCAGGAGAATCCGTATAGGTGTTCGAGTGTTCGAACCGTAATGCGCAAGAAATGGTTCCGAAACCCCGTATTTACATATCTGCCACTGTGCAGGATAATCCGCATAGGTGTTCGAGTGTTCGAACCGTATTGCGCATGAAATGGTATGTAAACCCCGTATTTACATATCTGCCACTGTGTAGGAGAATCCGTATAGGTGTTCGAGTGTTCGAACCGTAATGCGCAAGAAATGGTATGTAAACCCCGTATTTACATATCTGCCACTGTGCAGGAGAATCCGTATAGGTGTTCGAGTGTTCCAACCGTAATGCGCAAGAAATGGTACCGAAACCCCGTATTTACATATCTGCCACTGTGCAGGAGAATCCGTATAGGTGTTCGAGTGTTCGAACCGTAATGCGCAAGAAATGGTACCGAAACCCCGTATTTACATATCTGCCACTGTGCAGGAGAATCCGGATAGGTGTTTGAGTGTTCGAACCGTAATGCGCAAGAAATGGTACCGAAACCCCGTATTTACATATCTGCCACTATGCAGGAGAATCCGCATAGGTGTTCGAGTGTTCGAACCGTATTGCGCAAGAAATGGTATGTAAACCCCGTATTTACATATCTGCCACTGTGCAGGAGAATCCGTATAGGTGTTCGAGTGTTCGAACCGTAATGCGCAAGAAATGGTACGGAAACCCCGTATTTACATATCTGCCACTGTGTAGGAGAATTCGTATAGCTGTTCGAGTGTTCGAACCGTAATGCGCAAGAAATGGTACCGAAACCCCGTATTTACATATCTGCCACTGTGTAGGAGAATCCGTATAGGTGTTTGAGTGTTCGAACCGTAATGCGCAAGAAATGGTACCGAAACCCCGTATTTACATATCTGCCACTATGCAGGAGAATCCGCATAGGTGTTCGAGTGTTCGAACCGTATTGCGCAAGAAATGGTATGTAAACCGCGTATTTACATATCTGCCACTGTGCAGGAGAATCCGTATAGGTGTTCGAGTGTTCGAACCGTATTACGCAAGAAATGGTATGTAAACCCCGTATTTACATATCTGCCACTGTGCAGGAGAATCCGTATAGGTGTTCGAGTGTTCGAACCGTAATGCGCAAGAAATGGTACGGAAACCCCGTATTTACATATCTGCCACTGTGCAGGAGAATCCGTATAGGTGTTCGAGTGTTCGAACCGTAATGCGCAAGAAATGGTACGGAAACCCCGTATTTACATATCTGCGATTGTGTAGGAGAATCCGTATAGCTGTTCGAGTGTTCGAACCGTAATGCGCAAGAAATGGTACCGAAACCCCGTATTTACATATCTGCCACTGTGTAGGAGAATCCGCATAGGTGTTCGAGTGTTCGAACCGTAATGCGCAAGAAATGGTATGTAAATCCCGTATTTACATATCTGCCACTGTGCAGGAGAATCCGTATATGTGTTCGAGTGTTCGAACCGTAATGCGCAAGAAATGGTACGGAAACCCCGTATTTACATATCTGCCACTGTGCAGGAGAATCCGCATAGGTGTTCGAGTGTTCGAACCGTAATGCGCAAGAAATGGTATGTAAACCCCGTATTTACATATCTGCCACTGTGTAGGAGAATCCGCATAGGTGTTCGAGTGTTCGAACCGTAATGCGCAAGAAATGGTATGTAAACCCCGTATTTACAAATCTGCCACTGTGCAGGAGAATCCGTATAGGTGTTCGAGTGTTCCAACCGTAATGCGCAAGAAATGGTACCGAAACCCCGTATTTACATATCTGCCACTGTACAGGAGAATCCGTATAGGTGTTCGAGTGTTCGAACCGTAATGCGCAAGAAATGGTACCGAAACCCCGTATTTACATATCTGCCACTGTGTAGGAGAATCCGCATAGGTGTTCGAGTGTTCGAACCGTAATGCGCAAGAAATGGTACCGAAACCCCGTATTTACATATCTGCCACTGTGCAGGAGAATCTGCATAGGTGTTCGAGTGTTCAAACCGTATTGCGCAAGAAATGGTATGTAAACCCCGTATTTACATATCTGCCACTGTGCAGGAGAATCCGTATAGGTGTTCGAGTGTTCGAACCGTAATGCGCAAGAAATGGTACCGAAACCCCGTATTTACATATCTGCCACTGTGCAGGATAATCCGCATAGGTGTTCGAGTGTTCGAACCGTATTGCGCATGAAATGGTATGTAAACCCCGTATTTACATATCTGCCACTGTGCAGGATAATCCGCATAGGTGTTCGAGTGTTCGGACCGTATTGCCCATGAAATGGTATGTAAACCCCGTATTTACATATCTGCCACTGTGTAGGAGAATCCGTATAGGTGTTCGAGTGTTCGAACCGTAATGCGCAAGAAATGGTATGTAAACCCCGTATTTACATATCTGCCACTGTGCAGGAGAATCCGTATAGGTGTTCGAGTGTTCCAACCGTAATGCGCAAGAAATGGTACCGAAACCCCGTATTTACATATCTGCCACTGTGCAGGATAATCCGCATAGGTGTTCGAGTGTTCGAATCGTATTGCGCATGAAATGGTATGTAAACCCCGTATTTACATATCTGCCACTGTGCAGGATAATCCGCATAGGTGTTCGAGTGTTCGAACCGTATTGCGCATGAAATGGTATGTAAACCCCGTATTTACATATCTGCCACTGTGTAGGAGAATCCGTATAGGTGTTCGAGTGTTCGAACCGTAATGCGCAAGAAATGGTATGTAAACCCCGTATTTACATATCTGCCACTGTGCAGGAGAATCCGTATAGGTGTTCGAGTGTTCCAACCGTAATGCGCAAGAAATGGTACCGAAACCCCGTATTTACATATCTGCCACTGTGCAGGAGAATCCGTATAGGTGTTCGAGTGTTCGAACCGTAATGCGCAAGAAATGGTACCGAAACCCCGTATTTACATATCTGCCACTGTGCAGGAGAATCCGGATAGGTGTTTGAGTGTTCGAACCGTAATGCGCAAGAAATGGTACCGAAACCCCGTATTTACATATCTGCCACTATGCAGGAGAATCCGCATAGGTGTTCGAGTGTTCGAACCGTATTGCGCAAGAAATGGTATGTAAACCCCGTATTTACATATCTGCCACTGTGCAGGAGAATCCGTATAGGTGTTCGAGTGTTCGAACCGTAATGCGCAAGAAATGGTACGGAAACCCCGTATTTACATATCTGCCACTGTGTAGGAGAATTCGTATAGCTGTTCGAGTGTTCGAACCGTAATGCGCAAGAAATGGTACCGAAACCCCGTATTTACATATCTGCCACTGTGTAGGAGAATCCGTATAGGTGTTTGAGTGTTCGAACCGTAATGCGCAAGAAATGGTACCGAAACCCCGTATTTACATATCTGCCACTGTGCAGGAGAATCCGTATAGGTGTTCGAGTGTTCGAACCGTAATGCGCAAGAAATGGTTCCGAAACCCCGTATTTACATATCTGCCACTGTGCAGGATAATCCGCATAGGTGTTCGAGTGTTCGAACCGTATTGCGCATGAAATGGTATGTAAACCCCGTATTTACATATCTGCCACTGTGTAGGAGAATCCGTATAGGTGTTCGAGTGTTCGAACCGTAATGCGCAAGAAATGGTATGTAAACCCCGTATTTACATATCTGCCACTGTGCAGGAGAATCCGTATAGGTGTTCGAGTGTTCCAACCGTAATGCGCAAGAAATGGTACCGAAACCCCGTATTTACATATCTGCCACTGTGCAGGAGAATCCGTATAGGTGTTCGAGTGTTCGAACCGTAATGCGCAAGAAATGGTACCGAAACCCCGTATTTACATATCTGCCACTGTGCAGGAGAATCCGGATAGGTGTTTGAGTGTTCGAACCGTAATGCGCAAGAAATGGTACCGAAACCCCGTATTTACATATCTGCCACTATGCAGGAGAATCCGCATAGGTGTTCGAGTGTTCGAACCGTATTGCGCAAGAAATGGTATGTAAACCCCGTATTTACATATCTGCCACTGTGCAGGAGAATCCGTATAGGTGTTCGAGTGTTCGAACCGTAATGCGCAAGAAATGGTACGGAAACCCCGTATTTACATATCTGCCACTGTGTAGGAGAATTCGTATAGCTGTTCGAGTGTTCGAACCGTAATGCGCAAGAAATGGTACCGAAACCCCGTATTTACATATCTGCCACTGTGTAGGAGAATCCGTATAGGTGTTTGAGTGTTCGAACCGTAATGCGCAAGAAATGGTACCGAAACCCCGTATTTACATATCTGCCACTATGCAGGAGAATCCGCATAGGTGTTCGAGTGTTCGAACCGTATTGCGCAAGAAATGGTATGTAAACCCCGTATTTACATATCTGCCACTGTGCAGGAGAATCCGTATAGGTGTTCGAGTGTTCGAACCGTATTACGCAAGAAATGGTATGTAAACCCCGTATTTACATATCTGCCACTGTGCAGGAGAATCCGTATAGGTGTTCGAGTGTTCGAACCGTAATGCGCAAGAAATGGTACGGAAACCCCGTATTTACATATCTGCCACTGTGCAGGAGAATCCGTATAGGTGTTCGAGTGTTCGAACCGTAATGCGCAAGAAATGGTACGGAAACCCCGTATTTACATATCTGCGATTGTGTAGGAGAATCCGTATAGCTGTTCGAGTGTTCGAACCGTAATGCGCAAGAAATGGTACCGAAACCCCGTATTTACATATCTGCCACTGTGTAGGAGAATCCGCATAGGTGTTCGAGTGTTCGAACCGTAATGCGCAAGAAATGGTATGTAAATCCCGTATTTACATATCTGCCACTGTGCAGGAGAATCCGTATATGTGTTCGAGTGTTCGAACCGTAATGCGCAAGAAATGGTACGGAAACCCCGTATTTACATATCTGCCACTGTGCAGGAGAATCCGCATAGGTGTTCGAGTGTTCGAACCGTAATGCGCAAGAAATGGTATGTAAACCCCGTATTTACATATCTGCCACTGTGTAGGAGAATCCGCATAGGTGTTCGAGTGTTCGAACCGTAATGCGCAAGAAATGGTATGTAAACCCCGTATTTACATATCTGCCACTGTGCAGGAGAATCCGTATAGGTGTTCGAGTGTTCCAACCGTAATGCGCAAGAAATGGTACCGAAACCCCGTATTTACATATCTGCCACTGTGCAGGAGAATCCGTATAGGTGTTCGAGTGTTCGAACCGTAATGCGCAAGAAATGGTACCGAAACCCCGTATTTACATATCTGCCACTGTGCAGGAGAATCCGCATAGGTGTTCGAGTGTTCGAACCGTAATGCGCAAGAAATGGTACCGAAACCACGTATTTACATATCTGCCACTGTGCAGGAGAATCTGCATAGGTGTTCGAGTGTTCAAACCGTATTGCGCAAGAAATGGTATGTAAACCCCGTATTTACATATCTGCCACTGTGCAGGAGAATCCGTATAGGTGTTCGAGTGTTCGAACCGTAATGCGCAAGAAATGGTACCGAAACCCCGTATTTACATATCTGCCACTGTGCAGGATAATCCGCATAGGTGTTCGAGTGTTCGAACCGTATTGCGCATGAAATGGTATGTAAACCCCGTATTTACATATCTGCCACTGTGCAGGATAATCCGCATAGGTGTTCGAGTGTTCGAACCGTATTGCGCATGAAATGGTATGTAAACCCCGTATTTACATATCTGCCACTGTGTAGGAGAATCCGTATAGGTGTTCGAGTGTTCGAACCGTAATGCGCAAGAAATGGTATGTAAACCCCGTATTTACATATCTGCCACTGTGCAGGAGAATCCGTATAGGTGTTCGAGTGTTCCAACAGTAATGCGCAAGAAATGGTACCGAAACCCCGTATTTACATATCTGCCACTGTGCAGGAGAATCCGTATAGGTGTTCGAGTGTTCGAACCGTAATGCGCAAGAAATGGTACCGAAACCCCGTATTTACATATCTGCCACTGTGCAGGAGAATCCGGATAGGTGTTTGAGTGTTCGAACCGTAATGCGCAAGAAATGGTACCGAAACCCCGTATTTACATATCTGCCACTATGCAGGAGAATCCGCATAGGTGTTCGAGTGTTCGAACCGTATTGCGCAAGAAATGGTATGTAAACCACGTATTTACATATCTGCCACTGTGCAGGAGAATCCGTATAGGTGTTCGAGTGTTCGAACCGTAATGCGCAAGAAATGGTACGGAAACCCCGTATTTACATATCTGCCACTGTGTAGGAGAATTCGTATAGCTGTTCGAGTGTTCGAACCGTAATGCGCAAGAAATTGTACCGAAACCCCGTATTTACATATCTGCCACTGTGTAGGAGAATCCGTATAGGTGTTTGAGTGTTCGAACCGTAATGCGCAAGAAATGGTACCGAAACCCCGTATTTACATATCTGCCACTATGCAGGAGAATCCGCATAGGTGTTCGAGTGTTCGAACCGTATTGCGCAAGAAATGGTATGTAAACCCCGTATTTACATATCTGCCACTGTGCAGGAGAATCCGTATAGGTGTTCGAGTGTTCGAACCGTATTACGCAAGAAATGGTATGTAAACCCCGTATTTACATATCTGCCACTGTGCAGGAGAATCCGTATAGGTGTTCGAGTGTTCGAACCGTAATGCGCAAGAAATGGTACGGAAACCCCGTATTTACATATCTGCCACTGTGCAGGAGAATCCGTATAGGTGTTCGAGTGTTCTAACCGTAATGCGCAAGAAATGGTACGGAAACCCCGTATTTACATATCTGCGATTGTGTAGGAGAATCCGTATAGCTGTTCGAGTGTTCGAACCGTAATGCGCAAGAAATGGTACCGAAACCCCGTATTTACATATCTGCCACTGTGTAGGAGAATCCGCATAGGTGTTCGAGTGTTCGAACCGTAATGCGCAAGAAATGGTATGTAAATCCCGTATTTACATATCTGCCACTGTGCAGGAGAATCCGTATATGTGTTCGAGTGTTCGAACCGTAATGCGCAAGAAATGGTACGGAAACCCCGTATTTACATATCTGCCACTGTGCAGGAGAATCCGCATAGGTGTTCGAGTGTTCGAACCGTAATGCGCAAGAAATGGTATGTAAACCCCGTATTTACATATCTGCCACTGTGTAGGAGAATCCGCATAGGTGTTCGAGTGTTCGAACCGTAATGCGCAAGAAATGGTATGTAAACCCCGTATTTACATATCTGCCACTGTGCAGGAGAATCCGTATAGGTGTTCGAGTGTTCCAACCGTAATGCGCAAGAAATGGTACCGAAACCCCGTATTTACATATCTGCCACTGTGCAGGAGAATCCGTATAGGTGTTCGAGTGTTCGAACCGTAATGCGCAAGAAATGGTACCGAAACCCCGTATTTACATATCTGCCACTGTGCAGGAGAATCCGCATAGGTGTTCGAGTGTTCGAACCGTAATGCGCAAGAAATGGTTCCGAAACCCCGTATTTACATATCTGCCACTGTGCAGGAGAATCTGCATAGGTGTTCGAGTGTTCAAACCGTATTGCGCAAGAAATGGTATGTAAACCCCGTATTTACATATCTGCCACTGTGCAGGAGAATCCGTATAGGTGTTCGAGTGTTCGAACCGTAATGCGCAAGAAATGGTACCGAAACCCCGTATTTACATATCTGCCACTGTGCGGGATAATCCGCATAGGTGTTCGAGTGTTCGAACCGTATTGCGCATGAAATGGTATGTAAACCCCGTATTTACATATCTGCCACTGTGCAGGATAATCCGCATAGGTGTTCGAGTGTTCGAACCGTATTGCGCATGAAATGGTATGTAAACCCCGTATTTACATATCTGCCACTGTGTAGGAGAATCCGTATAGGTGTTCGAGTGTTCGAACCGTAATGCGCAAGAAATGGTATGTAAACCCCGTATTTACATATCTGCCACTGTGCAGGAGAATCCGTATAGGTGTTCGAGTGTTCCAACCGTAATGCGCAAGAAATGGTACCGAAACCCGGTATTTACATATCTGCCACTGTGCAGGAGAATCCGTATAGGTGTTCGAGTGTTCGAACCGTAATGCGCAAGAAATGGTACCGAAACCCCGTATTTACATATCTGCCACTGTGCAGGAGAATCCGGATAGGTGTTTGAGTGTTCGAACCGTAATGCGCAAGAAATGGTACCGAAACCCCGTATTTACATATCTGCCACTGTGCAGGAGAATCCGCATAGGTGTTCGAGTGTTCGAACCGTATTACGCAAGAAATGGTATGTAAACCCCGTATTTACATATCTGCCACTGTGTAGGAGAATCCGCATAGGTGTTCGAGTGTTCGAACCGTATTGCGCATGAAATGGTATGTAAACCCCGTATTTACATATCTGCCACTGTGTAGGAGAATCCGTATAGGTGTTCGAGTGTTCGAACCGTAATGCGCAAGAAATGGTATGTAAACCCCGTATTTACATATCTGCCACTGTGTAGGAGAATCCGTATAGGTGTTCGAGTGTTCGAACCGTAATGCGCAAGAAATGGTACGGAAACCCCGAATTTACATATCTGCCACTGTGCAGGAGAATCCGTATAGATGTTCGAGTGTTCGAACCGTAATGCGCAAGAAATGGTACGGAAACCCCGTATTTACATATCTGCCACTGTGTAGGAGAATCCGTATAGCTGTTCGAGTGTTCGAACCGTAATGCGCAAGAAATGGTACCGAAACCCCGTATTTACATATCTGCCACTGTGTAGGAGAATCCGCATAGGTGTTCGAGTGTTCGAACCGTAATGCGCAAGAAATGGTATGTAAATCCCGTATTTACATATTTGCCACTATGCAGGAGAATCCGTATATGTGTTCGAGTGTTCGAACCGTAATGCCCAAGAAATGGTACGGAAACCCCGTATTTACATATCTGCCACTGTGCAGGAGAATCCGCATAGGTGTTCGAGTGTTCGAACCGTAATGCGCAAGAAATGGTATGTAAACCCCGTATTTACATATCTGCCACTGTGTAGGAGAATCCGCATAGGTGTTCGAGTGTTCGAACCGTAATGCGCAAGAAATGGTATGTAAACCCCGTATTTACATATCTGCCACTGTGCAGGAGAATCCGTATAGGTGTTCGAGTGTTCCAACCGTAATGCGCAAGAAATGGTACCGAAACCCCGTATTTACATATCTGCCACTGTGCAGGAGAATCCGTATAGGTGTTCGAGTGTTCGAACCGTAATGCGCAAGAAATGGTACCGAAACCCCGTATTTACATATCTGCCACTGTGCAGGAGAATCCGCGTAGGTGTTCGAGTGTTCGAACCGTAATGCGCAAGAAATGGTATGTAAACCTCGTATTTACATATCTGCCACTATGCAGGAGAATCCGTGTAGGTGTTCGAGTGTTCGAACCGTAATGCGCATGAAATGGTATGTAAACCCCGTATTTACATATCTGCCACTGTGCAGGAGAATCCGTATATGTGTTCGAGTGTTCGAACCGTAATGCGCATGAAATGGTACGGAAACCCCGTATTTACATATCTGCCACTGTGCAGGAGAATCCGCATAGTTGTTCGAGTGTTCGAATCGTAATGCGCAAGAAATGGTATGTAAACCCCGTATTTACATATCTGTCATTGTGCAGGAGAATCCGCATAGGTGTTCGAGTGTTCGAACCGTAATGCGCAAGAAATGGTATGTAAACCCCGTATTTACATATCTGCCACTGTGCAGGAGAATCCGTATAGGTGTTCGAGTGTTCCAACCGTAATGCGCAAGAAATGGTACCGAAACCCCGTATTTACATATCTGCCACTGTGCAGGAGAATCCGTATAGGTGTTCGAGTGTTCGAACCGTAATGCGCAAGAAATGGTACCGAAACCCCGTATTTACATATCTGCCACTGTGCAGGAGAATCCGCATAGGTGTTCGAGTGTTCGAACCGTAATGCGCAAGAAATGGAATGTAAACCCCGTATTTACATATCTGCCACTGTGCAGGAGAATCCGCATAGGTGTTCGAGTGTTCGAACCGTAATGCGCAAGAAATGGTATGTAAACCCCGTATTTACATATCTGCCACTGTGCAGGAGAATCCGTATAGGTGTTCGAGTGTTCCAACCGTAATGCGCAAGAAATGGTACCGAAACCCCGTATTTACATATCTGCCACTGTGCAGGAGAATCCGTATAGGTGTTCGAGTGTTCGAACCGTAATGCGCAAGAAATGGTACCGAAACCCCGTATTTACATATCTGCCACTGTGCAGGAGAATCCGGATAGGTGTTCGAGTGTTCGAACCGTAATGCGCAAGAAATGGTACCGAAACCTCGTATTTACATATCTGCCACTGTGTAGGAGAATCGGCATAGGTGTTCGAGTGTTCGAACCGTAATGCGCAAGAAATGGTATGTAAACCCCGTATTTACATATCTGCAACTGTGCAGGAGAATCAGCATAGGTGTTCGAGTGTTCGAACCGTAATGCGCAAGAAATGGTATGTAAACCCCGTATTTACATATCTGCCACTGTGCAGGAGAATCCGTATAGGTGTTCGAGTGTTCCAACCGTAATGCGCAAGAAATGGTACCGAAACCCCGTATTTACATATCTGCCACTGTGCAGGAGAATCCGTATAGGAGTTCGAGTGTTCGAACCGTAATGCGCAAGAAATGGTACCGAAATCCCGTATTTACATATCTGCCACTGTGTAGGAGAATCCGGATAGGTGTTCGAGTGTTCGAACCGTAATGCGAAAGAAATGGTACCGAAACCCCGTATTTACATATCTGCCACTGTGCAGGAGAATCTGCATAGGTGTTCGAGTGTTCGAACCGTATTGCGCAAGAAATGGTATGTAAACCCCGTATTTACATATCTGCCACTGTGCAGGAGAATCCGTATAGGTGTTCGAGTGTTCGAACCGTAATGCGCAAGAAATGGTACCGAAACCCCGTATTTACATATCTGCCACTGTGCAGGATAATCCGCATAGGTGTTCGAGTGTTCGAACCGTATTGCGCATGAAATGGTATGTGAACCCCGTATTTACATATCTGCCACTGTGTAGGAGAATCCGTATAGGTGTTCGAGTGTTCGAACCGTAATGCGCAAGAAATGGTATGTAAACCCCGTATTTACATATCTGCCACTTTGCAGGAGAATCCGTATAGGTGTTCGAGTGTTCCAACCGTAATGCGCAAGAAATGGTACCGAAACCCCGTATTTACATATCTGCCACTGTGCAGGAGAATCCGTATAGGTGTTCGAGTGTTCGAACCGTAATGCGCAAGAAATGGTACCGAAACCCCGTATTTACGTATCTGCCACTGTGCAGGAGAATCCGGATAGGTGTTTGAGTGTTCGAACCGTAATGCGCAGGAAATGGTACCGAAACCCCGTATTTACATATCTGCCACTGTGCAGGAGAATCCGCATAGGTGTTCGAGTGTTCGAACCGTATTGCGCAAGAAATGGTACGTAAACCCCGTATTTACATATCTGCCACTGTGCAGGAGAATCCGTATAGGTGTTCGAGTGTTCGAACCGTAATGCGCAAGAAATGGTACGGAAACCCCGTATTTACATATCTGCCACTGTGCAGGAGAATCCGTATAGGTGTTCGAGTGTTCGAACCGTAATGCGCAAGAAATGGTACGGAAACCCCGTATTTACATATCTGCCACTGTGTAGGAGAATCTGTATAGCTGTTCGAGTGTTCGAACCGTAATGCGCAAGAAATGGTACCGAAACCCCGTATTTACATATCTGCCACTGTGTTGGAGAATCTGCATAGGTGTTCGAGTGTTCGAACCGTAATGCGCATGAAATGGTATGTAAACCCCGTATTTACATATCTGCCACTGTGCAAGAGAATCCGTATATGTGTTCGAGTGTTCGAACCGTAATGCGCAAGAAATGGTACGGAAACCCCGTATTTACATATCTGCCACTGTGCAGGAGAATCCGCATAGGTGTTCGAGTGTTCGAACCGTAATGCGCAAGAAATGGTATGTAAACCCCGTATTTACATATCTGCCACTGTGCAGGAGAATCCGTATAGGTGTTCGAGTGTTCCAACCGTAATGCGCAAGAAATGGTACCGAAACCCCGTATTTACATATCTGCCACTGTGCAGGAGTATCCGTATAGGTGTTCGAGTGTTCGAACCGTAATGCGCAAGAAATGGTACCGAAACACCGTATTTACATATCTGCCACTGTGCAGGAGAATCCGGATAGGTGTTCGAGTGTTCGAACCGTAATGCGCAAGAAATGGTACCGAAACCCCGTATTTACATATCTGCCACTGTGTAGGAGAATCGGCATAGGTGTTCGAGTGTTCGAACCGTAATGCGCAAGAAATGGTATGTAAACCCCGTATTTACATATCTGCAACTGTGCAGGAGAATCAGCATAGGTGTTCGAGTGTTCGAACCGTAATGCGCAAGAAATGGTATGTAAACCCCGTATTTACATATCTGCCACTGTGCAGGAGAATCCGTATAGGTGTTCGAGTGTTCCAACCGTAATGCGCAAGAAATGGTACCGAAACCCCGTCTTTACATATCTGCCACTGTGCAGGAGAATCCGTATAGGTGTTCGAGTGTTCGAACCGTAATGCGCAAGAAATGGTACCGAAATCCCGTATTTACATATCTGCCACTGTGTAGGAGAATCCGGATAGGTGTTCGAGTGTTCGAACCGTAATGCGAAAGAAATGGTACCGAAACCCCGTATTTACATATCTGCCACTGTGCAGGAGAATCTGCATAGGTGTTCGAGTGTTCGAACCGTATTGCGCAAGAAATGGTATGTAAACCCCTTATTTACATATCTGCCACTGTGCAGGAGAATCCGTATAGGTGTTCGAGTGTTCGAACCGTAATGCGCAAGAAATGGTACCGAAACCCCGTATTTACGTATCTGCCACTGTGCAGGATAATCCGTATAGGTGTTCGAGTGTTCGAACCGTATTGCGCATGAAATGGTATGTAAACCCCGTATTTACATATCTGCCACTGTGCAGGAGAATCCGTATAGGTGTTCGAGTGTTCCAACCGTAATGCGCAGGAAATGGTACCGAAACCCCGTATTTACATATCTGCCACTGTGCAGGAGAATCCGTATAGGTGTTCGAGTGTTCGAACCGTAATGCGCAAGAAATGGTACCGAAACCCCGTATTTACATATCTGCCACTGTGCAGGAGAATCCGGATAGGTGTTCGAGTGTTCGAACCGTAATGCGCAAGAAATGGTACCGAAACCCCGTATTTACATATCTGCCACTGTGTGGGAGAATCGGCATAGGTGTTCGAGTGTTCGAACCGTAATGCGCAAGAAATGGTATGTAAACCCCGTATTTACATATCTGCAACTGTGCAGGAGAATCAGCATAGGTGTTCGAGTGTTCGAACCGTAATGCGCAAGAAATGGTATGTAAACCCCGTATTTACATATCTGCCACTGTGCAGGAGAATCCGTATAGGTGTTCGAGTGTTCCAACCGTAATGCGCAAGAAATGGTACCGAAACCCCGTCTTTACATATCTGCCACTGTGCAGGAGAATCCGTATAGGTGTTCGAGTGTTCGAACCGTAATGCGCAAGAAATGGTACCGAAATCCCGTATTTACATATCTGCCACTGTGTAGGAGAATCCGGATCGGTGTTCGAGTGTTCGAACCGTAATGCGAAAGAAATGGTACCGAAACCCCGTATTTACATATCTGCCACTGTGCAGGAGAATCTGCATAGGTGTTCGAGTGTTCGAACCGTATTGCGCAAGAAATGGTATGTAAACCCCGTATTTACATATCTGCCACTGTGCAGGAGAATCCGTATAGGTGTTCGAGTGTTCGAACCGTAATGCGCAAGAAATGGTACCGAAATCCCGTATTTACATATCTGCCACTGTGTAGGAGAATCCGGATCGGTGTTCGAGTGTTCGAACCGTAATGCGAAAGAAATGGTACCGAAACCCCGTATTTACATATCTGCCACTGTGCAGGAGAATCTGCATAGGTGTTCGAGTGTTCGAACCGTATTGCGCATGAAATGGTATGTGAACCCCGTATTTACATATCTGCCACTGTGTAGGAGAATCCGTATAGGTGTTCGAGTGTTCGAACCGTAATGCGCAAGAAATGGTATGTAAACCCCGTATTTATATATCTGCCACTTTGCAGGAGAATCCGTATAGGTGTTCGAGTGTTCCAACCGTAATGCGCAAGAAATGGTACCGAAACCCCGTATTTACATATCTGCCACTGTGCAGGAGAATCCGTATAGGTGTTCGAGTGTTCGAACCGTAATGCGCAAGAAATGGTACCGAAACCCCGTATTTACATATCTGCCACTGTGCAGGAGAATCCGGATAGGTGTTTGAGTGTTCGAACCGTAATGCGCAGGAAATGGTACCGAAACCCTGTATTTACATATCTGCCACTGTGCAGGAGAATCCGCATAGGTGTTCGAGTGTTCGAACCGTATTGCGCAAGAAATGGTACGTAAACCCCGTATTTACATATCTGCCACTGTGCAGGAGAATCCGTATAGGTGTTCGAGTGTTCGAACCGTAATGCGCAAGAAATGGTACGGAAACCCCGTATTTACATATCTGCCACTGTGCAGGAGAATCCGTATAGGTGTTCGAGTGTTCGAACCGTAATGCGCAAGAAATGGTACGGAAACCCCGTATTTACATATCTGCCACTGTGTAGGAGAATCTGTATAGCTGTTCGAGTGTTCGAACCGTAATGCGCAAGAAATGGTACCGAAACCCCGTATTTACATATCTGCCACTGTGTTGGAGAATCTGCATAGGTGTTCGAGTGTTCGAACCGTAATGCGCATGAAATGGTATGTAAACCCCGTATTTACATATCTGCCACTGTGCAAGAGAATCCGTATATGTGTTCGAGTGTTCGAACCGTAATGCGCAAGAAATGGTACGGAAACCCCGTATTTACATATCTGCCACTGTGCAGGAGAATCCGCATAGGTGTTCGAGTGTTCGAACCGTAATGCGCAAGAAATGGTATGTAAACCCCGTATTTACATATCTGCCACTGTGCAGGAGAATCCGTATAGGTGTTCGAGTGTTCCAACCGTAATGCGCAAGAAATGGTACCGAAACCCCGTATTTACATATCTGCCACTGTGCAGGAGAATCCGTATAGGTGTTCGAGTGTTCGAACCGTAATGCGCAAGAAATGGTACCGAAACCCCGTATTTACATATCTGCCACTGTGCAGGAGAATCCGGATAGGTGTTCGAGTGTTCGAACCGTAACGCGCAAGAAATGGTACCGAAACCCCGTATTTACATATCTGCCACTGTGTAGGAGAATCGGCATAGGTGTTCGAGTGTTCGAACCGTAATGCGCAAGAAATGGTATGTAAACCCCGTATTTACATATCTGCAACTGTGCAGGAGAATCAGCATAGGTGTTCGAGTGTTCGAACCGTAATGCGCAAGAAATGGTATGTAAACCCCGTATTTACATATCTGCCACTGTGCAGGAGAATCCGTATAGGTGTTCGAGTGTTCCAACCGTAATGCGCAAGAAATGGTACCGAAACCCCGTCTTTACATATCTGCCACTGTGCAGGAGAATCCGTATAGGTGTTCGAGTGTTCGAACCATAATGCGCAAGAAATGGTACCGAAATCCCGTATTTACATATCTGCCACTGTGTAGGAGAATCCGGATAGGTGTTCGAGTGTTCGAACCGTAATGCGAAAGAAATGGTACCGAAACCCCGTATTTACATATTTGCCACTGTGCAGGAGAATCTGCATAGGTGTTCGAGTGTTCGAACCGTATTGCGCAAGAAATGGTATGTAAACCCCGTATTTACATATCTGCCACTGTGCAGGAGAATCCGTATAGGTGTTCGAGTGTTCGAACCGTAATGCGCAAGAAATGGTACCGAAACCCCGTATTTACGTATCTGCCACTGTGCAGGATAATCCGTATAGGTGTTCGAGTGTTCGAACCGTATTGCGCATGAAATGGTATGTAAACCCCGTATTTACATATCTGCCACTGTGCAGGAGAATCCGTATAGGTGTTCGAGTGTTCCAACCGTAATGCGCAGGAAATGGTACCGAAACCCCGTATTTACATATCTGCCACTGTGCAGGAGAATCCGTATAGGTGTTCGAGTGTTCGAACCGTAATGCGCAAGAAATGGTACCGAAACCCCGTATTTACATATCTGCCACTGTGCAGGAGAATCCGGATAGGTGTTCGAGTGTTCGAACCGTAATGCGCAAGAAATGGTACCGAAACCCCGTATTTACATATCTGCCACTGTGTGGGAGAATCGGCATAGGTGTTCGAGTGTTCGAACCGTAATGCGCAAGAAATGGTATGTAAACCCCGTATTTACATATCTGCAACTGTGCAGGAGAATCAGCATAGGTGTTCGAGTGTTCGAACCGTAATGCGCAAGAAATGGTATGTAAACCCCGTATTTACATATCTGCCACTGTGCAGGAGAATCCGTATAGGTGTTCGAGTGTTCCAACCGTAATGCGCAAGAAATGGTACCGAAACCCCGTCTTTACATATCTGCCACTGTGCAGGAGAATCCGTATAGGTGTTCGAGTGTTCGAACCGTAATGCGCAAGAAATGGTACCGGAATCCCGTATTTACATATCTGCCACTGTGTAGGAGAATCCGGATCGGTGTTCGAGTGTTCGAACCGTAATGCGAAAGAAATGGTACCGAAACCCCGTATTTACATATCTGCCACTGTGCAGGAGAATCTGCATAGGTGTTCGAGTGTTCGAACCGTATTGCGCAAGAAATGGTATGTAAACCCCGTATTTACATATCTGCCACTGTGCAGGAGAATCCGTATAGGTGTTCGAGTGTTCGAACCGTAATGCGCAAGAAATGGTACCGAAACCCCGTATTTACGTATCTGCCACTGTGCAGGATAATCCGCATAGGTGTTCGAGTGTTCGAACCGTATTGCGCATGAAATGGTATGTAAACCCCGTATTTACATATCTGCCACTGTGTAGGAGAATCCGTATAGGTGTTCGAGTGTTCGAACCGTAATGCGCAAGAAATGGTATGTAAACCCCGTATTTACATATCTGCCACTGTGCAGGAGAATCCGTATAGGTGTTCGAGTGTTCCAACCGTAATGCGCAAGAAATGGTACCGAAACCCCGTATTTACATATCTGCCACTGTGCAGGAGAATCCGTATAGGTGTTCGAGTGTTCGAACCGTAATGCGCAAGAAATGGTACCGAAACCCCGTATTTACATATCTGCCACTGTGCAGGAGAATCCGGATAGGTGTTTGAGTGTTCGAACCGTAATGCGCAAGAAATGGTACCGAAACCCCGTATTTACATATCTGCCACTGTGCCGGAGAATCCGCATAGGTGTTCGAGTGTTCGAACCGTCTTGCGCAAGAAATGGTATGTAAACCCCGTATTTACATATCTGCCACTGTGCAGGAGAATCCGTATAGGTGTTCGAGTGTTCGAACCGTAATGCGCAAGAAATGGTATGGAAACCCCGTATTTACATATCTGCCACTGTGCAGGAGAATCCGTATAGGTGTTCGAGTGTTCGAACCGTAATGCGCAAGAAATGGTACGGAAACCCCGTATTTACATATCTGCCACTGTGTAGGAGAATCTGTATAGCTGTTCGAGTGTTCGAACCGTAATGCGCAAGAAATGGTACCGAAACCCCGTATTTACATATCTGCCACTGTGTAGGAGAATCTGCATAGGTGTTCGAGTGTTCGAACCGTAATGCGCATGAAATGGTATGTAAACCCCGTATTTACATATCTGCCACTGTGCAAGAGAATCCGTATATGTGTTCGAGTGTTCGAACCGTAATGCGCAAGAAATGGTACGGAAACCCCGTATTTACATATCTGCCACTGTGCAGGAGAATCCGCATAGGTGTTCGAGTGTTCGAACCGTATTGCGCAAGAAATGGTATGTAAACCCCGTATTTACATATCTGCCACTGTGCAGGAGAATCTGCATAGGTGTTCGAGTGTTCGAACCGTATTGCGCAAGAAATGGTATGTAAACCCCGTATTTACATATCTGCCACTGTGCAGGAGAATCCGTATAGGTGTTCGAGTGTTCCAACCGTAATGCGCAAGAAATGGTACCGAAACCCCGTATTTACATATCTGCCACTGTGCAGGAGAATCCGTATAGGTGTTCGAGTGTTCGAACCGTAATGCGCAAGAAATGGTACCGAAACCCCGTATTTACATATCTGCCACTGTGCAGGAGAATCCGCATAGGTGTTCGAGTGTTCGAACCGTAATGCGCAAGAAATGGTACCGAAACCCCGTATTTACATATCTGCCACTGTGCAGGAGAATCTGCATAGGTGTTCGAGTGTTCGAACCGTATTGCGCAAGAAATGGTATGTAAACCCCGTATTTACATATCTGCCACTGTGCAGGAGAATCCGTATAGGAGTTCGAGTGTTCGAACCGTAATGCGCAAGAAATGGTACCGAAACCCCGTATTTACATATCTGCCACTGTGCAGGAGAATCCGCATAGGTGTTCGAGTGTTCGAACCGTAATGCGCAAGAAATGGTACCGAAACCCCGTATTTACATATCTGCCACTGTGCAGGAGAATCCGGATAGGTGTTTGAGTGTTCGAACCGTAATGCGCAAGAAATGGTACCGAAACCCCGTATTTACATATCTGCCACTGTGCAGGAGAATCCGCATAGGTGTTCGAGTGTTCGAACCGTATTGCGCAAGAAATGGTATGTAAACCCCGTATTTACATATCTGCCACTGTGCAGGAGAATCCGTATAGGTGTTCGAGTGTTCCAACCGTAATGCGCAAGAAATGGTATGGAAACCCCGTATTTACATATCTGCCACTGTGCAGGAGAATCCGTATAGGTGTTCGAGTGTTCGAACCGTAATGCGCAAGAAATGGTACCGAAACCCTGTATTTACGTATCTGCCACTGTGTAGGAGAATCCGCATAGGTGTACGAGTGTTCGAACCGTAATGCGCAAGAAATGGTATGTAAACCCCGTATTTACATATCTGCCACTGTGCAGGAGAATCCGTATATGTGTTCGAGTGTTCGAACCGTAATGCGCAAGAAATGGTATGTAAACCTCGTATTTACATATCTGCCACTGTGCAGGAGAATCCGCATAGGTGTTCGAGTGTTCGAACCGTAATGCGCATGAAATGGTATGTAAACCCTGTATTTACATATCTGCCACTGTGCAGGAGAATCCGTATATGTGTTCGAGTGTTCGAACCGTAATGCGCAAGAAATGGTATGTAAACCTCGTATTTACATATCTGCCACTGTGCATGAGAATCCGCATAGGTGTTCGAGTGTTCGAACCGTAATGCGCAAGAAATGGTATGTAAACCCCGTATTTACATATCTGCCACTGTGCAGGAGAATCCGCATAGGTGTTCGAGTGTTCGAACCGTAATGCCCAAGAAATGGTATGTAAACCCCGTATTTACATATCTGCCACTGTGCAGGAGAATCCGTATAGGTGTTCGAGTGTTCCAACCGTAATGCGCAAGAAACGGTACCGAAACCCCGTATTTACATATCTGCCACTGTGCAGGAGAATCCGTATAGGTGTTCGAGTGTTCGAACCGTAATGCGCAAGAAATGGTACCGAAACCCCGTATTTACATATCTGCCACTGTGTAGGAGAATCCGCATAGGTGTTCGAGTGTTCGAACCGTAATGCGCAAGAAATGGTACCGAAACCCCGTATTTACATATCTGCCACTGTGCAGGAGAATCTGCGTAGGTGTTCGAGTGTTCGAACCGTATTGCGCAAGAAATGGTATGTAAACCCCGTATTTACATATCTGCCACTGTGCAGGAGAATCCGTATAGGTGTTCGAGTGTTCGAACCGTAATGCGCAAGAAGTGGTACCGAAACCCCGTATTTACATATCTGCCACTGTGCAGGATAATCCGTATAGGTGTTCGAGTGTTCGAACCGTAATGCGCAAGAAATGGTACCGAAACCCCGTATTTACATATCTGCCACTGTGCAGGAGAATCCGCATAGGTGTTCGAGTGTTCGAACTGTAATGCGCAAGAAATGGTATGTAAACCTCGTATTTACATATCTGCCACTGTCCAGGAGAATCCGCATAGGTGTTCGAGTGTTCGAACCGTAATGCGCAAGAAATGGTATGTAAACCCCGTATTTACATATCTGCCACTGTGCAGGAGAATCCGTATAGGTGTTCGAGTGTTCGAACCGTAATGCGCAAGAAATGGTACCGAAACCCCGTATTTACATATCTGCCACTGTGCAGGAGAATCCGTATAGGTGTTCGAGTGTTCGAACCGTAATGCGCAAGAAATGGTACCGAAACCCCGTATTTACATATCTGCCACTGTGCAGGAGAATCCGGATAGGTGTTCGAGTGTTCGAACCGTAATGCGCAAGAAATGGTACTGAAACCCCGTATTTACATATCTGCCACTGTGTAGGAGAATCGGCATAGGTGTTCTAGTGTTCGAACCGTAATGCGCAAGAAATGGTATGTAAACCCCGTATTTACATATCTGCAACTGTGCAGGAGAATCAGCATAGGTGTTCGAGTGTTCGAACCGTAATGCGCAAGAAATGGTATGTAAACCCCGTATTTACATATCTGCCACTGTGTAGGAGAATCGGCATAGGTGTTCGAGTGTTCCAACCGTAATGCGCAAGAAATGGTACCGAAACCCCGTATTTACATATCTGCCACTGTGCAGGAGAATCCGCATAGGTGTTCGAGTGTTCGAACCGTAATGCGCAAGAAAATGGTACCGAAACCCCGTATTTACATATCTGCCACTGTGCAGGAGAATCCGGATAGGTGTTTGAGTGTTCGAACCGTAATGCGCAAGAAATGGTACCGAAACCCCGTATTTACATATCTGCCACTGTGCAGGAGAATCCGCATAGGTGTTCGAGTGTTCGAACCGTATTGCGCAAGAAATGGTATGTAAACCCCGTATTTACATATCTGCCACTGTGCAGGAGAATCCGTATAGGTGTTCGAGTGTTCGAACCGTAATGCGCAAGAAATGGTATGGAAACCCCGTATTTACATATCTGCCACTGTGCAGGAGAATCCGTATAGGTGTTCGAGTGTTCGAACCGTAATGCGCAAGAAATGGTACCGAAACCCTGTATTTACGTATCTGCCACTGTGTAGGAGAATCCGCATAGGTGTACGAGTGTTCGAACCGTAATGCGCAAGAAATGGTATGTAAACCCCGTATTTACATATCTGCCACTGTGCAGGAGAATCCGTATATGTGTTCGAGTGTTCGAACCGTAATGCGCAAGAAATGGTACGGAAACCCCGTATTTACATATCTGCCACTGTGCAGGAGAATCCGCATAGGTGTTCGAGTGTTCGAACCGTAATGCGCAAGAAATGGTATGTAAACCCCGTATTTACATATCTGCCACTGTGCAGGAGAATCCGCATAGGTGTTCGAGTGTCCGAACCGTAATGCGCAAGAAATGGTATGTAAACCCCGTATTTACATATCTGCCACTGTGCAGGAGAATCCGTATAGGTGTTCGAGTGTTCCAACCGTAATGCGCAAGAAATGGTACCGAAACCCCGTATTTACATATCTGCCACTGTGCAGGAGAATCCGTATAGGTGTTCGAGTGTTCGAACCGTAATGCGCAAGAAATGGTACCGAAACCCCGTATTTACATATCTGCCACTGTGCAGGAGAATCCGCATAGGTGTTCGAGTGTTCGAACCGTAATGCGCAAGAAATGGTACCGAAACCCCGTATTTACATATCTGCCACTGTGCAGGAGAATCCGTATAGGTGTTCGAGTGTTCGAACCGTAATGCGCAAGAAATGGTACCGAAACCCCGTATTTACATATCTGCCACTGTGCAGGAGAATCCGGATAGGTGTTTGAGTGTTCGAACCGTAATGCGCAAGAAATGGTACCGAAACCCCGTATTTACATATCTGCCACTGTGCAGGAGAATCCGCATAGGTGTTCGAGTGTTCGAACCGTATTGCGCAAGAAATGGTATGTAAACCCCGTATTTACATATCTGCCACTGTGCAGGAGAATCCGTATAGGTGTTCGAGTGTTCGAACCGTAATGCGCAAGAAATGGTATGGAAACCCCGTATTTACATATCTGCCACTGTGTAGGAGAATCCGTATAGGTGTTCGAGTGTTCGAACCGTAATGCGCAAGAAATGGTACCGAAACCCTGTATTTACATATCTGCCACTGTGTAGGAGAATCCGCATAGGTGTTCGAGTGTTCGAACCGTAATGCGCAAGAAATGTTATGTAAACCCCGTATTTACATATCTGCCACTGTGCAGGAGAATCCGTATATGTGTTCGAGTGTTCGAACCGTAATGCGCAAGAAATGGTACGGAAACCCCGTATTTACATATCTGCCACTGTGCAGGAGAATCCGGATAGGTGTTCGAGTGTTCGAACCGTAATGCGCAAGAAATGGTACCGAAACCCCGTATTTACATATCTGCCACTGTGTAGGAGAATCGGCATAGGTGTTCGAGTGTTCGAACCGTAATGCGCAAGAAATGGTATGTAAACCCCGTATTTACATATCTGCAACTGTGCAGGAGAATCAGCATAGGTGTTCGAGTGTTCGAACCGTAATGCGCAAGAAATGGTATGTAAACCCCGTATTTACATATCTGCCACTGTGCAGGAGAATCCGTATAGGTGTTCGAGTGTTCCAACCGTAATGCGCAAGAAATGTTACCGAAACCCCGTATTTACATATCTGCCACTGTGCAGGAGAATCCGTATAGGTGTTCGAGTGTTCGAATCGTAATGCGCAAGAAATGGTACCGAAATCCCGTATTTACATATCTGCCACTGTGTAGGAGAATCCGGATAGGTGTTCGAGTGTTCGAACCGTAATGCGAAAGAAATGGTACCGAAACCCCGTATTTACATATCTGCCACTGTGCAGGAGAATCTGCATAGGTGTTCGAGTGTTCGAACCGTATTGCGCAAGAACTGGTATGGAAACCCCGTATTTACATATCTGCCACTGTGCAGGAGAATCCGTATAGGTGTTCGAGTGTTCGAACCGTAATGCGCAAGAAATGGTACCGAAACCCTGTATTTACATATCTGCCACTGTGTAGGAGAATCCGCATAGGTGTTCGAGTGTTCGAACCGTAATGCGCAAGAAATGGTATGTAAACCCCGTATTTACATATCTGCCACTGTGCAGGAGAATCCGTATAGGTGTTCGAGTGTTCGAACCGTAATGCGCAAGAAATGGTATGGAAACCCCGTATTTACATATCTGCCACTGTGCAGGAGAATCCGTATAGGTGTTCGAGTGTTCGAACCGTAATGCGCAAGAAATGGTACCGAAACCCTGTATTTACATATCTGCCACTGTGTAGGAGAATCCGCATAGGTGTTCGAGTGTTCGAACCGTAATGCGCAAGAAATGGTATGTAAACCCCGTATTTACTTATCTGCCACTGTGCAGGAGAATCCGTATATGTGTTCGAGTGTTCGAACCGTAATGCGCAAGAAATGGTACGGAAACCCCGTATTTACATATCTGCCACTGTGCAGGAGAATCCGGATAGGTGTTCGAGTGTTCGAACCGTAATGCGCAAGAAATGGTACCGAAACCCCGTATTTACATATCTGCCACTGTGTAGGAGAATCGGCATAGGTGTTCGAGTGTTCGAACCGTAATGCGCAAGAAATGGTATGTAAACCCCGTATTTACATATCTGCAACTGTGCAGGAGAATCAGCATAGGTGTTCGAGTGTTCGAACCGTAATGGGCAAGAAATGGTATGTAAACCCCGTATTTACATATCTGCCACTGTGCAGGAGAATCCGTATAGGTGTTCGAGTGTTCCAACCGTAATGCGCAAGGAATGTTACCGAAACCCCGTATTTACATATCTGCCACTGTGCAGGAGAATCCGTATAGGTGTTCGAGTGTTCGAACCGTAATGCGCAAGAAATGGTACCGAAATCCCGTATTTACATATCTGCCACTATGTAGGAGAATCCGGATAGGTGTTCGAGTGTTCGAACCGTAATGCGAAAGAAATGGTACCGAAACCCCGTATTTACATATCTGCCACTGTGCAGGAGAATCTGCATAGGTGTTCGAGTGTTCGAACCGTATTGCGCAAGAAATGGTATGTAAACCCCGTATTTACATATCTGCCACTGTGCAGGAGAATCCGTATAGGTGTTCGAGTGTTCGAACCGTAATGCGCAAGAAATGGTACCGAAACCCCGTATTTACATATCTGCCACTGTGCAGGAGAATCCGTATAGGTGTTCGAGTGTTCGAACCGTAATGCGCAAGAAATGGTATGGAAACCCCGTATTTACATATCTGCCACTGTGCAGGAGAATCCGTATAGGTGTTCGAGTGTTCGAACCGTAATGCGCAAGAAATGGTACGGAAACCCCGTATTTACATATCTGCCACTGTGTAGGAGAATCCGTATAGCTGTTCGAGTGTTCGAACCGTAATGCGCAAGAAATGGTACCGAAACCCCGTATTTACATATCTGCCACTGTGTAGGAGAATCCGCATAGGTGTTCGAGTGTTCGAACCGTAATGCGCAAGAAATGGTATGTAAATCCCGTATTTACATATCTGCCACTGTGCAGGAGAATCCGTATATGTGTTCGAGTGTTCGAACCGTAATGCGCAAGAAATGGTACGGAAACCCCGTATTTACATATCTGCCACTGTGCAGGAGAATCCGCATAGGTGTTCGAGTGTTCGAACCGTAATGCGCAAGAAATGGTATGTAAACCCCGTATTTACATATCTGCCACTGTGCAGGAGAATCCGCATAGGTGTTCGAGTGTTCGAACCGTAATGCGCAAGAAATGGTATGTAAACCCCGTATTTACATATCTGCCACTGTGCAGGAGAATCCGTATAGGTGTTCGAGTGTTCCAACCGTAATGCGCAAGAAATGGTACCGAAACCCCGTATTTACATATCTGTCACTGTGCAGGAGAATCCGTATAGGTGTTCGAGTGTTCGAACCGTATTGCGCAAGAAATGGTACCGAAACCCCGTATTTACATATCTGCCACTGTGCAGGAGAATCCGGATAGGTGTTTGATTGTTCGAACCGTAATGCGCAAGAAATGGTACCGAAACCCCGTATTTACATATCTGCCACTGTGCAGGAGAATCCGCATAGGTGTTCGAGTGTTCGAACCGTATTGCGCAAGAAATGGTATGTAAACCCCGTATTTACATATCTGCCACTGTGCAGGAGAATCCGTATAGGTGTTCGAGTGTTCGAACCGTAATGCGCAAGAAATGGTATGGAAACCCCGTATTTACATATCTGCCACTGTGCAGGAGAATCCGTATAGGTGTTCGAATGTTCGAACCGTAATGCGCAAGAAATGGTACGGAAACCCCGTATTTACATATCTGCCACTGTGTAGGAGAATCCGTATAGCTGTTCGAGTGTTCGAACCGTAATGCGCAAGAAATGGTACCGAAACCCCGTATTTACATATCTGCCATTGTGTAGGAGAATCCACATAGGTGTTCGAGTGTTCGAACCGTAATGCGCAAAAAATGGTATGTAAACCCCGTATTTACATATCTGCCACTGTGCAGGAGAATCCGTATATGTGTTCGAGTGTTCGAACCGTAATGCGCAAGAAATGGTACGGAAACCCCGTATTTACATATCTGCCACTGTGCAGGAGAATCCGCATAGGTGTTCGAGTGTTCGAACCGTAATGCGCAAGAAATGGTATGTAAACCCCGTATTTACATATCTGCCACTGTGCAGGAGAATCCGCATAGGTGTTCGAGTGTTCGAACCGTAATGCGCAAGAAATGGTATGTAAACCCCGTATTTACATATCTGCCACTGTGCAGGAGAATCCGTATAGGTGTTCGAGTGTTCCAACCGTAATGCGCAAGAAATGGTACCGAAACCCCGTATTTACATATCTGCCACTGTACAGGAGAATCCGTATAGGTGTTCGAGTGTTCGAACCGTAATGCGCAAGAAATGGTACCGAAACCCCGTATTTACATATCTGCCACTGTGCAGGAGAATCCGCATAGGTGTTCGAGTGTTCGAACCGTAATGCGCAAGAAATGGTACCGAAACCCCGTATTTACATATCTGCCACTGTGCAGGAGAATCTGCATAGGTGTTCGAGTGTTCGAACCGTATTGCGCAAGAAATGGTATGTAAACCCCGTATTTACATATCTGCCACTGTGCAGGAGAATCCGTATAGGTGTTCGAGTGTTCGAACCGTAATGCGCAAGAAGTGGTACCGAAACCCCGTATTTACATATCTGCCACTGTGCAGGATAATCCGCATAGGTGTTCGAGTGTTCGAACCGTATTGCGGATGAAATGGTATGTAAACCCCGTATTTACATATCTGCCACTGTGTAGGAGAATCCGTATAGGTGTTCGAGTGTTCGAACCGTAATGCGTAAGAAATGGTATGTAAACCCCGTATTTACATATCTGCCACTGTGCAGGAGAATCCGTATAGGTGTTCGAGTGTTCCAACCGTAATGCGCAAGAAATGGTACCGAAACCCCGTATTTACATATCTGCCACTGTGCAGGAGAATCCGTATAGGTGTTCGAGTGTTCGAACCGTAATGCGCAAGAAATGGTACCGAAACCCCGTATTTACATATCTGCCACTGTGCAGGAGAATCCGGATAGGTGTTTGAGTGTTCGAACCGTAATGCGCAAGAAATGGTACCGAAACCCCGTATTTACATATCTGCCACTGTGCAGGAGAATCCGCATAGGTGTTCGAGTGTTCGAACCGTATTGCGCAAGAAATGGTATGTAAACCCCGTATTTACATATCTGCCACTGTGCAGGAGAATCCGTATAGGTGTTCGAGTGTTCGAACCGTAATGCGCAAGAAATGGTATGGAAACCCCGTATTTACATATCTGCCACTGTGCAGGAGAATCCGTATAGGTGTTCGAGTGTTCGAACCGTAATGCGCAAGAAATGGTACGGAAACCCCGTATTTACATATCTGCCACTGTGTAGGAGAATCCGTATAGCTGTTCGAGTGTTCGAACCGTAATGCGCAAGAAATGGTACCGAAACCCCGTATTTACATATCTGCCATTGTATAGGAGAATCCACATAGGTGTTCGAGTGTTCGAACCGTAATGCGCAAGAAATGGTATGTAAACCCTGTATTTACATATCTGCCACTGTGCAGGAGAATCCGTATATGTGTTCGAGTGTTCGAACCGTAATGCGCAAGAAATGGTACGGAAACCCCGTATTTACATATCTGCCACTGTGCAGGAGAATCCGCATAGGTGTTCGAGTGTTCGAACCGTAATGCGCAAGAAATGGTATGTAAACCCCGTATTTACATATCTGCCACTGTGCAGGAGAATCCGCATAGGTGTTCGAGTGTTCGAACCGTAATGCGCAAGAAATGGTATGTAAACCCCGTATTTACATATCTGCCACTGTGCAGGAGAATCCGTATAGGTGTTCGAGTGTTCCAACCGTAATGCGCAAGAAATGGTACCGAAACCCCGTATTTACATATCTGCCACTGTGCAGGAGAATCCGTATAGGTGTTCGAGTGTTCGAACCGTAATGCGCAAGAAATGGTACCGAAACCCCGTATTTACATATCTGCCACTGTGCAGGAGAATCCGCATAGGTGTTCGAGTGTTCGAACCGTAATGCGCAAGAAATGGTATGTAAACCTCGTATTTACATATCTGCCACTGTGCAGGAGAATCCGCATTGGTGTTCGAGTGTTCGAACCGTAATGCGCAAGAAATGGTATGTAAACCCCGTATTTACATATCTGCCACTGTGCAGGAGAATCCGTATAGGTGTTCGAGTGTTCCAACCGTAATGCGCAAGAAATGGTACCGAAACCCCGTATTTACATATCTGCCACTGTGCAGGAGAATCCGTATAGGTGTTCGAGTGTTCGAACCGTAATGCGCAAGAAATGGTACCGAAACCCCGTATTTACATATCTGCCACTGTGCAGGAGAATCCGCATAGGTGTTCGAGTGTTCGAACCGTAATGCGCAAGAAATGGTACTGAAACCCCGTATTTACATATCTGCCACTGTGTAGGAGAATCGGCATAGGTGTTCGAGTGTTCGAACCGTAATGCGCAAGAAATGGTATGTAAACCCCGTATTTACATATCTACAACTGTGCAGGAGAATCAGCATAGGTGTTCGAGTGTTCGAACCGTAATGCGCAAGAAATGGTATGTAAACCCCGTATTTACATATCTGCCACTGTGTAGGAGAATCGGCATTGGTGTTCGAGTGTTCCAACCGTAATGCGCAAGAAATGGTACCGAAACCCCGTATTTACATATCTGCCACTGTGCAGGAGAATCCGTATAGGTGTTCGAGTGTTCGAACCGTAATGCGCAAGAAATGGTACCGAAACCCCGTATTTACATATCTGCCACTGTGCAAGAGAATCCGGATAGGTGTTTGAGTGTTCGAACCGTAATGCGCAAGAAATGGTACCGAAACCCCGTATTTACATATCTGCCACTGTGCAGGAGAATCCGCATAGGTGTTCGAGTGTTCGAACCGTATTGCGCAAGAAATGGTATGTAAACCCCGTATTTACATATCTGCCACTGTGCAGGAGAATCCGTACAGGTGTTCGAGTGTTCGAACCGTAATGCGCAAGAAATGGTATGGAAACCCCGTATTTACATATCTGCCACTGTGCAGGAGAATCCGTATAGGTGTTCGAGTGTTCGAACCGTAATGCGCAAGAAATGGTACGGAAACCCCGTATTTACATATCTGCCACTGTGTAGGAGAATCCGTATAGCTGTTCGAGTGTTCGAACCGTAATGCGCAAGAAATGGTACCGAAACCCCGTATTTACATATCTGCCATTGTATAGGAGAATCCACATAGGTGTTCGAGTGTTCGAACCGTAATGCGCAAGAAATGGTATGTAAACCCTGTATTTACATATCTGCCACTGTGCAGGAGAATCCGTATATGTGTTCGAGTGTTCGAACCGTAATGCGCAAGAAATGGTACGGAAACCCCGTATTTACATATCTGCCACTGTGCAGGAGAATCCGCATAGGTGTTCGAGTGTTCGAACCGTAATGCGCAAGAAATGGTATGTAAACCCCGTATTTACATATCTGCCACTGTGCAGGAGAATCCGCATAGGTGTTCGAGTGTTCGAACCGTAATGCGCAAGAAATGGTATGTAAACCCCGTATTTACATATCTGCCACTGTGCAGGAGAATCCGTATAGGTGTTCGAGTGTTCCAACCGTAATGCGCAAGAAATGGTACCGAAACCCCGTATTTACATATCTGCCACTGTGCTGGAGAATCCGTATAGGTGTTCGAGTGTTCGAACCGTAATGCGCAAGAAATGGTACCGAAATCCCGTATTTACATATCTGCCACTGTGCAGGAGAATCCGCATAGGTGTTCGAGTGTTCGAACCGTAATGCGCAAGAAATGGTATGTAAACCTCGTATTTACATATCTGCCACTGTGCAGGAGAATCCGCATTGGTGTTCGAGTGTTCGAACCGTAATGCGCAAGAAATGGTATGTAAACCCCGTATTTACATATCTGCCACTGTGCAGGAGAATCCGTATAGGTGTTCGAGTGTTCCAACCGTAATGCGCAAGAAATGGTACCGAAACCCCGTATTTACATATCTGCCACTGTGCAGGAGAATCCGTATAGGTGTTCGAGTGTTCGAATCGTAATGCGCAAGAAATGGTACCGAAACCCCGTATTTACATATCTGCCACTGTGCAGGAGAATCCGCATAGGTGTTCGAGTGTTCGAACCGTAATGCGCAAGAAATGGTACTGAAACCCCGTATTTACATATCTGCCACTGTGTAGGAGAATCGGCATAGGTGTTCGAGTGTTCGAACCGTAATGCGCAAGAAATGGTATGTAAACCCCGTATTTACATATCTACAACTGTGCAGGAGAATCAGCATAGGTGTTCGAGTGTTCGAACCGTAATGCGCAAGAAATGGTATGTAAACCCCGTATTTACATATCTGCCACTGTGTAGGAGAATCGGCATTGGTGTTCGAGTGTTCCAACCGTAATGCGCAAGAAATGGTACCGAAACCCCGTATTTACATATCTGCCACTGTGCAGGAGAATCCGTATAGGTGTTCGAGTGTTCGAACCGTAATGCGCAAGAAATGGTACCGAAACCCCGTATTTACATATCTGCCACTGTGCAAGAGAATCCGGATAGGTGTTTGAGTGTTCGAACCGTAATGCGCAAGAAATGGTACCGAAACCCCGTATTTACATATCTGCCACTGTGCAGGAGAATCCGCATAGGTGTTCGAGTGTTCGAACCGTATTGCGCAAGAAATGGTATGTAAACCCCGTATTTACATATCTGCCACTGTGCAGGAGAATCCGTATAGGTGTTCGAGTGTTCGAACCGTAATGCGCAAGAAATGGTATGGAAACCCCGTATTTACATATCTGCCACTGTGCAGGAGAATCCGTATAGGTGTTCGAGTGTTCGAACCGTAATGCGCAAGAAATGGTACGGAAACCCCGTATTTACATATCTGCCACTGTGTAGGAGAATCCGTATAGCTGTTCGAGTGTTCGAACCGTAATGCGCAAGAAATGGTACCGAAACCCCGTATTTACATATCTGCCATTGTATAGGAGAATCCACATAGGTGTTCGAGTGTTCGAACCGTAATGCGCAAGAAATGGTATGTAAACCCTGTATTTACATATCTGCCACTGTGCAGGAGAATCCGTATATGTGTTCGAGTGTTCGAACCGTAATGCGCAAGAAATGGTACGGAAACCCCGTATTTACATATCTGCCACTGTGCAGGAGAATCCGCATAGGTGTTCGAGTGTTCGAACCGTAATGCGCAAGAAATGGTATGTAAACCCCGTATTTACATATCTGCCACTGTGCAGGAGAATCCGCATAGGTGTTCGAGTGTTCGAACCGTAATGCGCAAGAAATGGTATGTAAACCCCGTATTTACATATCTGCCACTGTGCAGGAGAATCCGTATAGGTGTTCGAGTGTTCCAACCGTAATGCGCAAGAAATGGTACCGAAACCCCGTATTTACATATCTGCCACTGTGCAGGAGAATCCGTATAGGTGTTCGAGTGTTCGAACCGTAATGCGCAAGAAATGGTACCGAAACCCCGTATTTACATATCTGCCACTGTGCAGGAGAATCCGCATAGGTGTTCGAGTGTTCGAACCGTAATGCGCAAGAAATGGTATGTAAACCTCGTATTTACATATCTGCCACTGTGCAGGAGAATCCGCATTGGTGTTCGAGTGTTCGAACCGTAATGCGCAAGAAATGGTATGTAAACCCCGTATTTACATATCTGCCACTGTGCAGGAGAATCCGTATAGGTGTTCGAGTGTTCCAACCGTAATGCGCAAGAAATGGTACCGAAACCCCGTATTTACATATCTGCCACTGTGCAGGAGAATCCGTATAGGTGTTCGAGTGTTCGAATCGTAATGCGCAAGAAATGGTACCGAAACCCCGTATTTACATATCTGCCACTGTGCAGGAGAATCCGCATAGGTGTTCGAGTGTTCGAACCGTAATGCGCAAGAAATGGTACTGAAACCCCGTATTTACATATCTGCCACTGTGTAGGAGAATCGGCATAGGTGTTCGAGTGTTCGAACCGTAATGCGCAAGAAATGGTATGTAAACCCCGTATTTACATATCTACAACTGTGCAGGAGAATCAGCATAGGTGTTCGAGTGTTCGAACCGTAATGCGCAAGAAATGGTATGTAAACCCCGTATTTACATATCTGCCACTGTGTAGGAGAATCGGCATTGGTGTTCGAGTGTTCCAACCGTAATGCGCAAGAAATGGTACCGAAACCCCGTATTTACATATCTGCCACTGTGCAGGAGAATCCGTATAGGTGTTCGAGTGTTCGAACCGTAATGCGCAAGAAATGGTACCGAAACCCCGTATTTACATATCTGCCACTGTGCAAGAGAATCCGGATAGGTGTTTGAGTGTTCGAACCGTAATGCGCAAGAAATGGTACCGAAACCCCGTATTTACATATCTGCCACTGTGCAGGAGAATCCGCATAGGTGTTCGAGTGTTCGAACCGTATTGCGCAAGAAATGGTATGTAAACCCCGTATTTACATATCTGCCACTGTGCAGGAGAATCCGTATAGGTGTTCGAGTGTTCGAACCGTAATGCGCAAGAAATGGTATGGAAACCCCGTATTTACATATCTGCCACTGTGCAGGAGAATCCGTATAGGTGTTCGAGTGTTCGAACCGTAATGCGCAAGAAATGGTACGGAAACCCCGTATTTACATATCTGCCACTGTGTAGGAGAATCCGTATAGCTGTTCGAGTGTTCGAACCGTAATGCGCAAGAAATGGTACCGAAACCCCGTATTTACATATCTGCCATTGTATAGGAGAATCCACATAGGTGTTCGAGTGTTCGAACCGTAATGCGCTAGAAATGGTATGTAAACCCTGTATTTACATATCTGCCACTGTGCAGGAGAATCCGTATATGTGTTCGAGTGTTCGAACCGTAATGCGCAAGAAATGGTACGGAAACCCCGCATTTACATATCTGCCACTGTGCAGGAGAATCCGCATAGGTGTTCGAGTGTTCGAACCGTAATGCGCAAGAAATGGTATGTAAACCCCGTATTTACATATCTGCCACTGTGCAGGAGAATCCGCATAGGTGTTCGAGTGTTCGAACCGTAATGCGCAAGAAATGGTATGTAAACCCCGTATTTACATATCTGCCACTGTGCAGGAGAATCCGTATAGGTGTTCGAGTGTTCCAACCGTAATGCGCAAGAAATGGTACCGAAACCCCGTATTTACATATCTGCCACTGTGCAGGAGAATCCGTATAGGTGTTCGAGTGTTCGAACCGTAATGCGCAAGAAATGGTACCGAAACCCCGTATTTACATATCTGCCACTGTGCAGGAGAATCCGCATAGGTGTTCGAGTGTTCGAACCGTAATGCGCAAGAAATGGTATGTAAACCTCGTATTTACATATCTGCCACTGTGCAGGAGAATCCGCATTGGTGTTCGAGTGTTCGAACCGTAATGCGCAAGAAATGGTATGTAAACCCCGTATTTACATATCTGCCACTGTGCAGGAGAATCCGTATAGGTGTTCGAGTGTTCCAACCGTAATGCGCAAGAAATGGTACCGAAACCCCGTATTTACATATCTGCCACTGTGCAGGAGAATCCGTATAGGTGTTCGAGTGTTCGAACCGTAATGCGCAAGAAATGGTACCGAAACCCCGTATTTACATATCTGCCACTGTGCAGGAGAATCCGTATAGGTGTTCGAGTGTTCGAACCGTAATGCGCAAGAAATGGTACCGAAACCCTGTATTTACATATCTGCCACTGTGTAGGAGAATCCGCATAGGTGTTCGAGTGTTCGAACCGTAATGCGCAAGAAATGGTATGTAAACCCCGTATTTACATATCTGCCACTGTGCAGGAGAATCCGTATATGTGTTCGAGTGTTCGAACCGTAATGCGCAAGAAATGGTACGGAAACCCCGTATTTACATATCTGCCACTGTGCAGGAGAATCCGCATAGGTGTTCGAGTGTTCGAACCGTAATGCGCAAGAAATGGTATGTAAACCCTGTATTTACATATCTGCCACTGTGCAGGAGAATCCGTATATGTGTTCGAGTGTTCGAACCGTAATGCGCAAGAAATGGTACGGAAACCCCGCATTTACATATCTGCCACTGTGCAGGAGAATCCGCATAGGTGTTCGAGTGTTCGAACCGTAATGCGCAAGAAATGGTACTGAAACCCCGTATTTACATATCTGCCACTGTGTAGGAGAATCAGCATAGGTGTTCGAGTGTTCGAACCGTAATGCGCAAGAAATGGTATGTAAACCCCGTATTTACATATCTACAACTGTGCAGGAGAATCAGCATAGGTGTTCGAGTGTTCGAACCGTAATGCGCAAGAAATGGTATGTAAACCCCGTATTTACATATCTGCCACTGTGTAGGAGAATCGGCATTGGTGTTCGAGTGTTCCAACCGTAATGCGCAAGAAATGGTACCGAAACCCCGTATTTACATATCTGCCACTGTGCAGGAGAATCCGTATAGGTGTTCGAGTGTTCGAACCGTAATGCGCAAGAAATGGTACCGAAACCCCGTATTTACATATCTGCCACTGTGCAAGAGAATCGGCATTGGTGTTCGAGTGTTCCAACCGTAATGCGCAAGAAATGGTACCGAAACCCCGTATTTACATATCTGCCACTGTGCAGGAGAATCCGCATAGGTGTTCGAGTGTTCGAACCGTATTGCGCAAGAAATGGTATGTAAACCCCGTATTTACATATCTGCCACTGTGCAGGAGAATCCGTATAGGTGTTCGAGTGTTCGAACCGTAATGCGCAAGAAATCGTATGGAAACCCCGTATTTACATATCTGCCACTGTGCAGGAGAATCCGTATAGGTGTTCGAGTGTTCGAACCGTAATGCGCAAGAAATGGTACCGAAACCCTGTATTTACATATCTGCCACTGTGTAGGAGAATCCGCATAGGTGTTCGAGTGTTCGAACCGTAATGCGCAAGAAATGGTATGTAAACCCCGTATTTACATATCTGCCACTGTGCAGGAGAATCCGTATATGTGTTCGAGTGTTCGAACCGTAATGCGCAAGAAATGGTACGGAAACCCCGTATTTACATATCTGCCACTGTGCAGGAGAATCCGCATAGGTGTTCGAGTGTTCGAACCGTAATGCGCAAGAAATGGTATGTAAACCCCGTATTTACATATCTGCCACTGTGCAGGAGAATCCGCATAGGTGTTCGAGTGTTCGAACCGTAATGCGCAAGAAATGGTATGTAAACCCCGTATTTACATATCTGCCACTGTGCAGGAGAATCCGTATAGGTGTTCGAGTGTTCCAACCGTAATGCGCAAGAAATGGTACCGAAACCCCGTATTTACATATCTGCCACTGTGCAGGAGAATCCGTATAGGTGTTCGAGTGTTCGAACCGTAATGCGCAAGAAATGGTACCGAAACCCCGTATTTACATATCTGCCACTATGCAGGAGAATCCGCATAGGTGTTCGAGTGTTCGAACCGTAATGCGCAAGAAATGCTACCGAAACCCCGTATTTACATATCTGCCACTGTGCAGGAGAATCCGTATAGGTGTTCGAGTGTTCGAACCGTAATGCGCAAGAAATGGTACCGAAATCCCGTATTTACATATCTGCCACTGTGCAGGAGAATCCGGATAGGTGTTTGAGTGTTCGAACCGTAATGCGCAAGAAATGGTACCGAAACCCCGTATTTACATATCTGCCACTGTGCAGGAGAATCCGTATAGGTGTTCGACTATTCGAACCGTATTGCGCAAGAAATGGTATGTAAACCCCGTATTTACATATCTGCCACTGTGCAGGAGAGTCCTTATAGGTGTTCGAGTGTTCGAACCGTAATGCGCAAGAAATGGTATGGAAACCCCGTATTTACATATCTGCCACTGTGCAGGAGAATCCGTATAGGTGTTCGAGTGTTCGAACCGTAATGCGCAAGAAATGGTACCGAAACCCTGTATTTATATATCTGCCACTGTGTAGGAGAATCCGCATAGGTGTTCGAGTGTTCGAACCGTAATGCGCAAGAAATGGTATGTAAACCCCGTATTTACATATCTGCCACTGTGCAGGAGAATCCGTATATGTGTTCGAGTGTTCAAACCGTAATGCGCAAGAAATGGTACGGAAACCCCGTATTTACATATCTGCCGCTGTGCAGGAGAATCCGGATAGGTGTTCGAGTGTTCGAACCGTAATGCGCAAGAAATGGTACCGAAACCCCATATTTACATATCTGCCACTGTGTAGGAGAATCGGCATAGGTGTTCGAGTGTTCGAACCGTAATGCGCAAGAAATGGTATGTAAACCCCGTATTTACATATCTGCAACTGTGCAGGAGAATCAGCATAGGTGTTCGAGTGTTCGAACCGTAATGCGCAAGAAATGGTATGTAAACCCCGTATTTACATATCTGCCACTGTGCAGGAGAATCCGTATAGGTGTTCGAGTGTTCGAACCGTAATGCGCAAGAAATGGTACCGAAACCCCGTATTTACAAATCTGCCACTGTGCAGGAGAATCCGTATAGGTGTTCGAGTGTTCGAACCGTAATGCGCAAGAAATGGTACCGAAATCCCGTATTTACATATCTGCCACTGTGTAGGAGAATCCGGATAGGTGTTCGAGTGTTCGAACCGTAATGCGAAAGAAATGGTACCGAAACCCCGTATTTACATATCTGCCACTGTGCAGGAGAATCTGCATTGGTGTTCGAGTGTTCGAACCGTATTGCGCAAGAAATGGTATGTAAACCCCGTATTTACATATCTGCCACTGTGCAGGAGAATCCGTATAGGTGTTCGAGTGTTCGAACCGTAATGCGCAAGAAATGGTACCGAAACCCCGTATTTACATATCTGCCACTGTGCAGGAGAATCCGTATAGGTGTTCGAGTGTTCGAACCGTAATGCGCAAGAAATGGTACCGAAACCCTGTATTTACATCTCTGCCACTGTGTAGGAGAATCCGCATAGGTGTTCGAGTGTTCGAACCGTAATGCGCAAGAAATGGTATGTAAACCCCGTATTTACATATCTGCCACTGTGCGGGAGAATCCGTATATGTGTTCGAGTGTTCGAACCGTAATGTGCAAGAAATGGTACGGAAACCCCGTATTTACATATCTGCCACTGTGCAGGAGAATCCGGATAGGTGTTCGAGTGTTCGAACCGTAATGCGCAAGAAATGGTACCGAAACCCCGTATTTACATATCTGCCACTGTGTAGGAGAATCGGCATAGGTGTTCGAGTGTTCGAACCGTAATGCGCAAGAAATGGTATGTAAACCCCGTATTTACATATCTGCAACTGTGCAGGAGAATCAGCATTGGTGTTCGAGTGTTCGAACCGTAATGCGCAAGAAATGGTATGTAAACCCCGTATTTACATATCTGCCACTGTGCAGGAGAATCCGTATAGGTGTTCGAGTGTTCCAACCGTAATGCGCAAGAAATGGTACCGAAACCCCGTATTTACATATCTGCCACTGTGCAGGAGAATCCGTATAGGTGTTCGAGTGTTCGAACCGTAATGCGCAAGAAATGGTACCGAAATCCCGTATTTACATATCTGCCACTGTGTAGGAGAATCCGGATAGGTGTTCGAGTGTTCGAACCGTAATGCGAAAGAAATGGTACCGAAACCCCGTATTCACATATCTGCCACTGTGCAGGAGAATCTGCATAGGTGTTCGAGTGTTCGAACCGTATTGCGCAAGAAATGGTATGTAAACCCCGTATTTACATATCTGCCACTGTGCAGGAGAATCCGTATAGGTGTTCGAGTGTTCGAACCGTAATGCGCAAGAAATGGTACCGAAACCCCGTATTTACATATCTGCCACTGTGCAGGAGAATCCGGATAGGTGTTCGAGTGTTCGAACCGTAATGCGAAAGAAATGGTACTGAAACCCCGTATTTACATATCTGCCACTGTGTAGGAGAATCGGCATAGGTGTTCGAGTGTTCGAACCGTAATGCGCAAGAAATGGTATGTAAACCCCGTATTTACATATCTGCAACTGTGCAGGAGAATCAGCATAGGTGTTCGAGTGTTCGAACCGTAATGCGCAAGAAATGGTATGTAAACCCCGTATTTACATATCTGCCACTGTGTAGGAGAATCGGCATAGGTGTTCGAGTGTTCCAACCGTAATGCGCAAGAAATTGTACCGAAACCCCGTATTTACATATCTGCCACTGTGCAGGAGAATCCGTATAGGTGTTCGAGTGTTCGAACCGTAATGCGCAAGAAATGGTACCGAAACCCCGTATTTACATATCTGCCACTGTGCAGGAGAATCCGGATAGGTGTTTGAGTGTTCGAACCGTAATGCGCAAGAAATGGTACCGAAACCCCGTATTTACATATCTGCCACTGTGCAGGAGAATCCGCATAGGTGTTCGAGTGTTCGAACCGTATTGCGCATGAAATGGTATGTAAACCCCGTATTTACATATCTGCCACTGTGCAGGAGAATCCGTATAGGTGTTCGAGTGTTCGAACCGTAATGCGCAAGAAATCGTATGGAAACCCCGTATTTACATATCTGCCACTGTGCAGGAGAATCCGTATAGGTGTTCGAGTGTTCGAACCGTGATGCGCAAGAAATGGTACCGAAACCCTGTATTTACATATCTGCCACTGTGTAGGAGAATCCGCATAGGCGTTCGAGTGTTCGAACCGTAATGCGCAAGAAATGGTATGTAAACCCCGTATTTACATATCTGCCACTGTGCAGGAGAATCCGTATATGTGTTCGAGTGTTCGAACCGTAATGCGCAAGAAATGGTACGGAAACCCCGTATTTACATATCTGCCACTGTGCAGGAGAATCCGCATAGGTGTTCGAGTGTTCGAACCGTAATGCGCAAGAAATGGTATGTAAACCCCGTATTTACATATCTGCCACTGTGCAGGGGAATCCGCATAGGTGTTCGAGTGTTCGAACCGTAATGCGCAAGAAATGGTATGTAAACCCCGTATTTACATATCTGCCACTGTGCAGGAGAATCCGTGTAGGTGTTCGAGTGTTCCAACCGTAATGCGCAAGAAATGGTACCGAAACCCCGTATTTACATATCTGCCACTGTGCAGGAGAATCCGTATAGGTGTTCGAGTGTTCGAACCGTAATGCGCAAGAAATGGTACTGAAACCCCGTATTTACATGTCTGCCACTGTGCAGGAGAATCCGCATAGGTGTTCGAGTGTTCGAACCGTAATGTGCAAGAAATGGTACCGAAACCCCGTATTTACATATCTGCCACTGTGCAGGAGAATCCGTATAGGTGTTCGAGTGTTCGAACCGTAATGCGCAAGAAATGGTACCGAAACCCCGTATTTACATATCTGCCACTGTGCAGGAGAATCCGGATAGGTGTTTGAGTGTTCGAACCGTAATGCGCAAGAAATGGTACCGAAACCCCGTATTTACATATCTGCCACTGTGCAGGAGAATCCGCATAGGTGTTCGAGTGTTCGAACCGTATTGCGCAAGAAATGGTTTGTAAACCCCGTATTTACATATCTGCCACTGTGCAGGAGAATCCGTATAGGTGTTCGAGTGTTCGAACCGTAATGCGCAAGAAATGGTATGGAAACCCCGTATTTACATATCTGCCACTGTGCAGGAGAATCCGTATAGGTGTTCGAGTGTTCGAACCTTAATGCGCAAGAAATGGTACCGAAACCCTGTATTTACATATCTGCCACTGTGTAGGAGAATCCGCATAGGTGTTCGAGTGTTCGAACCGTAATGCGCAAGAAATGGTATGTAAACCCCGTATTTACATATCTGCCACTGTGCAGGAGAATCCGTATATGTGTTCGAGTGTTCGAACCGTAATGCGCAAGAAATGGTACGGAAACCCCGTATTTACATATCTGCCACTGTGCAGGAGAATCCGGATAGGTGTTCGAGTGTTCGAACCGTAATGCGCAAGAAATGGTACCGAAACCCCGTATTTACATATCTGCCACTGTGTAGGAGAATCGGCATAGGTGTTCGAGTGTTCGAACCGTAATGCGCAAGAAATGGTATGTAAACCCCGTATTTACATATCTGCAACTGTGCAGGAGAATCAGCATAGGTGTTCGAGTGTTCGAACCGTAATGCGCAAGAAATGGTATGTAAACCCCGTATTTACATATCTGCCACTGTGCAGGAGAATCCGTATAGGTGTTCGAGTGTTCGAACCGTAATGCGCAAGAAATGGTACCGAAACCCCGTATTTACATATCTGCCACTGTGCAGGAGAATCCGTATAGGTGTTCGAGTGTTCGAACCGTAATGCGCAAGAAATGGTACCGAAATCCCGTATTTACATATCTGCCACTGTGTAGGAGAATCCGGATAGGTGTTCGAGTGTTCGAACCGTAATGCGAAAGAAATGGTACCGAAACCCCGTATTTACATATCTGCCACTGTGCAGGAGAATCTGCATAGGTGTTCGAGTGTTCGAACCGTATTGCGCAAGAAATGGTATGTAAACCCCGTATTTACATATCTGCCACTGTGCAGGAGAATCCGTATAGGTGTTCGAGTGTTCGAACCGTAATGCGCAAGAAATGGTACCGAAACCCCGTATTTACATATCTGCCACTGTGCAGGAGAATCCGTATAGGTGTTCGAGTGTTCGAACCGTAATGCGCAAGAAATGGTACCGAAACCCTGTATTTACATATCTGCCACTATGTAGGAGAATCCGCATAGGTGTTCGAGTGTTCGAACCGTAATGCGCAAGAAATGGTATGTAAACCCCGTATTTACATATCTGCCACTGTGCAGGAGAATCCGTATATGTGTTCGAGTCTTCGAACCGTAATGCGCAAGAAATGGTACGGAAACCCCGTATTTACATATCTGCCACTGTGCAGGAGAATCCGGATAGGTGTTCGAGTGTTCGAACCGTAATGCGCAAGAAATGGTACCGAAACCCCGTATTTACATATCTGCCACTGTGTAGGAGAATCGGCATAGGTGTTCGAGTGTTCGAACCGTAATGCGCAAGAAATGGTATGTAAACCCCGTATTTACATATCTGCAACTGTGCAGGAGAATCAGCATAGGTGTTCGAGTGTTCGAACCGTAATGCGCAAGAAATGGTATGTAAACCCCGTATTTACATATCTGCCACTGTGCAGGAGAATCCGTATAGGTGTTCGAGTGTTCGAACCGTGATGCGCAAGAAATGGTACCGAAACCCTGTATTTACATATCTGCCACTGTGTAGGAGAATCCGCATAGGTGTTCGAGTGTTCGAACCGTAATGCGCAAGAAATGGTATGTAAACCCTGTATTTACATATCTGCCACTGTGCAGGAGAATCCGTATATGTGTTCGAGTGTTCGAACCGTAATGCGCAAGAAATGGTACGGAAACCCCGTATTTACATATCTGCCACTGTGCAGGAGAATCCGCATAGGTGTTCGAGTGTTCGAACCGTAATGCGCAAGAAATGGTATGTAAACCCCGTATTTACATATCTGCCACTGTGCAGGGGAATCCGCATAGGTGTTCGAGTGTTCGAACCGTAATGCGCAAGAAATGGTATGTAAACCCCGTATTTACATATCTGCCACTGTGCAGGAGAATCCGTGTAGGTGTTCGAGTGTTCCAACCGTAATGCGCAAGAAATGGTACCGAAACCCCGTATTTACATATCTGCCACTGTGCAGGAGAATCCGTATAGGTGTTCGAGTGTTCGAACCGTAATGCGCAAGAAATGGTACTGAAACCCCGTATTTACATATCTGCCACTGTGCAGGAGAATCCGTGTAGGTGTTCGAGTGTTCCAACCGTAATGCGCAAGAAATGGTACCGAAACCCCGTATTTACATATCTGCCACTGTGCAGGAGAATCCGTATAGGTGTTCGAGTGTTCGAACCGTAATGCGCAAGAAATCGTATGGAAACCCCGTATTTACATATCTGCCACTGTGCAGGAGAATCCGTATAGGTGTTCGAGTGTTCGAACCGTGATGCGCAAGAAATGGTACCGAAACCCTGTATTTACATATCTGCCACTGTGTAGGAGAATCCGCATAGGCGTTCGAGTGTTCGAACCGTAATGCGCAAGAAATGGTATGTAAACCCCGTATTTACATATCTGCCACTGTGCAGGAGAATCCGTATATGTGTTCGAGTGTTCGAACCGTAATGCGCAAGAAATGGTACGGAAACCCCGTATTTACATATCTGCCACTGTGCAGGAGAATCCGCATAGGTGTTCGAGTGTTCGAACCGTAATGCGCAAGAAATGGTATGTAAACCCCGTATTTACATATCTGCCACTGTGCAGGGGAATCCGCATAGGTGTTCGAGTGTTCGAACCGTAATGCGCAAGAAATGGTATGTAAACCCCGTATTTACATATCTGCCACTGTGCAGGAGAATCCGTGTAGGTGTTCGAGTGTTCCAACCGTAATGCGCAAGAAATGGTACCGAAACCCCGTATTTACATATCTGCCACTGTGCAGGAGAATCCGTATAGGTGTTCGAGTGTTCGAACCGTAATGCGCAAGAAATGGTACTGAAACCCCGTATTTACATATCTGCCACTGTGCAGGAGAATCCGCATAGGTGTTCGAGTGTTCGAACCGTAATGTGCAAGAAATGGTACCGAAACCCCGTATTTACATATCTGCCACTGTGCAGGAGAATCCGTATAGGTGTTCGAGTGTTCGAACCGTAATGCGCAAGAAATGGTACCGAAACCCCGTATTTACATATCTGCCACTGTGCAGGAGAATCCGGATAGGTGTTTGAGTGTTCGAACCGTAATGCGCAAGAAATGGTACCGAAACCCCGTATTTACATATCTGCCACTGTGCAGGAGAATCCGCATAGGTGTTCGAGTGTTCGAACCGTATTGCGCAAGAAATGGTTTGTAAACCCCGTATTTACATATCTGCCACTGTGCAGGAGAATCCGTATAGGTGTTCGAGTGTTCGAACCGTAATGCGCAAGAAATGGTATGGAAACCCCGTATTTACATATCTGCCACTGTGCAGGAGAATCCGTATAGGTGTTCGAGTTTTCGAACCTTAATGCGCAAGAAATGGTACCGAAACCCTGTATTTACATATCTGCCACTGTGTAGGAGAATCCGCATAGGTGTTCGAGTGTTCGAACCGTAATGCGCAAGAAATGGTATGTAAACCCCGTATTTACATATCTGCCACTGTGCAGGAGAATCCGTATATGTGTTCGAGTGTTCGAACCGTAATGCGCAAGAAATGGTACGGAAACCCCGTATTTACATATCTGCCACTGTGCAGGAGAATCCGGATAGGTGTTCGAGTGTTCGAACCGTAATGCGCAAGAAATGGTACCGAAACCCCGTATTTACATATCTGCCACTGTGTAGGAGAATCGGCATAGGTGTTCGAGTGTTCGAACCGTAATGCGCAAGAAATGGTATGTAAACCCCGTATTTACATATCTGCAACTGTGCAGGAGAATCAGCATAGGTGTTCGAGTGTTCGAACCGTAATGCGCAAGAAATGGTATGTAAACCCCGTATTTACATATCTGCCACTGTGCAGGAGAATCCGTATAGGTGTTCGAGTGTTCGAACCGTAATGCGCAAGAAATGGTACCGAAACCCCGTATTTACATATCTGCCACTGTGCAGGAGAATCCGTATAGGTGTTCGAGTGTTCGAACCGTAATGCGCAAGAAATGGTACCGAAATCCCGTATTTACATATCTGCCACTGTGTAGGAGAATCCGGATAGGTGTTCGAGTGTTCGAACCGTAATGCGAAAGAAATGGTACCGAAACCCCGTATTTACATATCTGCCACTGTGCAGGAGAATCTGCATAGGTGTTCGAGTGTTCGAACCGTATTGCGCAAGAAATGGTATGTAAACCCCGTATTTACATATCTGCCACTGTGCAGGAGAATCCGTATAGGTGTTCGAGTGTTCGAACCGTAATGCGCAAGAAATGGTACCGAAACCCCGTATTTACATATCTGCCACTGTGCAGGAGAATCCGTATAGGTGTTCGAGTGTTCGAACCGTAATGCGCAAGAAATGGTACCGAAACCCTGTATTTACATATCTGCCACTATGTAGGAGAATCCGCATAGGTGTTCGAGTGTTCGAACCGTAATGCGCAAGAAATGGTATGTAAACCCCGTATTTACATATCTGCCACTGTGCAGGAGAATCCGTATATGTGTTCGAGTCTTCGAACCGTAATGCGCAAGAAATGGTACGGAAACCCCGTATTTACATATCTGCCACTGTGCAGGAGAATCCGGATAGGTGTTCGAGTGTTCGAACCGTAATGCGCAAGAAATGGTACCGAAACCCCGTATTTACATATCTGCCACTGTGTAGGAGAATCGGCATAGGTGTTCGAGTGTTCGAACCGTAATGCGCAAGAAATGGTATGTAAACCCCGTATTTACATATCTGCAACTGTGCAGGAGAATCAGCATAGGTGTTCGAGTGTTCGAACCGTAATGCGCAAGAAATGGTATGTAAACCCCGTATTTACATATCTGCCACTGTGCAGGAGAATCCGTATAGGTGTTCGAGTGTTCGAACCGTGATGCGCAAGAAATGGTACCGAAACCCTGTATTTACATATCTGCCACTGTGTAGGAGAATCCGCATAGGTGTTCGAGTGTTCGAACCGTAATGCGCAAGAAATGGTATGTAAACCCTGTATTTACATATCTGCCACTGTGCAGGAGAATCCGTATATGTGTTCGAGTGTTCGAACCGTAATGCGCAAGAAATGGTACGGAAACCCCGTATTTACATATCTGCCACTGTGCAGGAGAATCCGCATAGGTGTTCGAGTGTTCGAACCGTAATGCGCAAGAAATGGTATGTAAACCCCGTATTTACATATCTGCCACTGTGCAGGGGAATCCGCATAGGTGTTCGAGTGTTCGAACCGTAATGCGCAAGAAATGGTATGTAAACCCCGTATTTACATATCTGCCACTGTGCAGGAGAATCCGTGTAGGTGTTCGAGTGTTCCAACCGTAATGCGCAAGAAATGGTACCGAAACCCCGTATTTACATATCTGCCACTGTGCAGGAGAATCCGTATAGGTGTTCGAGTGTTCGAACCGTAATGCGCAAGAAATGGTACTGAAACCCCGTATTTACATATCTGCCACTGTGCAGGAGAATCCGTGTAGGTGTTCGAGTGTTCCAACCGTAATGCGCAAGAAATGGTACCGAAACCCCGTATTTACATATCTGCCACTGTGCAGGAGAATCCGTATAGGTGTTCGAGTGTTCGAACCGTAATGCGCAAGAAATGGTACTGAAACCCCGTATTTACATATCTGCCACTGTGCAGGAGAATCCGCATAGGTGTTCGAGTGTTCGAACCGTAATGTGCAAGAAATGGTACCGAAACCCCGTATTTACATATCTGCCACTGTGCAGGAGAATCCGTATAGGTGTTCGAGTGTTCGAACCGTAATGCGCAAGAAATGGTACCGAAACCCCGTATTTACATATCTGCCACTGTGCAGGAGAATCCGGATAGGTGTTTGAGTGTTCGAACCGTAATGCGCAAGAAATGGTACCGAAACCCCGTATTTACATATCTGCCACTGTGCAGGAGAATCCGCATAGGTGTTCGAGTGTTCGAACCGTATTGCGCAAGAAATGGTTTGTAAACCCCGTATTTACATATCTGCCACTGTGCAGGAGAATCCGTATAGGTGTTCGAGTGTTCGAACCGTAATGCGCAAGAAATGGTATGGAAACCCCGTATTTACATATCTGCCACTGTGCAGGAGAATCCGTATAGGTGTTCGAGTGTTCGAACCTTAATGCGCAAGAAATGGTACCGAAACCCTGTATTTACATATCTGCCACTGTGTAGGAGAATCCGCATAGGTGTTCGAGTGTTCGAACCGTAATGCGCAAGAAATGGTATGTAAACCCCGTATTTACATATCTGCCACTGTGCAGGAGAATCCGTATATGTGTTCGAGTGTTCGAACCGTAATGCGCAAGAAATGGTACGGAAACCCCGTATTTACATATCTGCCACTGTGCAGGAGAATCCGGATAGGTGTTCGAGTGTTCGAACCGTAATGCGCAAGAAATGGTACCGAAACCCCGTATTTACATATCTGCCACTGTGTAGGAGAATCGGCATAGGTGTTCGAGTGTTCGAACCGTAATGCGCAAGAAATGGTATGTAAACCCCGTATTTACATATCTGCAACTGTGCAGGAGAATCAGCATAGGTGTTCGAGTGTTCGAACCGTAATGCGCAAGAAATGGTATGTAAACCCCGTATTTACATATCTGCCACTGTGCAGGAGAATCCGTATAGGTGTTCGAGTGTTCGAACCGTAATGCGCAAGAAATGGTACCGAAACCCCGTATTTACATATCTGCCACTGTGCAGGAGAATCCGTATAGGTGTTCGAGTGTTCGAACCGTAATGCGCAAGAAATGGTACCGAAATCCCGTATTTACATATCTGCCACTGTGTAGGAGAATCCGGATAGGTGTTCGAGTGTTCGAACCGTAATGCGAAAGAAATGGTACCGAAACCCCGTATTTACATATCTGCCACTGTGCAGGAGAATCTGCATAGGTGTTCGAGTGTTCGAACCGTATTGCGCAAGAAATGGTATGTAAACCCCGTATTTACATATCTGCCACTGTGCAGGAGAATCCGTATAGGTGTTCGAGTGTTCGAACCGTAATGCGCAAGAAATGGTACCGAAACCCCGTATTTACATATCTGCCACTGTGCAGGAGAATCCGTATAGGTGTTCGAGTGTTCGAACCGTAATGCGCAAGAAATGGTACCGAAACCCTGTATTTACATATCTGCCACTGTGTAGGAGAATCCGCATAGGTGTTCGAGTGTTCGAACCGTAATGCGCAAGAAATGTTATGTAAACCCCGTATTTACATATCTGCCACTGTGCAGGAGAATCCGTATATGTGTTCGAGTCTTCGAACCGTAATGCGCAAGAAATGGTACGGAAACCCCGTATTTACATATCTGCCACTGTGCAGGAGAATCCGGATAGGTGTTCGAGTGTTCGAACCGTAATGCGCAAGAAATGGTACCGAAACGCCGTATTTACATATCTGCCACTGTGTAGGAGAATCGGCATAGGTGTTCGAGTGTTCGAACCGTAATGCGCAAGAAATGGTACTGAAACCCCGTATTTACATATCTGCCACTGTGCAGGAGAATCCGCATAGGTGTTCGAGTGTTCGAACCGTAATGTGCAAGAAATGGTACCGAAACCCCGTATTTACATATCTGCCACTGTGCAGGAGAATCCGTATAGGTGTTCGAGTGTTCGAACCGTAATGCGCAAGAAATGGTACCGAAACCCCGTATTTACATATCTGCCACTGTGCAGGAGAATCCGGATAGGTGTTTGAGTGTTCGAACCGTAATGCGCAAGAAATGGTACCGAAACCCCGTATTTACATATCTGCCACTGTGCAGGAGAATCCGCATAGGTGTTCGAGTGTTCGAACCGTATTGCGCAAGAAATGGTTTGTAAACCCCGTATTTACATATCTGCCACTGTGCAGGAGAATCCGTATAGGTGTTCGAGTGTTCGAACCGTAATGCGCAAGAAATGGTATGGAAACCCCGTATTTACATATCTGCCACTGTGCAGGAGAATCCGTATAGGTGTTCGAGTGTTCGAACCTTAATGCGCAAGAAATGGTACCGAAACCCTGTATTTACATATCTGCCACTGTGTAGGAGAATCCGCATAGGTGTTCGAGTGTTCGAACCGTAATGCGCAAGAAATGGTATGTAAACCCCGTATTTACATATCTGCCACTGTGCAGGAGAATCCGTATATGTGTTCGAGTGTTCGAACCGTAATGCGCAAGAAATGGTACGGAAACCCCGTATTTACATATCTGCCACTGTGCAGGAGAATCCGGATAGGTGTTCGAGTGTTCGAACCGTAATGCGCAAGAAATGGTACCGAAACCCCGTATTTACATATCTGCCACTGTGTAGGAGAATCGGCATAGGTGTTCGAGTGTTCGAACCGTAATGCGCAAGAAATGGTATGTAAACCCCGTATTTACATATCTGCAACTGTGCAGGAGAATCAGCATAGGTGTTCGAGTGTTCGAACCGTAATGCGCAAGAAATGGTATGTAAACCCCGTATTTACATATCTGCCACTGTGCAGGAGAATCCGTATAGGTGTTCGAGTGTTCGAACCGTAATGCGCAAGAAATGGTACCGAAACCCCGTATTTACATATCTGCCACTGTGCAGGAGAATCCGTATAGGTGTTCGAGTGTTCGAACCGTAATGCGCAAGAAATGGTACCGAAATCCCGTATTTACATATCTGCCACTGTGTAGGAGAATCCGGATAGGTGTTCGAGTGTTCGAACCGTAATGCGAAAGAAATGGTACCGAAACCCCGTATTTACATATCTGCCACTGTGCAGGAGAATCTGCATAGGTGTTCGAGTGTTCGAACCGTATTGCGCAAGAAATGGTATGTAAACCCCGTATTTACATATCTGCCACTGTGCAGGAGAATCCGTATAGGTGTTCGAGTGTTCGAACCGTAATGCGCAAGAAATGGTACCGAAACCCCGTATTTACATATCTGCCACTGTGCAGGAGAATCCGTATAGGTGTTCGAGTGTTCGAACCGTAATGCGCAAGAAATGGTACCGAAACCCTGTATTTACATATCTGCCACTGTGTAGGAGAATCCGCATAGGTGTTCGAGTGTTCGAACCGTAATGCGCAAGAAATGGTATGTAAACCCCGTATTTACGTATCTGCCACTGTGCAGGAGAATCCGTATATGTGTTCGAGTCTTCGAACCGTAATGCGCAAGAAATGGTACGGAAACCCCGTATTTACATATCTGCCACTGTGCAGGAGAATCCGGATAGGTGTTCGAGTGTTCGAACCGTAATGCGCAAGAAATGGTACCGAAACCCCGTATTTACATATCTGCCACTGTGTAGGAGAATCGGCATAGGTGTTCGAGTGTTCGAACCGTAATGCGCAAGAAATGGTATGTAAACCCCGTATTTACATATCTGCAACTGTGCAGGAGAATCAGCATAGGTGTTCGAGTGTTCGAACCGTAATGCGCAAGAAATGGTATGTAAACCCCGTATTTACATATCTGCCACTGTGCAGGAGAATCCGTATAGGTGTTCGAGTGTTCGAACCGTGATGCGCAAGAAATGGTACCGAAACCCTGTATTTACATATCTGCCACTGTGTAGGAGAATCCGCATAGGTGTTCGAGTGTTCGAACCGTAATGCGCAAGAAATGGTATGTAAACCCCGTATTTACATATCTGCCACTGTGCAGGAGAATCCGTATATGTGTTCGAGTGTTCGAACCGTAATGCGCAAGAAATGGTACGGAAACCCCGTATTTACATATCTGCCACTGTGCAGGAGAATCCGGATAGGTGTTCGAGTGTTCGAACCGTAATGCGCAAGAAATGGTACCGAAACCCCGTATTTACATATCTGCCACTGTGTAGGAGAATCGGCATAGGTGTTCGAGTGTTCGAACCGTAATGCGCAAGAAATGGTATGTAAACCCCGTATTTACATATCTGCAACTGTGCAGGAGAATCAGCATAGGTGTTCGAGTGTTCGAACCGTAATGCGCAAGAAATGGTATGTAAACCCCGTATTTACATATCTGCCACTGTGCAGGAGAATCCGTATAGGTGTTCGAGTGTTCGAACCGTAATGCGCAAGAAATGGTACCGAAACCCCGTATTTACATATCTGCCACTGTGCAGGAGAATCCGTATAGGTGTTCGAGTGTTCGAACCGTAATGCGCAAGAAATGGTACCGAAATCCCGTATTTACATATCTGCCACTGTGTAGGAGAATCCGGATAGGTGTTCGAGTGTTCGAACCGTAATGCGAAAGAAATGGTACCGAAACCCCGTATTTACATATCTGCCACTGTGCAGGAGAATCTGCATAGGTGTTCGAGTGTTCGAACCGTATTGCGCAAGAAATGGTATGTAAACCCCGTATTTACATATCTGCCACTGTGCAGGAGAATCCGTATAGGTGTTCGAGTGTTCGAACCGTAATGCGCAAGAAATGGTACCGAAACCCCGTATTTACATATCTGCCACTGTGCAGGAGAATCCGTATAGGTGTTCGAGTGTTCGAACCGTAATGCGCAAGAAATGGTACCGAAACCCTGTATTTACATATCTGCCACTGTGTAGGAGAATCCGCATAGGTGTTCGAGTGTTCGAACCGTAATGCGCAAGAAATGGTATGTAAACCCCGTATTTACATATCTGCCACTGTGCAGGAGAATCCGTATATGTGTTCGAGTCTTCGAACCGTAATGCGCAAGAAATGGTACGGAAACCCCGTATTTACATATCTGCCACTGTGCAGGAGAATCCGGATAGGTGTTCGAGTGTTCGAACCGTAATGCGCAAGAAATGGTACCGAAACGCCGTATTTACATATCTGCCACTGTGTAGGAGAATCGGCATAGGTGTTCGAGTGTTCGAACCGTAATGCGCAAGAAATGGTACTGAAACCCCGTATTTACATATCTGCCACTGTGCAGGAGAATCCGCATAGGTGTTCGAGTGTTCGAACCGTAATGTGCAAGAAATGGTACCGAAACCCCGTATTTACATATCTGCCACTGTGCAGGAGAATCCGTATAGGTGTTCGAGTGTTCGAACCGTAATGCGCAAGAAATGGTACCGAAACCCCGTATTTACATATCTGCCACTGTGCAGGAGAATCCGGATAGGTGTTTGAGTGTTCGAACCGTAATGCGCAAGAAATGGTACCGAAACCCCGTATTTACATATCTGCCACTGTGCAGGAGAATCCGCATAGGTGTTCGAGTGTTCGAACCGTATTGCGCAAGAAATGGTTTGTAAACCCCGTATTTACATATCTGCCACTGTGCAGGAGAATCCGTATAGGTGTTCGAGTGTTCGAACCGTAATGCGCAAGAAATGGTATGGAAACCCCGTATTTACATATCTGCCACTGTGCAGGAGAATCCGTATAGGTGTTCGAGTGTTCGAACCTTAATGCGCAAGAAATGGTACCGAAACCCTGTATTTACATATCTGCCACTGTGTAGGAGAATCCGCATAGGTGTTCGAGTGTTCGAACCGTAATGCGCAAGAAATGGTATGTAAACCCCGTATTTACATATCTGCCACTGTGCAGGAGAATCCGTATATGTGTTCGAGTGTTCGAACCGTAATGCGCAAGAAATGGTACGGAAACCCCGTATTTACATATCTGCCACTGTGCAGGAGAATCCGGATAGGTGTTCGAGTGTTCGAACCGTAATGCGCAAGAAATGGTACCGAAACCCCGTATTTACATATCTGCCACTGTGTAGGAGAATCGGCATAGGTGTTCGAGTGTTCGAACCGTAATGCGCAAGAAATGGTATGTAAACCCCGTATTTACATATCTGCAACTGTGCAGGAGAATCAGCATAGGTGTTCGAGTGTTCGAACCGTAATGCGCAAGAAATGGTATGTAAACCCCGTATTTACATATCTGCCACTGTGCAGGAGAATCCGTATAGGTGTTCGAGTGTTCGAACCGTAATGCGCAAGAAATGGTACCGAAACCCCGTATTTACATATCTGCCACTGTGCAGGAGAATCCGTATAGGTGTTCGAGTGTTCGAACCGTAATGCGCAAGAAATGGTACCGAAATCCCGTATTTACATATCTGCCACTGTGTAGGAGAATCCGGATAGGTGTTCGAGTGTTCGAACCGTAATGCGAAAGAAATGGTACCGAAACCCCGTATTTACATATCTGCCACTGTGCAGGAGAATCTGCATAGGTGTTCGAGTGTTCGAACCGTATTGCGCAAGAAATGGTATGTAAACCCCGTATTTACATATCTGCCACTGTGCAGGAGAATCCGTATAGGTGTTCGAGTGTTCGAACCGTAATGCGCAAGAAATGGTACCGAAACCCCGTATTTACATATCTGCCACTGTGCAGGAGAATCCGTATAGGTGTTCGAGTGTTCGAACCGTAATGCGCAAGAAATGGTACCGAAACCCTGTATTTACATATCTGCCACTGTGTAGGAGAATCCGCATAGGTGTTCGAGTGTTCGAACCGTAATGCGCAAGAAATGGTATGTAAACCCCGTATTTACATATCTGCCACTGTGCAGGAGAATCCGTATATGTGTTCGAGTCTTCGAACCGTAATGCGCAAGAAATGGTACGGAAACCCCGTATTTACATATCTGCCACTGTGCAGGAGAATCCGGATAGGTGTTCGAGTGTTCGAACCGTAATGCGCAAGAAATGGTACCGAAACCCCGTATTTACATATCTGCCACTGTGTAGGAGAATCGGCATAGGTGTTCGAGTGTTCGAACCGTAATGCGCAAGAAATGGTATGTAAACCCCGTATTTACATATCTGCAACTGTGCAGGAGAATCAGCATAGGTGTTCGAGTGTTCGAACCGTAATGCGCAAGAAATGGTATGTAAACCCCGTATTTACATATCTGCCACTGTGCAGGAGAATCCGTATAGGTGTTCGAGTGTTCGAACCGTGATGCGCAAGAAATGGTACCGAAACCCTGTATTTACATATCTGCCACTGTGTAGGAGAATCCGCATAGGTGTTCGAGTGTTCGAACCGTAATGCGCAAGAAATGGTATGTAAACCCCGTATTTACATATCTGCCACTGTGCAGGAGAATCCGTATATGTGTTCGAGTGTTCGAACCGTAATGCGCAAGAAATGGTACGGAAACCCCGTATTTACATATCTGCCACTGTGCAGGAGAATCCGCATAGGTGTTCGAGTGTTCGAACCGTAATGCGCAAGAAATGGTATGTAAACCCCGTATTTACATATCTGCCACTGTGCAGGGGAATCCGCATAGGTGTTCGAGTGTTCGAACCGTAATGCGCAAGAAATGGTATGTAAACCCCGTATTTACATATCTGCCACTGTGCAGGAGAATCCGTGTAGGTGTTCGAGTGTTCCAACCGTAATGCGCAAGAAATGGTACCGAAACCCCGTATTTACATATCTGCCACTGTGCAGGAGAATCCGTATAGGTGTTCGAGTGTTCGAACCGTAATGCGCAAGAAATGGTACTGAAACCCCGTATTTACATATCTGCCACTGTGCAGGAGAATCCGTGTAGGTGTTCGAGTGTTCCAACCGTAATGCGCAAGAAATGGTACCGAAACCCCGTATTTACATATCTGCCACTGTGCAGGAGAATCCGTATAGGTGTTCGAGTGTTCGAACCGTAATGCGCAAGAAATGGTACTGAAACCCCGTATTTACATATCTGCCACTGTGCAGGAGAATTCGCATAGGTGTTCGAGTGTTCGAACCGTAATGTGCAAGAAATGGTACCGAAACCCCGTATTTACATATCTGCCACTGTGCAGGAGAATCCGTATAGGTGTTCGAGTGTTCGAACCGTAATGCGCAAGAAATGGTACCGAAACCCCGTATTTACATATCTGCCACTGTGCAGGAGAATCCGGATAGGTGTTTGAGTGTTCGAACCGTAATGCGCAAGAAATGGTACCGAAACCCCGTATTTACATATCTGCCACTGTGCAGGAGAATCCGCATAGGTGTTCGAGTGTTCGAACCGTATTGCGCAAGAAATGGTTTGTAAACCCCGTATTTACATATCTGCCACTGTGCAGGAGAATCCGTATAGGTGTTCGAGTGTTCGAACCGTAATGCGCAAGAAATGGTATGGAAACCCCGTATTTACATATCTGCCACTGTGCAGGAGAATCCGTATAGGTGTTCGAGTGTTCGAACCTTAATGCGCAAGAAATGGTACCGAAACCCTGTATTTACATATCTGCCACTGTGTAGGAGAATCCGCATAGGTGTTCGAGTGTTCGAACCGTAATGCGCAAGAAATGGTATGTAAACCCCGTATTTACATATCTGCCACTGTGCAGGAGAATCCGTATATGTGTTCGAGTGTTCGAACCGTAATGCGCAAGAAATGGTACGGAAACCCCGTATTTACATATCTGCCACTGTGCAGGAGAATCCGGATAGGTGTTCGAGTGTTCGAACCGTAATGCGCAAGAAATGGTACCGAAACCCCGTATTTACATATCTGCCACTGTGTAGGAGAATCGGCATAGGTGTTCGAGTGTTCGAACCGTAATGCGCAAGAAATGGTATGTAAACCCCGTATTTACATATCTGCAACTGTGCAGGAGAATCAGCATAGGTGTTCGAGTGTTCGAACCGTAATGCGCAAGAAATGGTTTGTAAACCCCGTATTTACATATCTGCCACTGTGCAGGAGAATCCGTATAGGTGTTCGAGTGTTCGAACCGTAATGCGCAAGAAATGGTACCGAAACCCCGTATTTACATATCTGCCACTGTGCAGGAGAATCCGTATAGGTGTTCGAGTGTTCGAACCGTAATGCGCAAGAAATGGTACCGAAATCCCGTATTTACATATCTGCCACTGTGTAGGAGAATCCGGATAGGTGTTCGAGTGTTCGAACCGTAATGCGAAAGAAATGGTACCGAAACCCCGTATTTACATATCTGCCACTGTGCAGGAGAATCTGCATAGGTGTTCGAGTGTTCGAACCGTATTGCGCAAGAAATGGTATGTAAACCCCGTATTTACATATCTGCCACTGTGCAGGAGAATCCGTATAGGTGTTCGAGTGTTCGAACCGTAATGCGCAAGAAATGGTACCGAAACCCCGTATTTACATATCTGCCACTGTGCAGGAGAATCCGTATAGGTGTTCGAGTGTTCGAACCGTAATGCGCAAGAAATGGTACCGAAACCCTGTATTTACATATCTGCCACTGTGTAGGAGAATCCGCATAGGTGTTCGAGTGTTCGAACCGTAATGCGCAAGAAATGGTATGTAAACCCCGTATTTACATATCTGCCACTGTGCAGGAGAATCCGTATATGTGTTCGAGTCTTCGAACCGTAATGCGCAAGAAATGGTACGGAAACCCCGTATTTACATATCTGCCACTGTGCAGGAGAATCCGGATAGGTGTTCGAGTGTTCGAACCGTAATGCGCAAGAAATGGTACCGAAACCCCGTATTTACATATCTGCCACTGTGTAGGAGAATCGGCATAGGTGTTCGAGTGTTCGAACCGTAATGCGCAAGAAATGGTATGTAAACCCCGTATTTACATATCTGCAACTGTGCAGGAGAATCACCATAGGTGTTCGAGTGTTCGAACCGTAATGCGCAAGAAATGGTATGTAAACCCCGTATTTACATATCTGCCACTGTGCAGGAGAATCCGTATAGGTGTTCGAGTGTTCGAACCGTGATGCGCAAGAAATGGTACCGAAACCCTGTATTTACATATCTGCCACTGTGTAGGAGAATCCGCATAAGTGTTCGAGTGTTCGAACCGTAATGCGCAAGAAATGGTATGTAAACCCCGTATTTACATATCTGCCACTGTGCAGGAGAATCCGGATATGTGTTCGAGTGTTCGAACCGTAATGCGCAAGAAATGGTACGGAAACCCCGTATTTACATATCTGCCACTGTGCAGGAGAATCCGCATAGGTGTTCGAGTGTTCGAACCGTAATGCGCAAGAAATGGTATGTAAACCCCGTATTTACATATCTGCCACTGTGCAGGGGAATCCGCATAGGTGTTCGAGTATTCGAACCGTAATGCGCAAGAAATGGTATGTAAACCCCGTATTTACATATCTGCCACTGTGCAGGAGAATCCGTGTAGGTGTTCGAGTGTTCCAACCGTAATGCGCAAGAAATGGTACCGAAACCCCGTATTTACATATCTGCCACTGTGCAGGAGAATCCGTATAGGTGTTCGAGTGTTCGAACCGTAATGCGCAAGAAATGGTACTGAAACCCCGTATTTACATATCTGCCACTGTGCAGGAGAATCCGCATAGGTGTTCGAGTGTTCGAACCGTAATGTGCAAGAAATGGTACCGAAACCCCGTATTTACATATCTGCCACTGTGCAGGAGAATCCGTATAGGTGTTCGAGTGTTCGAACCGTAATGCGCAAGAAATGGTACCGAAACCCCGTATTTACATATCTGCCACTGTGCAGGAGAATCCGGATAGGTGTTTGAGTGTTCGAACCGTAATGCGCAAGAAATGGTACCGAAACCCCGTACTTACATATCTGCCACTGTGCAGGAGAATCCGCATAGGTGTTCGAGTGTTCGAACCGTATTGCGCAAGAAATGGTATGTAAACCCCGTATTTACATATCTGCCACTGTGCAGGAGAATCCGTATAGGTGTTCGAGTGTTCGAACCGTAATGCGCAAGAAATGGTATGGAAACCCCGTATTTACATATCTGCCACTGTGCAGGAGAATCCGTATAGGTGTTCGAGTGTTCGAACCTTAATGCGCAAGAAATGGTACCGAAACCCTGTATTTACATATCTGCCACTGTGTAGGAGAATCCGCATAGGTGTTCGAGTGTTCGAACCGTAATGCGCAAGAAATGGTATGTAAACCCCGTATTTACATATCTGCCACTGTGCAGGAGAATCCGTATAGGTGTTCGAGTGTTCGAACCGTAATGCGCAAGAAATGGTATGGAAACCCCGTATTTACATATCTGCCACTGTGCAGGAGAATCCGTAAAGGTGTTCGAGTGTTCGAACCGTAATGCGCAAGAAATGGTACCGAAACCCCGTATTTACATATCTGCCACTGTGCAGGAGAATCCGGATAGGTGTTTGAGTGTTCGAACCGTAATGCGCAAGAAATGGTACCGAAACCCCTTATTTACATATCTGCCACTGTGCAGGAGAATCCGCATAGGTGTTCGAGTGTTCGAACCGTAATGCGCAAGAAATGGTATGTAAACCCCGTATTTACATATCTGCCACTGTGCAGGAGAATCCGTATAGTTGTTCGAGTGTTCCAACCGTAATGCGCAAGAAATGGTACCGAAACCCCGTATTTACATATCTGCCACTGTGCAGGAGAATCCGTATAGGTGTTCGAGTGTTTGAACCGTAATGCGCAAGAAATGGTACCGAAATCCCGTATTTACATATCTGCCACTGTGTAGGAGAATCCGGATAGGTGTTCGAGTGTTCGAACCGTAATGCGAAAGAAATGGTACCGAAACCCCGTATTTACATATCTGCCACTGTGCAGGAGAATCTGCATAGGTGTTCGAGTGTTCGAACCGTATTGCGCAAGAAATGGTATGTAAACCCCGTATTTACATATCTGCCACTGTGCAGGAGAATCCGTATAGGTGTTCGAGTGTTCGAACCGTAATGCGCAAGAAATGGTACCGAAACCCCGTATTTACATATCTGCCACTGTGCAGGAGAATCCGTATAGGTGTTCGAGTGTTCGAACCGTAATGCGCAAGAAATGGTACCGAAACCCTGTATTTACATATCTGCCACTGTGTAGGAGAATCCGCATAGGTGTTCGAGTGTTCGAACCGTAATGCGCAAGAAATGGTATGTAAACCCCGTATTTACATATCTGCCACTGTGCAGGAGAATCCGTATATGTGTTCGAGTCTTCGAACCGTAATGCGCAAGAAATGGTACGGAAACCCCGTATTTACATATCTGCCACTGTGCAGGAGAATCCGGATAGGTGTTCGAGTGTTCGAACCGTAATGCGCAAGAAATGGTACCGAAACCCCGTATTTACATATCTGCCACTGTGTAGGAGAATCGGCATAGGTGTTCGAGTGTTCGAACCGTAATGCGCAAGAAATGGTATGTAAACCCCGTATTTACATATCTGCAACTGTGCAGGAGAATCAGCATAGGTGTTCGAGTGTTCGAACCGTAATGCGCAAGAAATGGTATGTAAACCCCGTATTTACATATCTGCCACTGTGCAGGAGAATCCGTATAGGTGTTCGAGTGTTCCAACCGTAATGCGCAAGAAATGGTACCGAAACCCCGTATTTACATATCTGCCACTGTGCAGGAGAATCCGTATAGGTGTTCGAGTGTTCGAACCGTAATGCGCAAGAAATGGTACCGAAATCCCGTATTTACATATCTGCCACTGTGTAGGAGAATCCGGATAGGTGTTCGAGTGTTCGAACCGTAATGCGAAAGAAATGGTACCGAAACCCCGTATTTACATATCTGCCACTGTGCAGGAGAATCTGCATAGGTGTTCGAGTGTTCGAACCGTATTGCGCAAGAAATGGTATGTAAACCCCGTATTTACATATCTGCCACTGTGCTGGAGAATCCGTATAGGTGTTCGAGTGTTCGAACCGTAATGCGCAAGAAATGGTACCGAAACCCCGTATTTACATATCTGCCACTGTGCAGGAGAATCCGTATAGGTGTTCGAGTGTTCGAACCTTAATGCGCAAGAAATGGTACCGAAACCCTGTATTTACATATCTGCCACTGTGTAGGAGAATCCGCATAGGTGTTCGAGTGTTCGAACCGTAATGCGCAAGAAATGGTATGTAAACCCCGTATTTACATATCTGCCACTGTGCAGGAGAATCCGTATAGGTGTTCGAGTGTTCGAACCGTAATGCGCAAGAAATGGTACCGAAACCCCGTATTTACATATCTGCCACTGTGCAGGAGAATCCGGATAGGTGTTCGAGTGTTCGAACCGTAATGCGAAAGAAATGGTACCGAAACCCCGTATTTACATATCTGCCACTGTGCAGGAGAATCCGTATAGGTGTTCGAGTGTTCGAACCGTAATGCGCAAGAAATGGTACCGAAACCCTGTATTTACATATCTGCCACTGTGTAGGAGAATCCGCATAGGTGTTCGAGTGTTCGAACCGTAATGCGCAAGAAATGGTATGTAAACCCCGTATTTACATATCTGCCACTGTGCAGGAGAATCCGTATATGTGTTCGAGTCTTCGAACCGTAATGCGCAAGAAATGGTACGGAAACCCCGTATTTACATATCTGCCACTGTGCAGGAGAATCCGGATAGGTGTTCGAGTGTTCGAACCGTAATGCGCAAGAAATGGTACCGAAACCCCGTATTTACATATCTGCCACTGTGTAGGAGAATCGGCATAGGTGTTCGAGTGTTCGAACCGTAATGCGCAAGAAATGGTATGTAAACCCCGTATTTACATATCTGCAACTGTGCAGGAGAATCAGCATAGGTGTTCGAGTGTTCGAACCGTAATGCGCAAGAAATGGTATGTAAACCCCGTATTTACATATCTGCCACTGTGCAGGAGAATCCGTATAGGTGTTCGAGTGTTCCAACCGTAATGCGCAAGAAATGGTACCGAAACCCCGTATTTACATATCTGCCACTGTGCAGGAGAATCCGTATAGGCGTTCGAGTGTTCGAACCGTAATGCGCAAGAAATGGTACCGAAATCCCGTATTTACATATCTGCCACTGTGTAGGAGAATCCGCATAGGTGTTCGAGTGTTCGAACCGTAATGCGAAAGAAATGGTACCGAAACCCCGTATTTACATATCTGCCACTGTGCAGGAGAATCTGCATAGGTGTTCGAGTGTTCGAACCGTATTGCGCAAGAAATGGTATGTAAACCCCGTATTTACATATCTGCCACTGTGCTGGAGAATCCGTATAGGTGTTCGAGTGTTCGAACCGTAATGCGCAAGAAATGGTACCGAAACCCCGTATTTACATATCTGCCACTGTGCTGGAGAATCCGTATAGGTTTTCGAGTGTTCGAACCGTAATGCGCAAGAAATGGTACCGAAACCCCGTATTTACATATCTGCCACTGTGCAGGAGAATCCGTAAAGGTGTTCGAGTCTTCGAACCGTAATGCGCAAGAAATGGTACCGAAATCCCGTATTTACATATCTGCCACTGTGCAGGAGAATCCGGATAGGTGTTCGAGTGTTCGAACCGTAATGCGCAAGAAATGGTACCGAAACCCCGTATTTACATATCTGCCACTGTGCTGGAGAATCCGCATAGGTGTTCGAGTGTTCGAACCGTATTGGGCAAGAAATGGTATGTAAACCCCGTATTTACATATCTGTCACTGTGCAGGAGAATCCGTATAGGTGTTCGAGTGTTCGAACCGTAATGCGCAAGAAATGGTACCGAAACCCCGTATTTACATATCTGCCACTGTGCTGGAGAATCCCTATAGGTGTTCGAGTGTTCGATCCGTAATGCGCAAAAAATGGTACCGAAACCCCGTATTTACATATCTGCCACTGTGCAGGAGAATCCGCATAGGTGTTCGAGTGTTCGAACCGTAATGCGCAAGAAATGGTATGGAAACCCCGTATTTACATATCTGCCACTGTGCAGGAGAATCCGTATAGGTGTTCGAGTGTTCGAACCGTAATGCGCAAGAAATGGTACGGAAACCCCGTATTTACATATCTGCCACTGTGCAGGAGAATCCGTATAGGTGTTCGAGTGTTCGAACCGTAATGCGCAAGAAACGGTACCGAAACCCCGTATTTACATATCTGCCACTGTGCAGGAGAATCCGCATAGGTGTTCGAGTGTTCGAACCGTATTGCGCAAGAAATGGTATGTAAACCCCGTATTTACATATCTGCCACTGTGCAGGGGAATCCGTACAGGTGTTCGAGTGTTCGAACCGTAATGCGCAAGAAATGGTATGGAAACCCCGTATTTACATATCTGCCACTGCGCAGGAGAATCCGTGGAGGTGTTCGAGTGTTCGAACCGTAATGCGCAAGAAATGGTACGGAAACCCCGTATTTACATATCTGCCACTCTGCAGGAGAATCCGTTTAGGTGTTCGAGTGTTCGAACCGTAATGCGCAAGAAATGGTACCGAAACCCCGTATTTACATATCTGCCACTGTGCAGGAGAATCCGTATAGGTGTTCGAGTGTTCGAACCGTAATGCGCAAGAAATGGTTCCGAAATCCCGTATTTACATATCTGCCACTGTGCAGGAGAATCCGGATAGGTGTTCGAGTGTTCGAACCGTAATGCGAAAGAAATAGTACCGAAACCCCGTATTTACATATCTGCCACTGTGCAGGAGAATCCGCATAGGTGTTCGAGTGTTCGAACCGTATTGCGCAAGAAATGGTATGTAAACCCCGTATTTACATATCTGCCACTGTGCAGGAGAATCCGTATAGGTGTTCGAGTGTTCGAACCGTAATGCGAAAGAAATGGTATGTAAACCCCGTATTTACATATCTGCCACACTGCAGCAGAATCCGTATAGGTGTTCGAGTGTTCGAACCGTAATGCGAAAGAAATGGTATGTAAACCCCGTATTTACATATCTGCCACTGTGCAGCAGAATCCGTATAGGTGTTCGAGTGTTCGAACTGTAATGCGCAAGAAATGGTACCGAAACCCCGTATTTACATATCTGCCACTGTGCAGGAGAATCCGGATAGGTGTTTGAGTGTTCGAACCGTAATGCGCAAGAAATGGTACCGAAACCCCGTATTTACATATCTGCCACTGTGCAGGAGAATCCGCATAGGTGTTCGAGTGTTCGAACCGTATTGCGCAAGAAATGGTATGTAAACCCCGTATTTACATATCTGCCACTGTGTAGGAGAATCCGTATAGGTGTTCGAGTGTTCGAACCGTAATGCGCAAGAAATGGTATGGAAACCCCGTATTTACAAATCTGCCACTGTGCAGGAGAATCCGTATAGGTGTTCGAGTGTTCGAACCGTAATGCGCAAGAAATGATACGGAAACCCCGTATTTACATATCTGCCACTGTGTAGGAGAATCCGTATAGCTGTTCGAGTGTTCGAACCGTAATGCGCAAGAAATGGTACCGAAACCCCGTATTTACATATCTGCCACTGTGCAGGAGAATCCGCATAGGTGTTCGAGTGTTCGAACCGTAATGCGCAAGAAATGGTAGGTAAACCCCGTATTTACATATCTGCCACTGTGCAAGAGAATCCGCATAGGTATTCGAGTGTTCGAACCGTAATGCGCAAGAAATGGTATGTAAACCCCGTATTTACATATCTGCCACTGTGCAGGAGAATCTGTATAGGTGTTCGAGTGTTCCAACCGTAATGCGCAAGAAATGGTACCGAAACCCCGTATTTACATATCTGCCACTGTGCAGGAGAATCTGTATAGGTGTTCGAGTGTTCGAACCGTAATGCGCAAGAAATGGTACCGAAACCCCGTATTTACATATCTGCCACTGTGCAGGAGAATCCGGATAGGTGTTTGAGTGTTCGAACCGTAATGCGAAAGAAATGTTACCGAAACCCTGTATTTACATATCTGCCACTGTGCAGGAGAATCCGCATAGGTGTTCGAGTGTTCGAACCGTATTGCGCAAGAAATGGTATGTAAACCCCGTATTTACATATCTGCCACTGTGCAGGAGAATCCGTATAGGTGTTCGAGTGTTCGAACCGTAATGCGCAAGAAATGGTATGGAAACCCCGTATTTACATATCTGCCACTGTGCAGGAGAATCCGTAAAGGTGTTCGAGTGTTCGAACCGTAATGCGCAAGAAATGGTACCGAAACCCCGTATTTACATATCTGCCACTGTGCAGGAGAATCCGGATAGGTGTTTGAGTGTTCGAACCGTAATGCGCAAGAAATGGTACCGAAACCCCTTATTTACATATCTGCCACTGTGCAGGAGAATCCGCATAGGTGTTCGAGTGTTCGAACCGTAATGCGCAAGAAATGGTATGTAAACCCCGTATTTACATATCTGCCACTGTGCAGGAGAATCCGTATAGTTGTTCGAGTGTTCCAACCGTAATGCGCAAGAAATGGTACCGAAACCCCGTATTTACATATCTGCCACTGTGCAGGAGAATCCGTATAGGTGTTCGAGTGTTCGAACCGTAATGCGCAAGAAATGGTACCGAAACCCCGTATTTACATATCTGCCACTGTGCAGGAGAATCCGGATAGGTGTTCGAGTGTTCGAACCGTAATGCGCAAGAAATGGTACCGAAACCCCGTATTTACATATCTGCCACTGTGTACGAGAATCCGCATAGGTGTTCGAGTGTTCGAACCGTAATGCGAAAGAAATGGTATGTAAACCCCGTATTTACATATCTGCCACTGTGCAGCAGAATCCGTATAGGTGTTCGAGTGTTCGAACCGTAATGCGCAAGAAATGGTACCGAAACCCCGTATTTACATATCTGCCACTGTGCAGGAGAATCCGGATAGGTGTTTGAGTGTTCGAACCGTAATGCGCAAGAAATGGTACCGAAACCCCGTATTTACATATCTGCCATTTTGCAGGAGAATCCGCATAGGTGTTCGAGTGTTCGAACCGTATTGCGCAAGAAATGGTATGTAAACCCCGTATTTACATATCTGCCACTGTGTAGGAGAATCCGTATAGGTGTTCGAGTGTTCGAACCGTAATGCGCAAGAAATGGTATGGAAACCCCGTATTTACATATCTGCCACTGTGCAGGAGAATCCGTATAGGTGTTCGAGTGTTCGAACCGTAATGCGCAAGAAATGATACGGAAACCCCGTATTTACATATCTGCCACTGTGTACGAGAATCCGTATAGCTGTTCGAGTGTTCGAACCGTAATGCGCAAGAAATGGTACCGAAACCCCGTATTTACATATCTGCCACTGTGCAGGAGAATCCGCATAGGTGTTCGAGTGTTCGAACCGTAATGCGCAAGAAATGGTAGGTAAACCCCGTATTTACATATCTGCCACTGTGCAAGAGAATCCGCATAGGTATTCGAGTGTTCGAACCGTAATGCGCAAGAAATGGTATGTAAACCCCGTATTTACATATCTGCCACTGTGCAGGAGAATCCGTATAGGTGTTCGAGTGTTCCAACCGTAATGCGCAAGAAATGGTACCGAAACCCCGTATTTACATATCTGCCACTGTGCAGGAGAATCCGTATAGGTGTTCGAGTGTTCGAACCGTAATGCGCAAGAAATGGTACCAAAACCTCGTATTTACATATCTGCCACTGTGCAGGAGAATCCGGATAGGTGTTTGAGTGTTCGAACCGTAATGCGCAAGAAATGTTACCGAAACCCTGTATTTACATATCTGCCACTGTGCAGGAGAATCCGCATAGGTGTTCGAGTGTTCGAACCGTATTGCGCAAGAAATGGTATGTAAACCCCGTATTTACATATCTGCCACTGTGCAGGAGAATCCGTATAGGTGTTCGAGTGTTCGAACCGTAATGCGCAAGAAATGGTATGGAAACCCCGTATTTACATATCTGCCACTGTGCAGGAGAATCCGTAAAGGTGTTCGAGTGTTCGAACCGTAATGCGCAAGAAATGGTACCGAAACCCCGTATTTACATATCTGCCACTGTGCAGGAGAATCCGGATAGGTGTTTGAGTGTTCGAACCGTAATGCGCAAGAAATGGTACCGAAACCCCTTATTTACATATCTGCCACTGTGCAGGAGAATCCGCATAGGTGTTCGAGTGTTCGAACCGTAATGCGCAAGAAATGGTATGTAAACCCCGTATTTACATATCTGCCACTGTGCAGGAGAATCCGTATAGGTGTTCGAGTGTTCCAACCGTAATGCGCAAGAAATGGTACCGAAACCCCGTATTTACATATCTGCCACTGTGCAGGAGAATCCGTATAGGTGTTCCAGTGTTCGAACCGTAATGCGCAAGAAATGGTACCGAAACCCCGTATTTACATATCTGCCACTGTGCAGGAGAATCCAGATAGGTGTTTGAGTGTTCGAACCGTAATGCGCAAGAAATGTTACCGAAACCCTGTATTTACATATCTGCCACTGTGCAGGAGAATCCGCATAGGTGTTCGAGTGTTCGAACCGTATTGCGCAAGAAATGGTATGTAAACCCCGTATTTACATATCTGCCACTGTGCAGGAGAATCCGTATAGGTGTTCGAGTGTTCGAACCGTAATGCGCAAGAAATGGTATGGAAACCCCGTATTTACATATCTGCCACTGTGCAGGAGAATCCGTAAAGGTGTTCGAGTGTTCGAACCGTAATGCGCAAGAAATGGTACCGAAACCCCGTATTTACATATCTGCCACTGTGCAGGAGAATCCGGATAGGTGTTTGAGTGTTCGAACCGTAATGCGCAAGAAATGGTACCGAAACCCCTTATTTACATATCTGCCACTGTGCAGGAGAATCCGCATAGGTGTTCGAGTGTTCGAACCGTAATGCGCAAGAAATGGTATGTAAACCCCGTATTTACATATCTGCCACTGTGCAGGAGAATCCGTATAGGTGTTCGAGTGTTCCAACCGTAATGCGCAAGAAATGGTACCGAAACCCCGTATTTACATATCTGCCACTGTGCAGGAGAATCCGTATAGGTGTTCGAGTGTTCGAACCGTAATGCGCAAGAAATGGTACTGAAACCCCGTATTTACATATCTGCCACTGTGCAGGAGAATCCGGATAGGTGTTCGAGTGTTCGAACCGTAATGCGCAAGAAATGGTACCGAAACCCCGTATTTACATATCTGCCACTGTGTACGAGAATCCGCATAGGTGTTCGAGTGTTCGAACCGTAATGCGCAAGAAATGGTATGTAAACCCCGTATTTACATATCTGCCACTGTGCAGGAGAATCCGGATAGGTGTTTGAGTGTTCGAACCGTAATGCGCAAGAAATGTTACCGAAACCCTGTATTTACATATCTGCCACTGTGCAGGAGAATCCGTATAGGTGTTCGAGTGTTCCAACCGTAATGCGAAAGAAATGGTACCGAAACCCCGTATTTACATATCTGCCACTGTGTAGGAGAATCCGTATAGGTGTTCGAGTGTTCGAACCGTAATGCGCAAGAAATGGTACCGAAATCCCGTATTTACATATCTGCCACTGTGCAGGAGAATCCGGATAGGTGTTCGAGTGTTCGAACCGTAATGCGAAAGAAATGGTACCGAAACCCCGTATTTACATATCTGCCACTGTGCAGGAGAATCTGCATAGGTGTTCGAGTGTTCGAACCGTAATGCGCAAGAAATGGTAGGTAAATCCCGTATTTACATATCTGCCACTGTGCAAGAGAATCCGCATAGGTATTCGAGTGTTCGAACCGTAATGCGCAAGAAATGGTATGTAAACCCCGTATTTACATATCTGCCACTGTGCAGGAGAATCCGTATAGGTGTTCGAGTGTTCCAACCGTAATGCGCAAGAAATGGTACCGAAACCCCGTATTTACATATCTACCACTGTGCAGGAGAATCCGTATAGGTGTTCGAGTGTTCGAACCGTAATGCGCAAGAAATGGTACCGAAACCCCGTATTTACATATCTGCCACTGTGCAGGAGAATCCGGATAGGTGTTTGAGTGTTCGAACCGTAATGCGCAAGAAATGTTACCGAAACCCTGTATTTACATATCTGCCACTGTGCAGGAGAATCCGCATAGGTGTTCGAGTGTTCGAACCGTATTGCGCAAGAAATGGTATGTAAACCCCGTATTTACATATCTGCCACTGTGCAGGAGAATCCGTATAGGTGTTCGAGTGTTCGAACCGTAATGCGCAAGAAATGGTATGGAAACCCCGTATTTACATATCTGCCACTGTGCAGGAGAATCCGTAAAGGTGTCCGAGTGTTCGAACCGTAATGCGCAAGAAATGGTACCGAAACCCCGTATTTACATATCTGCCACTGTGCAGGAGAATCCGGATAGGTGTTTGAGTGTTCGAACCGTAATGCGCAAGAAATGGTACCGAAACCCCTTATTTACATATCTGCCACTGTGCAGGAGAATCCGCATAGGTGTTCGAGTGTTCGAACCGTAATGCGCAAGAAATGGTATGTAAACCCCGTATTTACATATCTGCCACTGTGCAGGAGAATCCGTATAGGTGTTCGAGTGTTCCAACCGTAATGCGCAAGAAATGGTACCGAAACCCCGTATTTACATATCTGCCACTATGCAGGAGAATCCGTATAGGTGTTCGAGTGTTCGAACCGTAATGCGCAAGAAATGGTACCGAAACCCCGTATTTACATATCTGCCACTGTGCAGGAGAATCCGGATAGGTGTTCGAGTGTTCGAACCGTAATGCGCAAGAAATGGTACCGAAACCCCGTATTTACATATCTGCCACTGTGTACGAGAATCCGCATAGGTGTTCGAGTGTTCGAACCGTAATGCGAAAGAAATGGTATGTAAACCCCGTATTTACATATCTGCCACTGTGCAGCAGAATCCGTATAGGTGTTCGAGTGTTCGAACCGTAATGCGCAAGAAATGGTACCGAAACCCCGTATTTACATATCTGCCACTGTGCAGGAGAATCCGGATAGGTGTTTGAGTGTTCGAACCGTAATGCGCAAGAAATGTTACCGAAACCCTGTATTTACATATCTGCCACTGTGCAGGAGAATCCGCATAGGTGTTCGAGTGTTCGAACCGTATTGCGCAAGAAATGGTATGTAAACCCCGTATTTACATATCTGCCACTGTGCAGGAGAATCCGTATAGGTGTTCGAGTGTTCGAACCGTAATGCGCAAGAAATGGTATGGAAACCCCGTATTTACATATCTGCCACTGTGCAGGAGAATCCGTAAAGGTGTTCGAGTGTTCGAACCGTAATGCGCAAGAAATGGTACCGAAACCCCGTATTTACATATCTGCCACTGTGCAGGAGAATCCGGATAGGTGTTTGAGTGTTCGAACCGTAATGCGCAAGAAATGGTACCGAAACCCCTTATTTACATATCTGCCACTGTGCAGGAGAATCCGCATAGGTGTTCGAGTGTTCGAACCGTAATGCGCAAGAAATGGTATGTAAACCCCGTATTTACATATCTGCCACTGTGCAGGAGAATCCGTATAGGTGTTCGAGTGTTCCAACCGTAATGCGCAAGAAATGGTACCGAAACCCCGTATTTACATATCTGCCACTGTGCAGGAGAATCCGTATAGGTGTTCGAGTGTTCGAACCGTAATGCGCAAGAAATGGTACCGAAACCCCGTATTTACATATCTGCCACTGTGCAGGAGAATCCGGATAGGTGTTCGAGTGTTCGAACCGTAATGCGCAAGAAATGGTACCGAAACCCCGTATTTACATATCTGCCACTGTGTACGAGAATCCGCATAGGTGTTCGAGTGTTCGAACCGTAATGCGCAAGAAATGGTATGTAAACCCCGTATTTACATATCTGCCACTGTGCAGGAGAATCCGGATAGGTGTTTGAGTGTTCGAACCGTAATGCGCAAGAAATGTTACCGAAACCCTGTATTTACATATCTGCCACTGTGCAGGAGAATCCGTATAGGTGTTCGAGTGTTCCAACCGTAATGCGAAAGAAATGGTACCGAAACCCCGTATTTACATATCTGCCACTGTGTAGGAGAATCCGTATAGGTGTTCGAGTGTTCGAACCGTAATGCGCAAGAAATGGTACCGAAATCCTGTATTTACATATCTGCCACTGTGCAGGAGAATCCGGATAGGTGTTCGAGTGTTCGAACCGTAATGCGAAAGAAATGGTACCGAAACCCCGTATTTACATATCTGCCACTGTGCAGGAGAATCTGCATAGGTGTTCGAGTGTTCGAACCGTAATGCGCAAGAAATGGTAGGTAAATCCCGTATTTACATATCTGCCACTGTGCAAGAGAATCCGCATAGGTATTCGAGTGTTCGAACCGTAATGCGCAAGAAATGGTATGTAAACCCCGTATTTACATATCTGCCACTGTGCAGGAGAATCCGTATAGGTGTTCGAGTGTTCCAACCGTAATGCGCAAGAAATGGTACCGAAACCCCGTATTTACATATCTACCACTGTGCAGGAGAATCCGTATAGGTGTTCGAGTGTTCGAACCGTAATGCGCAAGAAATGGTACCGAAACCCCGTATTTACATATCTGCCACTGTGCAGGAGAATCCGGATAGGTGTTTGAGTGTTCGAACCGTAATGCGCAAGAAATGTTACCGAAACCCTGTATTTACATATCTGCCACTGTGCAGGAGAATCCGCATAGGTGTTCGAGTGTTCGAACCGTATTGCGCAAGAAATGGTATGTAAACCCCGTATTTACATATCTGCCACTGTGCAGGAGAATCCGTATAGGTGTTCGAGTGTTCGAACCGTAATGCGCAAGAAATGGTATGGAAACCCCGTATTTACATATCTGCCACTGTGCAGGAGAATCCGTAAAGGTGTCCGAGTGTTCGAACCGTAATGCGCAAGAAATGGTACCGAAACCCCGTATTTACATATCTGCCACTGTGCAGGAGAATCCGGATAGGTGTTTGAGTGTTCGAACCGTAATGCGCAAGAAATGGTACCGAAACCCCTTATTTACATATCTGCCACTGTGCAGGAGAATCCGCATAGGTGTTCGAGTGTTCGAACCGTAATGCGCAAGAAATGGTATGTAAACCCCGTATTTACATATCTGCCACTGTGCAGGAGAATCCGTATAGGTGTTCGAGTGTTCCAACCGTAATGCGCAAGAAATGGTACCGAAACCCCGTATTTACATATCTGCCACTATGCAGGAGAATCCGTATAGGTGTTCGAGTGTTCGAACCGTAATGCGCAAGAAATGGTACCGAAACCCCGTATTTACATATCTGCCACTGTGCAGGAGAATCCGGATAGGTGTTCGAGTGTTCGAACCGTAATGCGCAAGAAATGGTACCGAAACCCCGTATTTACATATCTGCCACTGTGTACGAGAATCCGCATAGGTGTTCGAGTGTTCGAACCGTAATGCGAAAGAAATGGTATGTAAACCCCGTATTTACATATCTGCCACTGTGCAGCAGAATCCGTATAGGTGTTCGAGTGTTCGAACCGTAATGCGCAAGAAATGGTACCGAAACCCCGTATTTACATATCTGCCACTGTGCAGGAGAATCCGGATAGGTGTTTGAGTGTTCGAACCGTAATGCGCAAGAAATGTTACCGAAACCCTGTATTTACATATCTGCCACTGTGCAGGAGAATCCGCATAGGTGTTCGAGTGTTCGAACCGTATTGCGCAAGAAATGGTATGTAAACCCCGTATTTACATATCTGCCACTGTGCAGGAGAATCCGTATAGGTGTTCGAGTGTTCGAACCGTAATGCGCAAGAAATGGTATGGAAACCCCGTATTTACATATCTGCCACTGTGCAGGAGAATCCGTAAAGGTGTTCGAGTGTTCGAACCGTAATGCGCAAGAAATGGTACCGAAACCCCGTATTTACATATCTGCCACTGTGCAGGAGAATCCGGATAGGTGTTTGAGTGTTCGAACCGTAATGCGCAAGAAATGGTACCGAAACCCCTTATTTACATATCTGCCACTGTGCAGGAGAATCCGCATAGGTGTTCGAGTGTTCGAACCGTAATGCGCAAGAAATGGTATGTAAACCCCGTATTTACATATCTGCCACTGTGCAGGAGAATCCGTATAGGTGTTCGAGTGTTCCAACCGTAATGCGCAAGAAATGGTACCGAAACCCCGTATTTACATATCTGCCACTGTGCAGGAGAATCCGTATAGGTGTTCGAGTGTTCGAACCGTAATGCGCAAGAAATGGTACCGAAACCCCGTATTTACATATCTGCCACTGTGCAGGAGAATCCGGATAGGTGTTCGAGTGTTCGAACCGTAATGCGCAAGAAATGGTACCGAAACCCCGTATTTACATATCTGCCACTGTGTACGAGAATCCGCATAGGTGTTCGAGTGTTCGAACCGTAATGCGCAAGAAATGGTATGTAAACCCCGTATTTACATATCTGCCACTGTGCAGGAGAATCCGGATAGGTGTTTGAGTGTTCGAACCGTAATGCGCAAGAAATGTTACCGAAACCCTGTATTTACATATCTGCCACTGTGCAGGAGAATCCGTATAGGTGTTCGAGTGTTCCAACCGTAATGCGAAAGAAATGGTACCGAAACCCCGTATTTACATATCTGCCACTGTGTAGGAGAATCCGTATAGGTGTTCGAGTGTTCGAACCGTAATGCGCAAGAAATGGTACCGAAATCCCGTATTTACATATCTGCCACTGTGCAGGAGAATCCGGATAGGTGTTCGAGTGTTCGAACCGTAATGCGAAAGAAATGGTACCGAAACCCCGTATTTACATATCTGCCACTGTGCAGGAGAATCTGCATAGGTGTTCGAGTGTTCGAACCGTAATGCGCAAGAAATGGTAGGTAAATCCCGTATTTACATATCTGCCACTGTGCAAGAGAATCCGCATAGGTATTCGAGTGTTCGAACCGTAATGCGCAAGAAATGGTATGTAAACCCCGTATTTACATATCTGCCACTGTGCAGGAGAATCCGTATAGGTGTTCGAGTGTTCCAACCGTAATGCGCAAGAAATGGTACCGAAACCCCGTATTTACATATCTGCCACTGTGCAGGAGAATCCGTATAGGTGTTCGAGTGTTCGAACCGTAATGCGCAAGAAATGGTACCGAAACCCCGTATTTACATATCTGCCACTGTGCAGGAGAATCCGGATAGGTGTTTGAGTGTTCGAACCGTAATGCGCAAGAAATGTTACCGAAACCCTGTATTTACATATCTGCCACTGTGCAGGAGAATCCGCATAGGTGTTCGAGTGTTCGAACCGTATTGCGCAAGAAATGGTATGTAAACCCCGTATTTACATATCTGCCACTGTGCAGGAGAATCCGTATAGGTGTTCGAGTGTTCGAACCGTAATGCGCAAGAAATGGTATGGAAACCCCGTATTTACATATCTGCCACTGTGCAGGAGAATCCGTAAAGGTGTTCGAGTGTTCGAACCGTAATGCGCAAGAAATGGTACCGAAACCCCGTATTTACATATCTGCCACTGTGCAGGAGAATCCGGATAGGTGTTTGAGTGTTCGAACCGTAATGCGCAAGAAATGGTACCGAAACCCCTTATTTACATATCTGCCACTGTGCAGGAGAATCCGCATAGGTGTTCGAGTGTTCGAACCGTAATGCGCAAGAAATGGTATGTAAACCCCGTATTTACATATCTGCCACTGTGCAGGAGAATCCGTATAGGTGTTCGAGTGTTCCAACCGTAATGCGCAAGAAATGGTACCGAAACCCCGTATTTACATATCTGCCACTATGCAGGAGAATCCGTATAGGTGTTCGAGTGTTCGAACCGTAATGCGCAAGAAATGGTACCGAAACCCCGTATTTACATATCTGCCACTGTGCAGGAGAATCCGGATAGGTGTTCGAGTGTTCGAACCGTAATGCGCAAGAAATGGTACCGAAACCCCGTATTTACATATCTGCCACTGTGTACGAGAATCCGCATAGGTGTTCGAGTGTTCGAACCGTAATGCGAAAGAAATGGTATGTAAACCCCGTATTTACATATCTGCCACTGTGCAGCAGAATCCGTATAGGTGTTCGAGTGTTCGAACCGTAATGCGCAAGAAATGGTACCGAAACCCCGTATTTACATATCTGCCACTGTGCAGGAGAATCCGCATAGGTGTTCGAGTGTTCGAACCGTATTGCGCAAGAAATGGTATGTAAACCCCGTATTTACATATCTGCCACTGTGCAGGAGAATCCGGATAGGTGTTTGAGTGTTCGAACCGTAATGCGCAAGAAATGGTACCGAAACCCCTTATTTACATATCTGCCACTGTGCAGGAGAATCTGCATAGGTGTTCGAGTGTTCGAACCGTAATGCGCAAGAAATGGTATGTAAACCCCGTATTTACATATTCTTACACTGTGCAGGAGAATCCGTATAGGTGTTCGAGTGTTCCAACCGTAATGCGCAAGAAATGGTACCGAAACCCCGTATTTACATATCTGCCACTATGCAGGAGAATCCGTATAGGTGTTCGAGTGTTCGAACCGTAATGCGCAAGAAATGGTACCGAAACCCCGTATTTACATATCTGCCACTGTGCAGGAGAATCCGGATAGGTGTTCGAGTGTTCGAACCGTAATGCGCAAGAAATGGTACCGAAACCCCGTATTTACATATCTGCCACTGTGTACGAGAATCCGCATAGGTGTTCGAGTGTTCGAACCGTAATGCGAAAGAAATGGTATGTAAACCCCGTATTTACATATCTGCCACTGTGCAGCAGAATCCGTATAGGTGTTCGAGTGTTCGAACCGTAATGCGCAAGAAATGGTACCGAAACCCCGTATTTACATATCTGCCACTGTGCAGGAGAATCCGCATAGGTGTTCGAGTGTTCGAACCGTATTGCGCAAGAAATGGTATGTAAACCCCGTATTTACATATCTGCCACTGTGCAGGAGAATCCGTATAGCTGTTCGAGTGTTCGAACCGTAATGCGCAAGAAATGGTACCGAAACCCCGTATTTACATATCTGCCACTGTGCAGGAGAATCCGTATAGGTGTTCGAGTGTTCGAACCGTAATGCGCAAGAAATGGTACCGAAACCCCGTATTTACATATCTGCCACTGTGCAGGAGAATCCGGATAGGTGTTCGAGTGTTCGAACCGTAATGCGCAAGAAATGGTACCGAAACCCCGTATTTACATACCTGCCACTGTGTACGAGAATCCGCATAGGTGTTCGAGTGTTCGAACCGTAATGCGAAAGAAATGGTATGTAAACCCCGTATTTACATATCTGCCACTGTGCAGCAGAATCCGTATAGGTGTTCGAGTGTTCGAACCGTAATGCGCAAGAAATGGTACCGAAACCCCGTATTTACATATCTGCCACTGTGCAGGAGAATCCGCATAGGTGTTCGAGTGTTCGAACCGTATTGCGCAAGAAATGGTATGTAAACCCCGTATTTACATATCTGCCACTGTGCAGGAGAATCCGGATAGGTGTTTGAGTGTTCGAACCGTAATGCGCAAGAAATGGTACCGAAACCCCTTATTTACATATCTGCCACTGTGCAGGAGAATCTGCATAGGTGTTCGAGTGTTCGAACCGTAATGCGCAAGAAATGGTATGTAAACCCCGTATTTACATATTCTTACACTGTGCAGGAGAATCCGTATAGGTGTTCGAGTGTTCCAACCGTAATGCGCAAGAAATGGTACCGAAACCCCGTATTTACATATCTGCCACTATGCAGGAGAATCCGTATAGGTGTTCGAGTGTTCGAACCGTAATGCGCAAGAAATGGTACCGAAACCCCGTATTTACATATCTGCCACTGTGCAGGAGAATCCGGATAGGTGTTCGAGTGTTCGAACCGTAATGCGCAAGAAATGGTACCGAAACCCCGTATTTACATATCTGCCACTGTGTACGAGAATCCGCATAGGTGTTCGAGTGTTCGAACCGTAATGCGAAAGAAATGGTATGTAAACCCCGTATTTACATATCTGCCACTGTGCAGCAGAATCCGTATAGGTGTTCGAGTGTTCGAACCGTAATGCGCAAGAAATGGTACCGAAACCCCGTATTTACATATCTGCCACTGTGCAGGAGAATCCGCATAGGTGTTCGAGTGTTCGAACCGTATTGCGCAAGAAATGGTATGTAAACCCCGTATTTACATATCTGCCACTGTGCAGGAGAATCCGGATAGGTGTTTGAGTGTTCGAACCGTAATGCGCAAGAAATGGTACCGAAACCCCTTATTTACATATCTGCCACTGTGCAGGAGAATCTGCATAGGTGTTCGAGTGTTCGAACCGTAATGCGCAAGAAATGGTATGTAAACCCCGTATTTACATATTCTTACACTGTGCAGGAGAATCCGTATAGGTGTTCGAGTGTTCCAACCGTAATGCGCAAGAAATGGTACCGAAACCCCGTATTTACATATCTGCCACTATGCAGGAGAATCCGTATAGGTGTTCGAGTGTTCGAACCGTAATGCGCAAGAAATGGTACCGAAACCCCGTATTTACATATCTGCCACTGTGCAGGAGAATCCGGATAGGTGTTCGAGTGTTCGAACCGTAATGCGCAAGAAATGGTACCGAAACCCCGTATTTACATATCTGCCACTGTGTACGAGAATCCGCATAGGTGTTCGAGTGTTCGAACCGTAATGCGAAAGAAATGGTATGTAAACCCCGTATTTACATATCTGCCACTGTGCAGCAGAATCCGTATAGGTGTTCGAGTGTTCGAACCGTAATGCGCAAGAAATGGTACCGAAACCCCGTATTTACATATCTGCCACTGTGCAGGAGAATCCGCATAGGTGTTCGAGTGTTCGAACCGTATTGCGCAAGAAATGGTATGTAAACCCCGTATTTACATATCTGCCACTGTGCAGGAGAATCCGTATAGCTGTTCGAGTGTTCGAACCGTAATGCGCAAGAAATGGTACCGAAACCCCGTATTTACATATCTGCCACTGTGCAGGAGAATCCGTATAGGTGTTCGAGTGTTCGAACCGTAATGCGCAAGAAATGGTACCGAAACCCCGTATTTACATATCTGCCACTGTGCAGGAGAATCCGGATAGGTGTTCGAGTGTTCGAACCGTAATGCGCAAGAAATGGTACCGAAACCCCGTATTTACATATCTGCCACTGTGCAGGAGAATCCGTATAGGTGTTCGAGTGTTCGAACCGTAATGCGCAAGAAATGGTACCGAAACCCCGTATTTACATATCTGCCACTGTGCAGGAGAATCCGGATAGGTGTTCGAGTGTTCGAACCGTAATGCGCAAGAAATGGTACCGAAACCCCGTATTTACATATCTGCCACTGTGTACGAGAATCCGCATAGGTGTTCGAGTGTTCGAACCGTAATGCGCAAGAAATGGTATGTAAACCCCGTATTTACATATCTGCAACTGTGCAGGAGAATCAGCATAGGTGTTTGAGTGTTCGAACCGTAATGCGCAAGAAATGGTATGTAAACCCCGTATTTACATATCTGCCACTGTGCAGGAGAATCCGTATAGGTGTTCGAGTGTTCCAACCGTAATGCGAAAGAAATGGTACCGAAACCCCGTATTTACATATCTGCCACTGTGTAGGAGAATCCGTATAGGTGTTCGAGTGTTCGAACCGTAATGCGCAAGAAATGGTACCGAAATCCCGTATTTACATATCTGCCACTGTGCAGGAGAATCCGGATAGGTGTTCGAGTGTTTGAACCGTAATGCGAAAGAAATGGTACCGAAACCCCGTATTTACATATCTGCCACTGTGCAGGAGAATCTGCATAGGTGTTCGAGTGTTCGAACCGTATTGCGCAAGAAATGGTATGTAAACCCCGTATTTACATATCTGCCACTGTGCAGGAGAATCCGTATAGGTGTTCGAGTGTTCGAACCGTAATGCGCAAGAAATGGTACCGAAACCCCGTATTTACATATCTGCCACTGTGCTGGAGAATCCGTATAGGTGTTCGAGTGTTCGAACCGTAATGCGCAAGAAATGGTACCGAAACCCCGTATTTACATATCTGCCACTGTGCAGGAGAATCCGTAAAGGTGTTCGAGTGTTCGAACCGTAATGCGCAAGAAATGGTACCGAAACCCCGTATTTACATATCTGCCACTGTGCAGGAGAATCCGGATAGGTGTTCGAGTGTTCGAACCGTAATGCGCAAGAAATGGTACCGAAACCCCGTATTTACATATCTGCCACTGTGCAGGAGAATCCGCATAGGTGTTCGAGTGTTCGAACCGTATTGGGCAAGAAATGGTATGTAAACCCCGTATTTACATATCTGCCACAGTGCAGGGGAATCCGTACAGGTGTTCGAGTGTTCGAACCGTAATGCGCAAGAAATGGTATGGGACCCCGTATTTACATATCTGCCACTGCGCAGGAGAATCCGTAGAGGTGTTCGAGTGTTCGAACCGTAATGCGCAAGAAATGGTACGGAAACCCCGTATTTACATATCTGCCACTGTGCAGGAGAATCCGTTTAGGTGTTCGAGTGTTCGAACCGTAATGCGCAAGAAATGGTACCGAAACCCCGTATTTACATATCTGCCACTGTGCAGGAGAATCCGTTTAGGTGTTCGATTGTTCGAACCGTAATGCGCAAGAAATGGTACCGAAATCCCGTATTTACATATCTGCCACTGTGCAGGAGAATCCGGATAGGTGTTCGAGTGTTCGAACCGTAATGCGAAAGAAATAGTACCGAAACCCCGTATTTACATATCTGCCACTGTGCAGGAGAATCTGCATAGGTGTTCGAGTGTTCGAACCGTATTGCGCAAAAAATGGTATGTAAACCCCGTATTTACATATCTGCCACTGTACAGGAGAATCCGTATAGGTGTTCGAGTGTTCGAACCGTAATGCGCAAGAAATGGTATGTAAACCCCGTATTTACATATCTGCCACTGTGCAGCAGAATCCGTATAGGTGTTCGAGTGTTCGAACCGTAATGCGCAAGAAATGGTACGGAAATCCCGTATTTACATATCTGCCACTGTGTAGGAGAATCCGTATAGCTGTTCGAGTGTTCGAACCGTAATGCGCAAGAAATGGTACCGAAACCCCGTATTTACATATCTGCCACTGTGTAGGAGAATCCGCATAGGTGTTCGAGTGTTCGAACCGTAATGCGCAAGAAATGGTATGTAAACCCCGTATTTACATATCTGCCACTATGCAGTAGAATCCGTATAGGCGTTCGAGTGTTCGAACCGTAATGCGCAAGAAATGGTACGGAAACCCCGTATTTACATATCTGCCACTGTGCAGGAGAATCCGTATAGGTGTTCGAGTGTTCGAACCGTAATGCGCAAGAAATGGTACCGAAACCCCGTATTTACATATCTGCCACTGTGCAGGAGAATCCGGATAGGTGTTCGAGTGTTCGAGCCGTAATGCGCAAGAAATGGTACGGAAACCCCGTATTTACATATCTGCCACTGTGTACGAGAATCCGCATAGGTGTTCGAGTGTTCGAACCGTAATGCGCAAGAAATGGTACCGAAACCCCTTATTTACATATCTGCCACTGTGCAGGAGAATCCGCATAGGTGTTCGAGTGTTCGAACCGTAATGCGCAAGAAATGGTATGTAAACCCCGTATTTACATATCTGCCACTGTGCAGGAGAATCCGTATAGGTGTTCGAGTGTTCCAACCGTAATGCGCAAGAAATGGTACCGAAACCCCGTATTTACATATCTGCCACTATGCAGGAGAATCCGTATAGGTGTTCGAGTGTTCGAACCGTAATGCGCAAGAAATGGTACCGAAACCCCGTATTTACATATCTGCCACTGTGCAGGAGAATCCGGATAGGTGTTCGAGTGTTCGAACCGTAATGCGCAAGAAATGGTACCGAAACCCCGTATTTACATATCTGCCACTGTGTACGAGAATCCGCATAGGTGTTCGAGTGTTCGAACCGTAATGCGAAAGAAATGGTATGTAAACCCCGTATTTACATATCTGCCACTGTGCAGCAGAATCCGTATAGGTGTTCGAGTGTTCGAACCGTAATGCGCAAGAAATGGTACCGAAACCCCGTATTTACATATCTGCCACTGTGCAGGAGAATCCGGATAGGTGTTTGAGTGTTCGAACCGTAATGCGCAAGAAATGGTACCGAAACCCCGTATTTACATATCTGCCACTGTGCAGGAGAATCCGCATAGGTGTTCGAGTGTTCGAACCGTATTGCGCAAGAAATGGTATGTAAACCCCGTATTTACATATCTGCCACTGTGCAGGAGAATCCGTATAGCTGTTCGAGTGTTCGAACCGTAATGCGCAAGAAATGGTACCGAAACCCCGTATTTACATATCTGCCACTGTGCAGGAGAATCCGTATAGGTGTTCGAGTGTTCGAACCGTAATGCGCAAGAAATGGTACCGAAACCCCGTATTTACATGTCTGCCACTGTGCAGGAGAATCCGGATAGGTGTTCGAGTGTTCGAACCGTAATGCGCAAGAAATGGTACCGAAACCCCGTATTTACATATCTGCCACTGTGCAGGAGAATCCGTATAGGTGTTCGAGTGTTCGAACCGTAATGCGCAAGAAATGGTACCGAAACCCCGTATTTACATATCTGCCACTGTGCAGGAGAATCCGGATAGGTGTTCGAGTGTTCGAACCGTAATGCGCAAGAAATGGTACCGAAACCCCGTATTTACATATCTGCCACTATGTACGAGAATCCGCATAGGTGTTCGAGTGTTCGAACCGTAATGCGCAAGAAATGGTATGTAAACCCCGTATTTACATATCTGCAACTGTGCAGGAGAATCAGCATAGGTGTTTGAGTGTTCGAACCGTAATGCGCAAGAAATGGTAAGTAAACCCCGTATTAACATATCTGCCACTGTGCAGGAGAATCCGTATAGGTGTTCGAGTGTTCCAACCGTAATGCGAAAGAAATGGTACCGAAACCCCGTATTTACATATCTGCCACTGTGTAGGAGAATCCGTATAGGTGTTCGAGTGTTCGAACCGTAATGCGCAAGAAATGGTACCGAAATCCCGTATTTACATATCTGCCACTGTGCAGGAGAATCCGGATAGGTGTTCGAGTGTTCGAACCGTAATGCGAAAGAAATGGTACCGAAACCCCGTATTTACATATCTGCCACTGTGCAGGAGAATCTGCATAGGTGTTCGAGTGTTCGAACCGTATTGTGCAAGAAATGGTATGTAAACCCCGTATTTACATATCTGCCACTATGCAGGAGAATCCGTATAGGTGTTCGAGTGTTCGAACCGTAATGCGCAAGAAATGGTACCGAAACCCCGTATTTACATATCTGCCACTGTGCTGGAGAATCCGTATAGGTGTTTGAGTGTTCGAACCGTAATGCGCAAGAAATGGTACCGAAACCCCTTATTTACATATCTGCCACTGTGCAGGAGAATCCGCATAGGTGTTCGAGTGTTCGAACCGTAATGCGCAAGAAATGGTATGTAAACCCCGTATTTACATATCTGCCACTGTGCAGGAGAATCCGTATAGGTGTTCGAGTGTTCCAACCGTAATGCGCAAGAAATGGTACCGAAACCCCGTATTTACATATCTGCCACTGTGCAGGAGAATCCGTATAGGTGTTCGAGTGTTCGAACCGTAATGCGCAAGAAATGGTACCGAAACCCCGTATTTACATATCTGCCACTGTGCAGGAGAATCCGGATAGGTGTTCGAGTGTTCGAACCGTAATGCGCAAGAAATGGTACCGAAACCCCGTATTTACATATCTGCCACTGTGTACGAGAATCCGCATAGGTGTTCGAGTGTTCGAACCGTAGTGCGAAAGAAATGGTATGTAAACCCCGTATTTACATATCTGCCACTGTGCAGCAGAATCCGTATATGTGTTCGAGTGTTCGAACCGTAATGCGCAAGAAATGGTACCGAAACCCCGTATTTACATATCTGCCACTGTGCAGGAGAATCCGGATAGGTGTTTGAGTGTTCGAACCGTAATGCGCAAGAAATGGTACCGAAACCCCGTATTTACATATCTGCCACTGTGCAGGAGAATCCGCATAGGTGTTCGAGTGTTCGAACCGTATTGCGCAAGAAATGGTATGTAAACCCCGTATTTACATATCTGCCACTGTGCAGGAGAATCCGTATAGGTGTTCGAGTGTTCCAACCGTAATGCGAAAGAAATGGTACCGAAACCCCGTATTTACATATCTGCCACTGTGTAGGAGAATCCGTATAGGTGTTCGAGTGTTCGAACCGTAATGCGCAAGAAATGGTACCGAAATCCCGTATTTACATATCTGCCACTGTGCAGGAGAATCCGGATAGGTGTTCGAGTGTTCGAACCGTAATGCGAAAGAAATGGTACCGAAACCCCGTATTTACATATCTGCCACTGTGCAGGAGAATCTGCATAGGTGTTCGAGTGTTCGAACCGTATTGCGCAAGAAATGGTATGTAAACCCCGTATTTACATATCTGCCACTGTGCAGGAGAATCCGTATAGGTGTTCGAGTGTTCGAACCGTAATGCGCAAGAAATGGTACCGAAACCCCGTATTTACATATCTGCCACTGTGCTGGAGAATCCGTATAGGTGTTCGAGTGTTCGAACCGTAATGCGCAAGAAATGGTACCGAAACCCCGTATTTACATATCTGCCACTGTGCAGGAGAATCCGTAAAGGTGTTCGAGTGTTCGAACCGTAATGCGCAAGAAATGGTACCGAAACCCCGTATTTACATATCTGCCACTGTGCAGGAGAATCCGGATAGGTGTTCGAGTGTTCGAACCGTAATGCGCAAGAAATGGTACCGAAACCCCGTATTTACATATCTGCCACTGTGCAGGAGAATCCGCATAGGTGTTCGAGTGTTCGAACCGTATTGGGCAAGAAATGGTATGTAAACCCCGTATTTACATATCTGCCACAGTGCAGGGGAATCCGTACAGGTGTTCGAGTGTTCGAACCGTAATGCGCAAGAAATGGTATGGGACCCCGTATTTACATATCTGCCACTGCGCAGGAGAATCCGTAGAGGTGTTCGAGTGTTCGAACCGTAATGCGCAAGAAATGGTACGGAAACCCCGTATTTACATATCTGCCACTGTGCAGGAGAATCCGTTTAGGTATTCGAGTGTTCGAACCGTAATGCGCAAGAAATGGTACCGAAACCCCGTATTTACATATCTGCCACTGTGCAGGAGAATCCGTTTAGGTGTTCGAGTGTTCGAACCGTAATGCGCAAGAAATGGTACCGAAACCCCGTATTTACATATCTGCCACTGTGCAGGAGAATCCGGATAGGTGTTCGAGTGTTCGAACCGTAATGCGCAAGAAATGGTACCGAAACCCCGTATTTACATATCTGCCACTATGTACGAGAATCCGCATAGGTGTTCGAGTGTTCGAACCGTAATGCGCAAGAAATGGTATGTAAACCCCGTATTTACATATCTGCAACTGTGCAGGAGAATCAGCATAGGTGTTTGAGTGTTCGAACCGTAATGCGCAAGAAATGGTAAGTAAACCCCGTATTAACATATCTGCCACTGTGCAGGAGAATCCGTATAGGTGTTCGAGTGTTCCAACCGTAATGCGAAAGAAATGGTACCGAAACCCCGTATTTACATATCTGCCACTGTGTAGGAGAATCCGTATAGGTGTTCGAGTGTTCGAACCGTAATGCGCAAGAAATGGTACCGAAATCCCGTATTTACATATCTGCCACTGTGCAGGAGAATCCGGATAGGTGTTCGAGTGTTCGAACCGTAATGCGAAAGAAATGGTACCGAAACCCCGTATTTACATATCTGCCACTGTGCAGGAGAATCTGCATAGGTGTTCGAGTGTTCGAACCGTATTGTGCAAGAAATGGTATGTAAACCCCGTATTTACATATCTGCCACTATGCAGGAGAATCCGTATAGGTGTTCGAGTGTTCGAACCGTAATGCGCAAGAAATGGTACCGAAACCCCGTATTTACATATCTGCCACTGTGCTGGAGAATCCGTATAGGTGTTTGAGTGTTCGAACCGTAATGCGCAAGAAATGGTACCGAAACCCCTTATTTACATATCTGCCACTGTGCAGGAGAATCCGCATAGGTGTTCGAGTGTTCGAACCGTAATGCGCAAGAAATGGTATGTAAACCCCGTATTTACATATCTGCCACTGTGCAGGAGAATCCGTATAGGTGTTCGAGTGTTCCAACCGTAATGCGCAAGAAATGGTACCGAAACCCCGTATTTACATATCTGCCACTGTGCAGGAGAATCCGTATAGGTGTTCGAGTGTTCGAACCGTAATGCGCAAGAAATGGTACCGAAACCCCGTATTTACATATCTGCCACTGTGCAGGAGAATCCGGATAGGTGTTCGAGTGTTCGAACCGTAATGCGCAAGAAATGGTACCGAAACCCCGTATTTACATATCTGCCACTGTGTACGAGAATCCGCATAGGTGTTCGAGTGTTCGAACCGTAGTGCGAAAGAAATGGTATGTAAACCCCGTATTTACATATCTGCCACTGTGCAGCAGAATCCGTATATGTGTTCGAGTGTTCGAACCGTAATGCGCAAGAAATGGTACCGAAACCCCGTATTTACATATCTGCCACTGTGCAGGAGAATCCGGATAGGTGTTTGAGTGTTCGAACCGTAATGCGCAAGAAATGGTACCGAAACCCCGTATTTACATATCTGCCACTGTGCAGGAGAATCCGCATAGGTGTTCGAGTGTTCGAACCGTATTGCGCAAGAAATGGTATGTAAACCCCGTATTTACATATCTGCCACTGTGCAGGAGAATCCGTATAGGTGTTCGAGTGTTCCAACCGTAATGCGAAAGAAATGGTACCGAAACCCCGTATTTACATATCTGCCACTGTGTAGGAGAATCCGTATAGGTGTTCGAGTGTTCGAACCGTAATGCGCAAGAAATGGTACCGAAATCCCGTATTTACATATCTGCCACTGTGCAGGAGAATCCGGATAGGTGTTCGAGTGTTCGAACCGTAATGCGAAAGAAATGGTACCGAAACCCCGTATTTACATATCTGCCACTGTGCAGGAGAATCTGCATAGGTGTTCGAGTGTTCGAACCGTATTGCGCAAGAAATGGTATGTAAACCCCGTATTTACATATCTGCCACTGTGCAGGAGAATCCGTATAGGTGTTCGAGTGTTCGAACCGTAATGCGCAAGAAATGGTACCGAAACCCCGTATTTACATATCTGCCACTGTGCTGGAGAATCCGTATAGGTGTTCGAGTGTTCGAACCGTAATGCGCAAGAAATGGTACCGAAACCCCGTATTTACATATCTGCCACTGTGCAGGAGAATCCGTAAAGGTGTTCGAGTGTTCGAACCGTAATGCGCAAGAAATGGTACCGAAACCCCGTATTTACATATCTGCCACTGTGCAGGAGAATCCGGATAGGTGTTCGAGTGTTCGAACCGTAATGCGCAAGAAATGGTACCGAAACCCCGTATTTACATATCTGCCACTGTGCAGGAGAATCCGCATAGGTGTTCGAGTGTTCGAACCGTATTGGGCAAGAAATGGTATGTAAACCCCGTATTTACATATCTGCCACAGTGCAGGGGAATCCGTACAGGTGTTCGAGTGTTCGAACCGTAATGCGCAAGAAATGGTATGGGACCCCGTATTTACATATCTGCCACTGCGCAGGAGAATCCGTAGAGGTGTTCGAGTGTTCGAACCGTAATGCGCAAGAAATGGTACGGAAACCCCGTATTTACATATCTGCCACTGTGCAGGAGAATCCGTTTAGGTGTTCGAGTGTTCGAACCGTAATGCGCAAGAAATGGTACCGAAACCCCGTATTTACATATCTGCCACTGTGCAGGAGAATCCGTTTAGGTGTTCGAGTGTTCGAACCGTAATGCGCAAGAAATGGTACCGAAATCCCGTATTTACATATCTGCCACTGTGCAGGAGAATCCGGATAGGTGTTCGAGTGTTCGAACCGTAATGCGAAAGAAATAGTACCGAAACCCCGTATTTACATATCTGCCACTGTGCAGGAGAATCTGCATAGGTGTTCGAGTGTTCGAACCGTATTGCGCAAGAAATGGTATGTAAACCCCGTATTTACATATCTGCCACTGTGCAGGAGAATCCGTATAGGTGTTCGAGTGTTCGAACCGTAATGCGCAAGAAATGGTATGTAAACCCCGTATTTACATATCTGCCACTGTGCAGCAGAATCCGTATAGGTGTTCGAGTGTTCGAACCGTAATGCGCAAGAAATGGTACGGAAACCCCGTATTTACATATCTGCCACTGTGTAGGAGAATCCGTATAGCTGTTCGAGTGTTCGAACCGTAATGCGCAAGAAATGGTACCGAAACCCCGTATTTACATATCTGCCACTGTGTAGGAGAATCCGCATAGGTGTTCGAGTGTTCGAACCGTAATGCGCAAGAAATGGTATGTAAACCCCGTATTTACATATCTGCCACTGTGCAGGAGAATCCGTATAGGTGTTCGAGTGTTCGAACCGTAATGCGCAAGAAATGGTACGGAAACCCCGTATTTACATATCTGCCACTGTGTAGGAGAATCCGTATAGGTGTTCGAGTGTTCGAACCGTAATGCGCAAGAAATGGTACCGAAACCCCGTATTTACATATCTGCCACTGTGCAGGAGAATCCGGATAGGTGTTCGAGTGTTCGAACCGTAATGCGCAAGAAATGGTACGGAAACCCCGTATTTACATATCTGCCACTGTGTACGGGAATCCGCATAGGTGTTCGAGTGTTCGAACCGTAATGCGCAAGAAATGGTATGTAAACCCCGTATTTACATATCTGCAACTGTGCAGGAGAATCAGCATAGGTGTTCGAGTGTTCGAACCGTAATGCGCAAGAAATGGTATGTAAACCCCGTATTTACATATCTGCCACTGTGCAGGAGAATCCGTATAGGTGTTCGAGTGTTCCAACCGTAATGCGCAAGAAATGGTACCGAAACCCCGTATTTACATATCTGCCACTGTGTAGGAGAATCCGTATAGGTGTTCGAGTGCTCGAACCGTAATGCGCAAGAAATGGTACCGAAATCCCGTATTTACATATCTGCCACTGTGCAGGAGAATCCGGATAGGTGTTCGAGTGTTCGAACCGTAATGCGAAAGAAATGGTACCGAAACCCCGTATTTACATATCTGCCACTGTGCAGGAGAATCCGTATAGGTGTTCGAGTGTTCGAACCGTAATGCGCAAGAAATGGTATGGAAACCCCGTATTTACATATCTGCCACTGTGCAGGAGAATCCGTATAGGTGTTCGAGTGTTCGAACCGTAATGCGCAAGAAATGGTACGGAAACCCCGTATTTACATATCTGCCACTGTGTAGGAGAATCCGTATAGCTGTTCGAGTGTTCGAACCGTAATGCGCAAGAAATGGTACCGAAACCCCGTATTTACATATCTGCCACTGTGCAGGAGAATCCGCATAGGTGTTCGATTGTTCGAACCGTAATGCGCAAGAAATGGTATGTAAACCCCGTATTTACATATCTGCCACTGTGCAGGAGAATCCGTATAGGAGTTCGAGTGTTCGAACCGTAATGCGCAAGAAATGGTATGGAAACCCCGTATTTACATATCTGCCACTGTGCAGGAGAATCCGTAAAGGTGTTCGAGTGTTCGAACCGTAATGCGCAAGAAATGGTACCGATACCCCGTATTTACATATCTGCCACTGTGCAGGAGAATCCGGATAGGTGTTTGAGTGTTCGAACCGTAATGCGCAAGAAATGGTACCGAAACCCCTTATTTACATATCTGCCACTGTGCAGGAGAATCCGCATAGGTGTTCGAGTGTTCGAACCGTAATGCGCAAGAAATGGTATGTAAACCCCGTATTTACATATCTGCCACTGTGCAGGAGAATACGTATAGGTGTTCGAGTGTTCCAACCGTAATGCGCAAGAAATGGTACCGAAACCCCGTATTTACATATCTGCCACTGTGCAGGAGAATCCGTATAGGTGTTCGAGTGTTCGAACCGTAATGCGCAAGAAATGGTACCGAAACCCCGTATTTACATATCTGCCACTGTGTAGGAGAATCCGGATAGGTGTTCGAGTGTTCGAACTGTAATGCGCAAGAAATGGTACCGAAACCCCGTATTTACATATCTGCCACTGTGCAGGAGAATCCGGATAGGTGTTCGAGTGTTCGAACCGTAATGCGCAAGAAATGGTACCGAAACCCCGTATTTACATATCTGCCACTGTGTACGATAATCCGCATAGGTGTTCGAGTGTTCGAACCGTAATGCGCAAGAAATGGTATGTAAACCCCGTATTTACATATCTGCAACTGTGCAGGAGAATCAGCATAGGTGTTCGAGTGTTCGAACCGTAATGCGCAAGAAATGGTATGTAAACCCCGTATTTACATATCTGCCACTGTGCAGGAGAATCCGTATAGGTGTTCGAGTGTTCCAACCGTAATGCGCAAGAAATGGTACCGAAACCCCGTATTTACATATCTGCCACTGTGTAGGAGAATCCGTATAGGTGTTCGAGTGCTCGAACCGTAATGCGCAAGAAATGGTACCGAAATCCCGTATTTACATATCTGCCACTGTGCAGGAGAATCCGGATAGGTGTTCGAGTGTTCGAACCGTAATGCGAAAGAAATGGTACCGAAACCCCGTATTTACATATCTGCCACTGTGCAGGAGAATCCGTATAGGTGTTCGAGTGTTCGAACCGTAATGCGCAAGAAATGGTATGGAAACCCCGTATTTACATATCTGCCACTGTGCAGGAGAATCCGTATAGGTGTTCGAGTGTTCGAACCGTAATGCGCAAGAAATGGTACGGAAACCCCGTATTTACATATCTGCCACTGTGTAGGAGAATCCGTATAGCTGTTCGAGTGTTCGAACCGTAATGCGCAAGAAATGGTACCGAAACCCCGTATTTACATATCTGCCACTGTGCAGGAGAATCCGCATAGGTGTTCGATTGTTCGAACCGTAATGCGCAAGAAATGGTATGTAAACCCCGTATTTACATATCTGCCACTGTGCAGGAGAATCCGTATAGGAGTTCGAGTGTTCGAACCGTAATGCGCAAGAAATGGTATGGAAACCCCGTATTTACATATCTGCCACTGTGCAGGAGAATCCGTAAAGGTGTTCGAGTGTTCGAACCGTAATGCGCAAGAAATGGTACCGATACCCCGTATTTACATATCTGCCACTGTGCAGGAGAATCCGAATAGGTGTTTGAGTGTTCGAACCGTAATGCGCAAGAAATGGTACCGAAACCCCTTATTTACATATCTGCCACTGTGCAGGAGAATCCGCATAGGTGTTCGAGTGTTCGAACCGTAATGCGCAAGAAATGGTATGTAAACCCCGTATTTACATATCTGCCACTGTGCAGGAGAATACGTATAGGTGTTCGAGTGTTCCAACCGTAATGCGCAAGAAATGGTACCGAAACCCCGTATTTACATATCTGCCACTGTGCAGGAGAATCCGTATAGGTGTTCGAGTGTTCGAACCGTAATGCGCAAGAAATGGTACCGAAACCCCGTATTTACATATCTGCCACTGTGTAGGAGAATCCGGATAGGTGTTCGAGTGTTCGAACTGTAATGCGCAAGAAATGGTACCGAAACCCCGTATTTACATATCTGCCACTGTGCAGGAGAATCCGGATAGGTGTTCGAGTGTTCGAACCGTAATGCGCAAGAAATGGTACCGAAACCCCGTATTTACATATCTGCCACTGTGTACGATAATCCGCATAGGTGTTCGAGTGTTCGAACCGTAATGCGCAAGAAATGGTATGTAAACCCCGTATTTACATATCTGCAACTGTGCAGGAGAATCAGCATAGGTGTTTGAGTGTTCGAACCGTAATGCGCAAGAAATGGTATGTAAACCCCGTATTTACATATCTGCCACTGTGCAGGAGAATCCGTATAGGTGTTCGAGTGTTCCAACCGTAATGCGAAAGAAATGGTACCGAAACCCCGTATTTACATATCTGCCACTGTGTAGGAGAATCCGTATAGGTGTTCGAGTGTTCGAACCGTAATGCGCAAGAAATGGTACCGAAATCCCGTATTTACATATCTGCCACTGTGCAGGAGAACCCGCATAGGTGTTCGAGTGTTCGAACCGTAATGCGAAAGAAATGGTACCGAAACCCCGTATTTACATATCTGCCACTGTGCAGGAGAATCTGCATAGGTGTTCGAGTGTTCGAACCGTATTGCGCAAGAAATGGTATGTAAACCCCGTATTTACATATCTGCCACTGTGCAGGAGTATCCGTATAGGTGTTCGAGTGTTCCAACCGTAATGCGCAAGAAATGGTACCGAAACCCCGTATTTACATATCTGCCACTGTGCAGGAGAATCCGTATAGGTGTTCGAGTGTTCGAACCGTAATGCGCAAGAAATGGTACCGAAACCCCGTATTTACATATCTGCCACTGTGCAGGAGAATCCGTAAAGGTGTTCGAGTGTTCGAACCGTAATGCGCAAGAAATGGTACCGAAACCCCGTATTTACATATCTGCCACTGTGTACGAGAATCCGCATAGGTGTTCGAGTGTTCGAACCGTAATGCGCAAGAAATTGTATGTAAACCCCGTATTTACATATCTGCCACTGTGCAGGAGAATCCGTATAGGTGTTCGAGTGTTCCAACCGTAATGCGCAAGAAATGGTACCGAAACCCCGTATTTACATATCTGCCACTGTGTAGGAGAATCCGTATAGGTGTTCGAGTGTTCGAACCGTAATGCGCAAGAAATGGTACCGAAATCCCGTATTTACATATCTGCCACTGTGCAGGAGAATCCAGATAGGTGTTCGAGTGTTCGAACCGTAATGCGAAAGAAATGGTACCGAAACCCCGTATTTACATATCTGCCACTGTGCAGGAGAATCTGCATAGGTGTTCGAGTGTTCGAACCGTATTGCGCAAGAAATGGTATGTAAACCCCGTATTTACATATCTGCCACTGTGCAGGAGAATCCGTATAGGTGTTCGAGTGTTCGAACCGTAATGCGCAAGAAATGGTACCGAAACCCCGTATTTACATATCTGCCACTGTGCTGGAGAATCCGTATAGGTGTTCGAGTGTCCGAACCGTAATGCGCAAGAAATGGTACCGAAACCCCGTATTTACATATCTGCCACTGTGCAGGAGAATCCGTAAAGGTGTTCGAGTGTTCGAACCGTAATGCGCAAGAAATGGTACCGAAACCCCGTATTTACATATCTGCCCCTGTGCAGGAGAATCCGGATAGGTGTTCGAGTGTTCGAACCGTAATGCGCAGGAAATGGTACCGAAACCCCGTATTTACATATCTGCCACTGTGCAGGAGAATCCGCATAGGTGTTCGAGTGTTCGAACCGTATTGGGCAAGAAATGGTATGTAAACCCCGTATTTACATATCTGCCACAGTGCAGGAGAATCCATATAGGTGTTCGAGTGTTCGAACCGTAATGCGCAAAAAATGGTACCGAAACCCCGTATTTACATATCTGCCACTGTGCAGGAGAATCCGCATAGGTGTTCGAGTGTTCGGACCGTAATGCGCAAGAAATGGTATGGAAACCCCGTATTTACATATCTGCCACTGTGCAGGAGAATCCGTATAGGTGTTCGAGTGTTCGAACCGTAATGCGCAAGAAATGGTACCGAAACCCCGTATTTACATATCTGCCACTCTGCAGGAGAATCCGCATAGGTGTTCGAGTGTTCGAACCGTAATGCGCAAGAAATGGTAGGTAAACCCCGTATTTACATATCTGCCACTCTGCAGGAGAATCCGCATAGGTGTTCGAGTGTTCGAACCGTAATGCGCAAGAAATGGTAGGTAAACCCCGTATTTACATATCTGCCACTCTGCAGGAGAATCCGCATAGGTGTTCGAGTGTTCGAACCGTAATGCGCAAGAAATGGTACGGAGACCCCGTATTTACATATCTGCCACTGTGCAGGAGAATCCGCATAGGTGTTCGAGTGTTCCAACCGTAATGCGCAAGAAATGGTACCGAAACCCCGTATTTACATATCTGCTACTGTGCAGGAGAATCCGTATAGGTGTTCGAGTGTTCGAACCGTAATGCGCAAGAAATGGTACCGAAACCCCGTATTTACATATCTGCCACTGTGCAGGAGAATCCAGATAGGTGTTTGAGTGTTCGAACCGTAATGCGCAAGAAATGGTACCGAAACCCCGTATTTACATATCTGCCACTGTGCAGGAGAATCCGCATAGGTGTTCGAGTGTTCGAACCGTATTGCGCAAGAAATGGTATGTAAACCCCGTATTTACATATCTGCCACTGTGCAGGAGAATCCGTATAGGTGTTCGAGTGTTCGAACCGTAATGCGCAAGAAATGGTATGGAAACCCCGTATTTACATATCTGCCACTGCGCAGGAGAATCCGTATAGGTGTTCGAGTGTTCGAACCGTAATGCGCAAGAAATGGTACGGAAACCCCGTATTTACATATCTGCCACTGTGCAGGAGAATCCGCATAGGTGTTCGAGTGTTCGAACCGTATTGGGCAAGAAATGGTATGTAAACCCCGTATTTACATATCTGCCACAGTGCAGGAGAATCCCTATAGGTGTTCGAGTGTTCGAACCGTAATGCGCAAAAAATGGTACGGAAACCCCGTATTTACATATCTGCCACCGTGGAGGAGAATCCGCATAGGTGTTCGAGTGTTCGAACCGTAATGCGCAAGAAATGGTATGTAAACCCCGTATTTACATATCTGCCACTGTGCAGGAGAATCCGCATAGGTGTTCGAGTGTTCGAACCGTAATCCGCAAGAAATGGTATGTAAACCCCATATTTGCATATCTGCCACTGTGTAGGAGAATCCGTATAGGTGTTCGAGTGTTCGAACCGTAATGCGCAAGAAATGGTACCGAAATCCCGTATTTACATATCTGCCACTGTGCAGGAGAATCCGGATAGGTGTTCGAGTGTTCGAACCGTAATGCGAAAGAAATGGTACCGAAACCCCGTATTTACATATCTGCCACTGTGCAGGAGAATCTGCATAGGTGTTCGAGTGTTCGAACCGTATTGCGCAAGAAATGGTATGTAAACCCCGTATTTACATATCTGCCACTGTGCAGGAGAATCCGTATAGGTGTTCGAGTGTTCGAACCGTAATGCGCAAGAAATGGTACCGAAACCCCGTATTTACATATCTGCCACTGTGCTGGAGAATCCGTATAGGTGTTCGAGTGTCCGAACCGTAATGCGCAAGAAATGGTACCGAAACCCCGTTTTTACATATCTGCCACTGTGCAGGAGAATCCGTAAAGGTGTTCGAGTGTTCGAACCGTAATGCGCAAGAAATGGTACCGAAACCCCGTATTTACATATCTGCCCCTGTGCAGGAGAATCCGGATAGGTGTTCGAGTGTTCGAACCGTAATGCGCAGGAAATGGTACCGAAACCCCGTATTTACATATCTGCCACTGTGCAGGAGAATCCGCATAGGTGTTCGAGTGTTCGAACCGTATTGGGCAAGAAATGGTATGTAAACCCCGTATTTACATATCTGCCACAGTGCAGGAGAATCCCTATAGGTGTTCGAGTGTTCGAACCGTAATGCGCAAAAAATGGTACGGAAACCCCGTATTTACATATCTGCCACCGTGGAGGAGAATCCGCATAGGTGTTCGAGTGTTCGAACCGTAATGCGCAAGAAATGGTATGTAAACCCCGTATTTACATATCTGCCACTGTGCAGGAGAATCCGCATAGGTGTTCGAGTGTTCGAACCGTAATCCGCAAGAAATGGTATGTAAACCCCATATTTGCATATCTGCCACTGTGCAGGAGAATCCGTATAGGTGTTCGAGTGTTCCAACCGTAATGCGCAAGAAATGGTACCGAAACCCCGTATTTACATATCTGCCACTGTGCAGGAGAATCCGTATAGGTGTTCGAGTGTTCGAACCGTAATGCGCAAGAAATGGTACCGAAACCCCGTATTTACATATCTGCCACTGTGTAGGAGAATCCGCATAGGTGTTCGAGTGTTCGAACCGTAATGCGCAAGAAATGGTATGTAAACCCCGTATTTACATATCTGCCACTGTGCAGGAGAATCCGTATAGGTGTTCGAGTGTTCGAACCGTAATGCGCAAGAAATGGTACCGAAACCCCGTATTTACATATCTGCCACAGTGCAGGAGAATCCGCATGGGTGTTCGAGTGTTCGAACCGTAATGCGCAAGAAATGGTAGGTAAACCCCGTATTTACATATCTGCCACTGTGCAGGAGAATCCGCATAGGTGTTCGAGTGTTCGAACCGTAATGCGCAAGAAATGGTACGGAAACCCCGTATTTACATATCTGCCACTGTGCAGGAGAATCCGCATAGGTGTTCGAGTGTTCCAACCGTAATGCGCAAGAAATGGTACCGAAACCCCGTATTTACATATCTGCTACTGTGCAGGAGAATCCGTATAGGTGTTCGAGTGATCGAACAGTAATGCGCAAGAAATGGTACCGAAACCCCGTATTTACATATCTGCCACTGTGCAGGAGAATCCGGATAGGTGTTTGAGTGTTCGAACCGTAATGCGCAAGAAATGGTACCGAAACCCCGTATTTACATATCTGCCACTGTGCTGGAGAATCCGTATAGGTGTTCGAGTGTCCGAACCGTAATGCGCAAGAAATGGTACCGAAACCCCGTTTTTACATATCTGCCACTGTGCAGGAGAATCCGTAAAGGTGTTCGAGTGTTCGAACCGTAATGCGCAAGAAATGGTACCGAAACCCCGTATTTACATATCTGCCCCTGTGCAGGAGAATCCGGATAGGTGTTCGAGTGTTCGAACCGTAATGCGCAGGAAATGGTACCGAAACCCCGTATTTACATATCTGCCACTGTGCAGGAGAATCCGCATAGGTGTTCGAGTGTTCGAACCGTATTGGGCAAGAAATGGTATGTAAACCCCGTATTTACATATCTGCCACAGTGCAGGAGAATCCCTATAGGTGTTCGAGTGTTCGAACCGTAATGCGCAAAAAATGGAACGGAAACCCCGTATTTACATATCTGCCACCGTGGAGGAGAATCCGCATAGGTGTTCGAGTGTTCGAACCGTAATGCGCAAGAAATGGTATGTAAACCCCGTATTTACATATCTGCCACTGTGCAGGAGAATCCGCATAGGTGTTCGAGTGTTCGAACCGTAATCCGCAAGAAATGGTATGTAAACCCCATATTTGCATATCTGCCACTGTGCAGGAGAATCCGTATAGGTGTTCGAGTGTTCCAACCGTAATGCGCAAGAAATGGTACCGAAACCCCGTATTTACATATCTGCCACTGTGCAGGAGAATCCGTATAGGTGTTCGAGTGTTCGAACCGTAATGCGCAAGAAATGGTACCGAAACCCCGTATTTACATATCTGCCACTGTGTAGGAGAATCCGCATAGGTGTTCGAGTGTTCGAACCGTAATGCGCAAGAAATGGTATGTAAACCCCGTATTTACATATCTGCCACTGTGCAGGAGAATCCGTATAGGTGTTCGAGTGTTCGAACCGTAATGCGCAAGAAATGGTACCGAAACCCCGTATTTACATATCTGCCACAGTGCAGGAGAATCCGCATGGGTGTTCGAGTGTTCGAACCGTAATGCGCAAGAAATGGTAGGTAAACCCCGTATTTACATATCTGCCACTGTGCAGGAGAATCCGCATAGGTGTTCGAGTGTTCGAACCGTAATGCGCAAGAAATGGTACGGAAACCCCGTATTTACATATCTGCCACTGTGCAGGAGAATCCGCATAGGTGTTCGAGTGTTCCAACCGTAATGCGCAAGAAATGGTACCGAAACCCCGTATTTACATATCTGCTACTGTGCAGGAGAATCCGTATAGGTGTTCGAGTGATCGAACAGTAATGCGCAAGAAATGGTACCGAAACCCCGTATTTACATATCTGCCACTGTGCAGGAGAATCCGGATAGGTGTTTGAGTGTTCGAACCGTAATGCGCAAGAAATGGTACCGAAACCCCGTATTTACATATCTGCCACTGTGCAGGAGAATCCGCATAGGTGTTCGAGTGTTCGAACCGTATTGCGCAAGAAATGGTATGTAAACCCCGTATTTACATATCTGCCACTGTGCAGGAGAATCCGTATAGGTGTTCGAGTGTTCGAACCGTAATGCGCAAGAAATGGTATGGAAACCCCGTATTTACATATCTGCCACTGCGCAGGAGAATCCGTATAGGTGTTCGAGTGTTCGAACCGTAATGCGCAAGAAATGGTACGGAAACCCCGTATTTACATATCTGCCATTGTGTAGGAGAATCCGTATAGCTTTTCGAGTGTTCGAACCGTAATGCGCAAGAAATGGTATGGAAACCCCGTATTTACATATCTGCCACTGCGCAGGAGAATCCGTATAGGTGTTCGAGTGTTCGAACCGTAATGCGCAAGAAATGGTACGGAAACCCCGTATTTACATATCTGCCACTGTGTAGGAGAATCCGTATAGCTGTTCGAGTGTTCGAACCGTAATGCGCAAGAAATGGTACCGAAACCCCGTATTTACATATCTGCCACTGTGCAGGAGAATCCGGATAGGTGTTTGAGTGTTCGAACCGTAATGCGCAAGAAATGGTACCGAAACCCCGTATTTACATATCTGCCACTGTGCAGGAGAATCCGCATAGGTGTTCGAGTGTTCGAACCGTATTGCGCAAGAAATGGTATGTAAACCCCGTATTTACATATCTGCCACTGTGCAGGAGAATCCGTATAGGTGTTCGAGTGTTCGAACCGTAATGCGCAAGAAATGGTATGGAAACCCCGTATTTACATATCTGCCACTGCGCAGGAGAATCCGTATAGGTGTTCGAGTGTTCGAACCGTAATGCGCAAGAAATGGTACCGAAACCCCGTATTTACATATCTGCCACTGTGTAGGAGAATCCGCATAGGTGTTCGAGTGTTCGAACCGTAATGCGCAAGAAATGGTATGTAAACCCCGTATTTACATATCTGCCACTTTGCAGGAGAATCCGTATATGTGTTCGAGTGTTCGAACCGTAATGCGCAAGAAATGGTACGGAAACCCCGTATTTACATATCTGCCACTGTGCAGGAGAATCCGCATAGGTGTTCGAGTGTTCGAACCGTAATGCGCAAGAAATGGTATGTAAACCCCGTATTTACATATCTGCCACTGTGTAGGAGAATCCGCATAGGTGTTCGAGTGTTCGAACCGTAATGCGCAAGAAATGGTACCGAAACCCCGTATTTACATATCTGCCACTGTGTAGGAGAATCCGCATAGGTGTTCGAGTGTTCGAACCGTATTGCGCATGAAATGGTATGTAAACCCCGTATTTACATATCTGCCACTGTGTAGGAGAATCCGTATAGGTGTTCGAGTGTTCGAACCGTAATGCGCAAGAAATGGTATGTAAACCTCGTATTTACATATCTGCCACTGTGTAGGAGACTCCGTATAGGTGTTCGAGTGTTCCAACCGTAATGCGCAAGAAATGGTACCGAAACCCCGTATTTACATATCTGCCACTGTGCAGGAGAATCCGGATAATTTTTTGAGTGTTCGAACCGTAATGCGCAAGAAATGGTACCGAAACCCCGTATTTACATATCTGCCACTGTGCAGGAGAATCCGCATAGGTGTTCGAGTGTTCGAACCGTATTGCGCAAGAAATGGTATGTAAACCCCGTATTTACATATCTGCCACTATGCAGGAGAATCCGTATAGGTGTTCGAGTGTTCGAACCGTAATGCGCAAGAAATGGTATGGAAACCCCGTATTTACATATCTGCCACTGTGCAGGAGAATCCGCATAGGTGTTCGAGTGTTCGAACCGTAATGCGCAAGAAATGGTATGGAAACCCCGTATTTACATATCTGCCACTGTGCAGGAGAATCCGCATAGGTGTTCGAGTGTTCGAACCGTAATGCGCAAGAAATGGTATGTAAACCCCGTATTTACATATCTGCCACTGTGCAGGAGAATCCGTATAGGTGTTCGAGTGTTCGAACCGTAATGCGCAAGAAATGGTACCGAAACCCCGTATTTACATATCTGCCACTCTGCAGGAGAATCCGCATAGGTGTTCGAGTGTTCGAACCGTAATGCGCAAGAAATGGTAGGTAAACCCCGTATTTACATATCTGCCACTCTGCAGGAGAATCCGCATAGGTGTTCTAGTGTTCGAACCGTAATGCGCAAGAAATGGTAGGTAAACCCCGTATTTACATATCTGCCACTCTGCAGGAGAATCCGCATAGGTGTTCGAGTGTTCGAACCGTAATGCGCAAGAAATGGTACGGAAACCCCGTATTTACATATCTGCCACTTTGCAGGAGAATCCGTATATGTGTTCGAGTGTTCGAACCGTAATGCGCAAGAAATGGTACGGAAACCCCGTATTTACATATCTGCCACTGTGCAGGAGAATCCGCATAGGTGTTCGAGTGTTCGAACCGTAATGCGCAAGAAATGGTATGTAAACCCCGTATTTACATATCTGCCACTGTGTAGGAGAATCCGCATAGGTGTTCGAGTGTTCGAACCGTAATGCGCAAGAAATGGTACCGAAACCCCGTATTTACATATCTGCCACTGTGTAGGAGAATCCGCATAGGTGTTCGAGTGTTCGAACCGTATTGCGCATGAAATGGTATGTAAACCCCGTATTTACATATCTGCCACTGTGTAGGAGAATCCGTATAGGTGTTCGAGTGTTCGAACCGTAATGCGCAAGAAATGGTATGTAAACCTCGTATTTACATATCTGCCACTGTGCAGGAGAATCCGTATAGGTGTTCGAGTGTTCCAACCGTAATGCGCAAGAAATGGTACCGAAACCCCGTATTTACATATCTGCCACTGTGCAGGAGAATCCGGATAATTGTTTGAGTGTTCGAACCGTAATGCGCAAGAAATGGTACCGAAACCCCGTATTTACATATCTGCCACTGTGCAGGAGAATCCGCATAGGTGTTCGAGTGTTCGAACCGTATTGCGCAAGAAATGGTATGTAAACCCCGTATTTACATATCTGCCACTATGCAGGAGAATCCGTATAGGTGTTCGAGTGTTCGAACCGTAATGCGCAAGAAATGGTATGGAAACCCCGTATTTACATATCTGCCACTGTGCAGGAGAATCCGCATAGGTGTTCGAGTGTTCGAACCGTAATGCGCAAGAAATGGTATGGAAACCCCGTATTTACAAATCTGCCACTGTGCAGGAGAATCCGCATAGGTGTTCGAGTGTTCGAACCGTAATGCGCAAGAAATGGTAGGTAAACCCCGTATTTACATATCTGCCACTGTGCAGGAGAATCCGTATAGGTGTTCGAGTGTTCGAACCGTAATGCGCAAGAAATGGTACCGAAACCCCGTATTTACATATCTGCCACTCTGCAGGAGAATCCGCATAGGTGTTCGAGTGTTCGAACCGTAATGCGCAAGAAATGGTAGGTAAACCCCGTATTTACATATCTGCCACTCTGCAGGAGAATCCGCATAGGTGTTCGAGTGTTCGAACCGTAATGCGCAAGAAATGGTAGGTAAACCCCGTATTTACATATCTGCCACTCTGCAGGAGAATCCGCATAGGTGTTCGAGTGTTCGAACCGTAATGCGCAAGAAATGGTACCGAAACCCCGTATTTACATATCTGCCACTGTGTAGGAGAATCCGCATAGGTGTTCGAGTGTTCGAACCGTAATGCGCAAGAAATGGTATGTAAACCCCGTATTTACATATCTGCCACTGTGCAGGAGAATCCGCATAGGTGTTCGAGTGTTCGCACCGTAATGCGCAAGAAATGGTATGTAAACCCCGTATTTACATATCTGCCACTGTGCAGGAGAATCCGTATAGGTGTTCGAGTGTTCGAACCGTAATGCGCAAGAAATGGTACCGAAACCCCGTATTTACATATCTGCCACTGTGCAGGAGAATCCGCATAGGTGTTCGAGTGTTCGAACCGTAATGCGCAAGAAATGGTAGGTAAACCCCGTATTTACATATCTGCCACTCTGCAGGAGAATCCGCATAGGTGTTCGAGTGTTCGAACCGTAATGCGCAAGAAATGGTACGGAAACCCCGTATTTACATATCTGCCACTGTGCAGGAGAATCCGCATAGGTGTTCGAGTGTTCCAACCGTAATGCGCAAGAAATGGTACCGAAACCCCGTATTTACATATCTGCTACTGTGCAGGAGAATCCGTATAGGTGTTCGAGTGTTCGAACCGTAATGCGCAAGAAATGGTACCGAAACCCCGTATTTACATATCTGCCACTGTGCAGGAGAATCCGGATAGGTGTTTGAGTGTTCGAACCGTAATGCGCAAGAAATGGTACCGAAACCCCGTATTTAAATATCTGCCACTGTGCAGGAGAATCCGCATAGGTGTTCGAGTGTTCGAATCGTATTGCGCAAGAAATGGTATGTAAACCCCGTATTTACATATCTGCCACTGTGCAGGAGAATCCGTATAGGTGTTCGAGTGTTCGAACCGTAATGCGCAAGAAATGGTACCGAAATCCCGTATTTACATATCTGCCACTGTGTAGGAGAATCCGCATAGGTGTTCGAGTGTTCGAACCGTATTGCGCATGAAATGGTATGTAAACCCCGTATTTACATATCTGCCACTGTGTAGGAGAATCCGCATAGGTGTTCGAGTGTTCGAACCGTATTGCGCATGAAATGGTATGTAAACCCCGTATTTACATATCTGCCACTGTGTAGGAGAATCCGTATAGCTGTTCGAGTGTTCGAACCGTAATGCGCAAGAAATGGTACCGAAACCCCGTATTTACATATCTGCCACTGTGTAGGAGAATCCGCATAGGTGTTCGAGTGTTCGAACCGTAATGCGCAAGAAATGGTTTGTAAACCCCGTATTTACATATCTGCCACTTTGCAGGAGAATCCGTATATGTGTTCGAGTGTTCGAACCGTAATGCGCAAGAAATGGTACGGAAATCCCGTATTTACATATCTGCCACTGTGCAGGAGAATCCGCATAGGTGTTCGAGTGTTCGAACCGTAATGCGCAAGAAATGGTATGTAAACCCCGTATTTACATATCTGCCACTGTGCAGGAGAATCCGCATAGGTGTTCGAGTGTTCGAACCGTAATGCGCAAGAAATGGTACCGAAATCCCGTATTTACATATCTGCCACTGTGTAGGAGAATCCGCATAGGTGTTCGAGTGTTCGAACCGTATTGCGCATGAAATGGTATGTAAACCCCGTATTTACATATCTGCCACTGTGTAGGAGAATCCGTATAGGTGTTCGAGTGTTCGAACCGTAATGCGCAAGAAATGGTACCGAAACCCCGTATTTACATATCTGCCACTGTGCAGGAGAATCCGCATAGGTGTTCGAGTGTTCGAACCGTAATGCGCAAGAAATGGTAGGTAAACCCCGTATTTACATATCTGCCACTCTGCAGGAGAATCCGCATAGGTGTTCGAGTGTTCGAACCGTAATGCGCAAGAAATGGTACGGAAACCCCGTATTTACATATCTGCCACTGTGCAGGAGAATCCGCATAGGTGTTCGAGTGTTCCAACCGTAATGCGCAAGAAATGGTACCGAAACCCCGTATTTACATATCTGCTACTGTGCAGGAGAATCCGTATAGGTGTTCGAGTGTTCGAACCGTAATGCGCAAGAAATGGTACCGAAACCCCGTATTTACATATCTGCCACTGTGCAGGAGAATCCGGATAGGTGTTTGAGTGTTCGAACCGTAATGCGCAAGAAATGGTACCGAAACCCCGTATTTACATATCTGCCACTGTGCAGGAGAATCCGCATAGGTGTTCGAGTGTTCGAATCGTATTGCGCAAGAAATGGTATGTAAACCCCGTATTTACATATCTGCCACTGTGCAGGAGAATCCGTATAGGTGTTCGAGTGTTCGAACCGTAATGCGCAAGAAATGGTACCGAAATCCCGTATTTACATATCTGCCACTGTGTAGGAGAATCCGCATAGGTGTTCGAGTGTTCGAACCGTATTGCGCATGAAATGGTATGTAAACCCCGTATTTACATATCTGCCACTGTGTAGGAGAATCCGCATAGGTGTTCGAGTGTTCGAACCGTATTGCGCAAGAAATGGTATGTAAACCCCGTATTTACATATCTGCCACTGTGTAGGAGAATCCGCACAGGTGTTCGAGTGTTCGAACCGTATTGCGCATGAAATGGTATGTAAACCCCGTATTTACATATCTGCCACTGTGTAGGAGAATCCGTATAGCTGTTCGAGTGTTCGAACCGTAATGCGCAAGAAATGGTACCGAAACCCCGTATTTACATATCTGCCACTGTGTAGGAGAATCCGCATAGGTGTTCGAGTGTTCGAACCGTAATGCGCAAGAAATGGTACCGAAACCCCGTATTTACATATCTGCCACTTTACAGGAGAATCCGCATAGGTGTTCGAGTGTTCGAACCGTAATGCGCAAGAAATGGTACGGAAACCCCGTATTTACATATCTGCCACTGTGCAGGAGAATCCGCATAGGTGTTCGAGTGTTCGAACCGTAATGCGCAAGAAATGGTATGTAAACCCCGTATTTACATATCTGCCACTGTGCAGGAGAATCCGCATAGGTGTTCGAGTGTTCGAACCGTAATGCGCAAGAAATGGTACCGAAATCCCGTATTTACATATCTGCCACTGTGTAGGAGAATCCGCATAGGTGTTCGAGTGTTCGAACCGTATTGCGCATGAAATGGTATGTAAACCCCGTATTTACATATCTGCCACTGTGTAGGAGAATCCGTATAGGTGTTCGAGTGTTCGAACCGTAATGCGCAAGAAATGGTATGTAAACCCCGTATTTACATATCTGCCACTGTGCAGGAGAATCCGTATAGGTGTTCGAGTGTTCCAACCGTAATGCGCAAGAAATTGTACCGAAACCCCGTATTTACATATCTGCCACTGTGCAGGAGAATCCGTATAGGTGTTCGAGTGTTCGAACCGTAATGCGCAAGAAATGGTACCGAAACCCCGTATTTACATATCTGCCACTGTGCAGGAGAATCCGGATAGGTGTTTGAGTGTTCGAACCGTAATGCGCAAGAAATGGTACCGAAACCCCGTATTTACATATCTGCCACTGTGCAGGAGAATCCGCATAGGTGTTCGAGTGTTCGAACCGTATTGCGCAAGAAATGGTATGTAAACCCCGTATTTACATATCTGCCACTGTGCAGGAGAATCCGTATAGGTGTTCGAGTGTTCGAACCGTAATGCGCAAGAAATGGTATGGAAACCCCGTATTTACATATCTGCCACTGTGCAGGAGAATCCGCATAGGTGTTCGAGTGTTCGCACCGTAATGCGCAAGAAATGGTATGTAAACCCCGTATTTACATATCTGCCACGGTGCAGGAGAATCCGTATAGGTGTTCGAGTGTTCGAACCGTAATGCGCAAGAAATGGTACCGAAACCCCGTATTTACATATCTGCCACTGTGCAGGAGAATCCGCATAGGTGTTCGAGTGTTCGAACCGTAATGCGCAAGAAATGGTAGGTAAACCCCGTATTTACATATCTGCCACTCTGCAGGAGAATCCGCATAGGTGTTCGAGTGTTCGAACCGTAATGCGCAAGAAATGGTACGGAAACCCCGTATTTACATATCTGCCACTGTGCAGGAGAATCCGCATAGGTGTTCGAGTGTTCCAACCGTAATACGCAAGAAATGGTACCGAAACCCCGTATTTACATATCTGCTACTGTGCAGGAGAATCCGTATAGGTGTTCGAGTGTTCGAACCGTAATGCGCAAGAAATGGTACCGAAACCCCGTATTTACATATCTGCCACTGTGCAGGAGAATCCGGATAGGTGTTTGAGTGTTCGAACCGTAATGCGCAAGAAATGGTACCGAAACCCCGTATTTACATATCTGCCACTGTGCAGGAGAATCCGGATAGGTGTTCGAGTGTTCGAACCGTATTGCGCAAGAAATGGTATGTAAACCCCGTATTTACATATCTGCCACTGTGCAGGAGAATCCGTATAGGTGTTCGAGTGTTCGAACCGTAATGCGCAAGAAATGGTACGGAAACCCCGTATTTACATATCTGCCACTGTGCAGGAGAATCTGTATAGGTGTTCGAGTGTTCGAACCGTAATGCGCAAGAAATGGTACCGAAATCCCGTATTTACATATCTGCCACTGTGCAGGAGAATCCGTATAGGTGTTCGAGTGTTCGAACCGTAATGCGCAAGAAATGGTACCGAAACCCCGTATTTACATATCTGCCACTGTGCAGGAGAATCCGTATAGGTGTTCGAGTGTTCGAACCGTAATGCGCAAGAAATGGTATGTAAACCCCGTATTTACATATCTGCCACTGTGCAGGAGAATCAGCATAGGTGTTCGAGTGTTCGAACCGTAATGCGCAAGAAATGGTATGTAAACCCCGTATTTACATATCTGCCACTGTGTAGGAGAATCCGCATAGGTGTTCGAGTGTTCGAACCGTAATGGGCAAGAAATGGTACCGAAACCCCGTATTTACATATCTGCCACTGTGCAGGAGGATCCGCATAGGTGTTCGAGTGTTCGAACCGTATTGTGCATGAAATGGTATGTAAACCCCGTATTTACATATCTGCCACTGTGCAGGAGAATCCGTATAGGTGTTCGAGTGTTCCAACCGTAATGCGCAAGAAATGGTACCGAAACCCCGTATTTACATATCTGCCACTGTGCAGGAGAATCCGTATTGGTGTTCGAGTGTTCGAACCGTAATGCGCAAGAAATGGTACCGAAACCCCGTATTTACATATCTGCCACTGTGCAGGAGAATCCGCATAGGTGTTCGAGTGTTCGAACCGTAATGCGCAAGAAACGGTATGTAAACCCCGTATTTACATATCTGCCACTGTGCAGGAGAATCCGCATAGGTGTTCGAGTGTTCGAACCGTAATGCGCAAGAAATGGTATGTAAACCCCGTATTTACATATCTGCCACTGTGCAGGAGAATCCGCATAGGTGTTCGAGTCTTCGAACCGTAATGCGCAAGAAATGGTATGTAAACCCCGTATTTACATATCTGCCACTGTGCAGGAGAATCCGTATAGGTGTTCGAGTGTTCCAACCGTAATGCGCAAGAAATGGTACCGAAACCCCGTATTTACATATCTGCCACTGTGCAGGAGAATCCGTATAGGTGTTCGAGTGTTCGAATCGTAATGCGCAAGAAATGGTACCGAAACCCCGTATTTACATATCTGCCACTGTGCAGGAGAATCCGGATAGGTGTTTGAGTGTTCGAACCGTAATACGCAAGAAATGGTACCGAAACCCCGTATTTACATATCTGCCACTGTGCAGGAGAATCCGCATAGGTGTTCGAGTGTTCGAACCGTATTGCGCAAGAAATGGTATGTAAACCCCGTATTTACATATCTGCCACTGTGCAGGAGAATCCGTATAGGTGTTCGAGTGTTCGAACCGTAATGCGCAAGAAATGGTATGGAAACCCCGTATTTACATATCTGCCACTGTGCAGGAGAATCCGTATAGGTGTTCGAGTGTTCGAACCGTAATGCGCAAGAAATGGTACGGAAACCCCGTATTTACATATCTGCCACTGTGCAGGAGAATCCGTATAGGTGTTCGAGTGTTCGAACCGTAATGCGCAAGAAATGGTACCGAAACCCCGTATTTACATATCTGCCACTGTGTAGGAGAATCCGCATAGGTGTTCGAGTGTTCGAACCGTAATGCGCAAGAAATGGTATGTAAACCCCGTATTTACATATCTGCCACTTTGCAGGAGAATCCGTATATGTGTTCGAGTGTTCGAACCGTAATGCGCAAGAAATGGTAGGGAAACCCCGTATTTACATATCTGCCACTGTGCAGGAGAATCCGCATAGGTGTTCGAGTGTTCGAACCGTAATGCGCAAGAAATGGTATGTAAACCCCGTATTTACATATCTGCCACTATGCAGGAGAATCCGCATAGGTGTTCGAGTGTTCGAACCGTAATGCGCAAGAAATGGTATGTAAACCCCGTATTTACATATCTGCCACTGTGCAGGAGAATCCGTATAGGTGTTCGAGTGTTCCAACCGTAATGCGCAAGAAATGGTACCGAAAGCCCGTATTTACATATCTGCCACTGTGCAGGAGAATCCGTATTGGTGTTCGAGTGTTCGAACCGTAATGTGCAAGAAATGGTACCGAAACCCCGTATTTACATATCTGCCACTGTGCAGGAGAATCCGCATAGGTGTTCGAGTGTTCGAACCGTAATGCGCAAGAAACGGTATGTAAACCCCGTATTTACATATCTGCCACTGTGCAGGAGAATCCGCATAGGTGTTCGAGTGTTCGAACCGTAATGCGCAAGAAATGGTATGTAAACCCCGTATTTCCATATCTGCCACTGTGCAGGAGAATCCGCATAGGTGTTCGAGTGTTCGAACCGTAATGCGCAAGAAATGGTATGTAAACCCCGTATTTACATATCTGCCACTGTGCAGGAGAATCCGTATAGGTGTTCGAGTGTTCGAACCGTAATGCGCAAGAAATGGTACCGAAACCCCGTATTTACATATCTGCCACAGTGCAGGAGAATCCGCATAGGTGTTCGAGTGTTCGAACCGTAATGCGCAAGAAATGGTAGGTAAACCCCGTATTTACATATCTGCCACTGTGCAGGGGAATCCGCATAGGTGTTCGAGTGTTCGAACCGTAATGCGCAAGAAGTGGTACGGAAACCCCGTATTTACATATCTGCCACTGTGCAGGAGAATCCGCATAGGTGTTCGAGTGTTCCAACCGTAATGCGCAAGAAATGGTACCGAAACCCCGTATTTACATATCTGCTACTGTGTAGGAGAATCCGTATAGGTGTTCGAGTGTTCGAACCGTAATGCCCAAGAAATGGTACCGAAACCCCGTATTTACATATCTGCCACTGTGCAGGAGAATCCGGATAGGTGTTTGAGTGTTCGAACCGTAATGCGCAAGAAATGGTACCGAAACCCCGTATTTACATATCTGCCACTGTGCAGGAGAATCCGTATAGGTGTTCGAGTTTTCGAACCGTAATGCGCAAGAAATGGTACCGAATCCCCGTATTTACATATCTGCCACTGTGCAGGAGAATCCGTATAGGTGTTCGAGTGTTCGAACCGTAATGCGCAAGAAATGGTATGTAAACCCCGTATTTACATATCTGCCACTGTGCAGGAGAATCAGCATAGGTGTTCGAGTGTTCGAACCGTAATGCGCAAGAAATGGTACGGAAACCCCGTATTTACATATCTGCCACTGTGCAGGAGAATCCGTATAGGTGTTCGAGTGTTCGAACCGTAATGCGCAAGAAATGGTACCGAAACCCCGTATTTACATATCTGCCACTGTGCAGGAGAATCCGTATAGGTGTTCGAGTGTTCCAACCGTAATGCGCAAGAAATGGTACCGAAACCCTGTATTTACATATCTGCCACTGTGCAGGAGAATCCGTATAGGTGTTCGAGTGTTCGAACCGTAATGCGCAAGAAATGGTACCGAAACCCCGTATTTACATATCTGCCACTGTGCAGGAGAATCCGTATAGGTGTTCGAGTGTTCGAACCGTAATGCGCAAGAAATGGTATGTAAACCCCGTATTTACATATCTGCCACTGTGCAGGAGAATCAGCATAGGTGTTCGAGTGTTCGAACCGTAATGCGCAAGAAATGGTACGGAAACCCCGTATTTACATATCTGCCACTGTGCAGGAGAATCCGTATAGGTGTTCGAGTGTTCGAACCGTAATGCGCAAGAAATGGTACCGAAACCCCGTATTTACATATCTGCCACTGTGCAGGAGAATCCGTATAGGTGTTCGAGTGTTCGAACCGTAATGCGCAAGAAATGGTACGGAAACCCCGTATTTACATATCTGCCACTGTGTAGGAGTATCCGTATAGGTGTTCGAGTGTTCGAACCGTAATGCGCAAGAAATGGTATGTAAACCCCGTATTTACATATCTGCCACTTTGCAGGAGAATCCGTATATGTGTTCGAGTGTTCGAACCGTAATGCGCAAGAAATGGTAGGGAAACCCCATATTTACATATCTGCCACTGTGCAGGAGAATCCGCATAGGTGTTCGAGTGTTCGAACCGTAATGCGCAAGAAATGGTAGGTAAACCCCGTATTTACATATCTGCCACTGTGCAGGAGAATCCGCATAGGTGTTCGAGTGTTCGAACCGTAATGCGCAAGAAATGGTACGGAAACCCCGTATTTACATATCTGCCACTGTGCAGGAGAATCTGCATAGGTGTTCGAGTGTTCCAACCGTAATGCGCAAGAAATGGTACCGAAACCCCGTATTTACATATCTGCTACTGTGCAGGAGAATCCGTATAGGTGTTCGAGTGTTCGAACCGTAATGCGCAAGAAATGGTACCGAAACCCCGTATTTACATATCTGCCACTGTGCAGGAGAATCCGGATAGGTGTTTGATTGTTCGAACCGTAATGCGCAAGAAATGGTACCGAAACCCCGTATTTACATATCTGCCACTGTGCAGGAGAATCCGTATAGGTGTTCGAGTGTTCGAACCGTAATGCGCAAGAAATGGTACGGAAACCCCGTATTTACATATCTGCCACTGTGCAGGAGAATCCGTATAGGTGTTCGAGTGTTCGAACCGTAATGCGCAAGAAATGGTATGTAAACCCCGTATTTACATATCTGCCACTGTGCAGGAGAATCAGCATAGGTGTTCGAGTGTTCGAACCGTAATGCGCAAGAAATGGTACGGAAACCCCGTATTTACATATCTGCCACTGTGCAGGAGAATCCGTATAGGTGTTCGAGTGTTCGAACCGTAATGCGCAAGAAATGGTACCGAAACACCGTATTTACATATCTGCCACTGTGCAGGAGAATCCGTATAGGTGTTCGAGTGTTCGAACCGTAATGCGCAAGAAATGGTATGTAAACCCCGTATTTACATATCTGCCACTGTGCAGGAGAATCAGCATAGGTGTTCGAGTGTTCGAACCGTAATGCGCAAGAAATGGTACGGAAACCCCGTATTTACATATCTGCCACTGTGCAGGAGAATCCGTATAGGTGTTCGAGTGTTCGAACCGTAATGCGCAAGAAATGGTATGTAAACCCCGTATTTACATATCTGCCACTGTGCAGGAGAATCCGTATAGGTGTTCGAGTGTTCGAACCGTAATGCGCAAGAAATGGTACCGAAACCCCGTATTTACATATCTGCCACAGTGCAGGAGAATCCGCATAGGTGTTCGAGTGTTCGAACCGTAATGCGCAAGAAATGGTAGGTAAACCCCGTATTTACATATCTGCCACTGTGCAGGAGAATCCGCATAGGTGTTCGAGTGTTCGAACCGTAATGCGCAAGAAATGGTACGGAAACCCCGTATTTACAAATCTGCCACTGTGCAGGAGAATCCGCATAGGTGTTCGAGTGTTCCAACCGTAATGCGCAAGAAATGGTACCGAAACCCCGTATTTACATATCTGCTACTGTGCAGGAGAATCCGTATAGGTGTTCGAGTGTTCGAACCGTAATGCGCAAGAAATGGTACCGAAACCCCGTATTTACATATCTGCCACTGTGCAGGAGAATCCGGATAGGTGTTTGAGTGTTCGAACCGTAATGCGCAAGAAATGGTACCGAAACCCCGTATTTACATATCTGCCACTGTGCAGGAGAATCCGTATAGGTGTTCGAGTGTTCGAACCGTAATGCGCAAGAAATGGTACGGAAACCCCGTATTTACATATCTGCCACTGTGCAGGAGAATCCGCATAGGTGTTCGAGTGTTCGAACCGTAATGCGCAAGAAATGGTATGTAAACCCCGTATTTACATATCTGCCAATGTGCAGGAGAATCCGTATAGGTGTTCGAGTGTTCGAACCGTAATGCGCAAGAAATGGTACCGAAACCCCGTATTTACATATCTGCCACAGTGCAGGAGAATCCGCATAGGTGTTCGAGTGTTCGAACCGTAATGCGCAAGAAATGGTAGGTAAACCCCGTATTTACATATCTGCCACTGTGCAGGAGAATCCGCATAGGTGTTCGAGTGTTCGAACCGTAATGCGCAAGAAATGGTACCGAAACCCCGTATTTACATATCTGCCACTGTGCAGGAGAATCCGTATAGGTGTTCGAGTGTTCGAACCGTAATGCGCAAGAAATGGTACGGAAACCCCGTATTTACATATCTGCCACTGTGCAGGAGAATCTGTATAGGTGTTCGAGTGTTCGAACCGTAATGCGCAAGAAATGGTACCGAAACCCCGTATTTACATATCTGCCACTGTGCAGGAGAATCCGTATAGGTGTTCGAGTGTTCGAACCGTAATGCGCAAGAAATGGTACCGAAACCCCGTATTTACATATCTGCCACTGTGCAGGAGAATCCGTATAGGTGTTCGAGTGTTCGAACCGTAATGCGCAAGAAATGGTATGTAAACCCCGTATTTACATATCTGCCACTGTGCAGGAGAATCAGCATAGGTGTTCGAGTGTTCGAACCGTAATGCGCAAGAAATGGTATGTAAACCCCGTATTTACATATCTGCCACTGTGTAGGAGAATCCGCATAGGTGTTCGAGTGTTCGAACCGTAATGGGCAAGAAATGGTACCGAAACCCCGTATTTACATATCTGCCACTGTGCAGGAGGATCCGCATAGGTGTTCGAGTGTTCGAACCGTATTGTGCATGAAATGGTATGTAAACCCCGTATTTACATATCTGCCACTGTGCAGGAGAATCCGTATAGGTGTTCGAGTGTTCCAACCGTAATGCGCAAGAAATGGTACCGAAACCCCGTATTTACATATCTGCCACTGTGCAGGAGGATCCGCATAGGTGTTCGAGTGTTCGAACCGTATTGTGCATGAAATGGTATGTAAACCCCGTATTTACATATCTGCCACTGTGCAGGAGAATCCGTATAGGTGTTCGAGTGTTCCAACCGTAATGCGCAAGAAATGGTACCGAAACCCCGTATTTACATATCTGCCACTGTGCAGGAGAATCCGTATTGGTGTTCGAGTGTTCGAACCGTAATGCGCAAGAAATGGTACCGAAACCCCGTATTTACATATCTGCCACTGTGCAGGAGAATCCGCATAGGTGTTCGAGTGTTCGAACCGTAATGCGCAAGAAACGGTATGTAAACCCCGTATTTACATATCTGCCACTGTGCAGGAGAATCCGCATAGGTGTTCGAGTGTTCGAACCGTAATGCGCAAGAAATGGTATGTAAACCCCGTATTTACATATCTGCCACTGTGCAGGAGAATCCGCATAGGTGTTCGAGTGTTCGAACCGTAATGCGCAAGAAACGGTATGTAAACCCCGTATTTACATATCTGCCACTGTGCAGGAGAATCCGCATAGGTGTTCGAGTGTTCGAACCGTAATGCGCAAGAAATGGTATGTAAACCCCGTATTTACATATCTGCCACTGTGCAGGAGAATCCGTATAGGTGTTCGAGTGTTCCAACCGTAATGCGCAAGAAATGGTACCGAAACCCCGTATTTACATATCTGCCACTGTGCAGGAGAATCCGTATAGGTGTTCGAGTGTTCGAATCGTAATGCGCAAGAAATGGTACCGAAACCCCGTATTTACATATCTGCCACTGTGCAGGAGAATCCGGATAGGTGTTTGAGTGTTCGAACCGTAATGCGCAAGAAATGGTACCGAAACCCCGTATTTACATATCTGCCACTGTGCAGGAGAATCCGCATAGGTGTTCGAGTGTTCGAACCGTATTGCGCAAGAAATGGTATGTAAACCCCGTATTTACATATCTGCCACTGTGCAGGAGAATCCGTATAGGTGTTCGAGTGTTCGAACCGTAATGCGCAAGAAATGGTATGGAAACCCCGTATTTACATATCTGCCACTGTGCAGGAGAATCCGTATAGGTGTTCGAGTGTTCGAACTGTAATGCGCAAGAAATGGTACGGAAACCCCGTATTTACATATCTGCCACTGTGCAGGAGAATCCGTATAGGTGTTCGAGTGTTCGAACCGTAATGCGCAAGAAATGGTACCGAAACCCCGTATTTACATATCTGCCACTGTGTAGGAGAATCCGCATAGGTGTTCGAGTGTTCGAACCGTAATGCGCAAGAAATGGTATGTAAACCCCGTATTTACATATCTGCCACTTTGCAGGAGAATCCGTATATGTGTTCGAGTGTTCGAACCGTAATGCGCAAGAAATGGTAGGGAAACCCCGTATTTACATATCTGCCACTGTGCAGGAGAATCCGCATAGGTGTTCGAGTGTTCGAACCGTAATGCGCAAGAAATGGTATGTAAACCCCGTATTTACATATCTGCCACTATGCAGGAGAATCCGCATAGGTGTTCGAGTGTTCGAACCGTAATGCGCAAGAAATGGTATGTAAACCCCGTATTTACATATCTGCCACTGTGCAGGAGAATCCGTATAGGTGTTCGAGTGTTCCAACCGTAATGCGCAAGAAATGGTACCGAAAGCCCGTATTTACATATCTGCCACTGTGCAGGAGAATCCGTATTGGTGTTCGAGTGTTCGAACCGTAATGCGCAAGAAATGGTACCGAAACCCCGTATTTACATATCTGCCACTGTGCAGGAGAATCCGCATAGGTGTTCGAGTGTTCGAACCGTAATGCGCAAGAAACGGTATGTAAACCCCGTATTTACTTATCTGCCACTGTGCAGGAGAATCCGCATAGGTGTTCGAGTGTTCGAACCGTAATGTGCAAGAAATGGTATGTAAACCCCGTATTTCCATATCTGCCACTATGCAGGAGAATCCGCATAGGTGTTCGAGTGTTCGAACCGTAATGCGCAAGAAATGGTATGTAAACCCCGTATTTACATATCTGCCACTGTGCAGGAGAATCCGTATAGGTGTTCGAGTGTTCGAACCGTAATGCGCAAGAAATGGTACCGAAACCCCGTATTTACATATCTGCCACAGTGCAGGAGAATCCGCATAGGTGTTCGAGTGTTCGAACCGTAATGCGCAAGAAATGGTAGGTAAACCCCGTATTTACATATCTGCCACTGTGCAGGGGAATCCGCATAGGTGTTCGAGTGTTCGAACCGTAATGCGCAAGAAGTGGTACGGAAACCCCGTATTTACATATCTGCCACTGTGCAGGAGAATCCGCATAGGTGTTCGAGTGTTCCAACCGTAATGCGCAAGAAATGGTACCGAAACCCCGTATTTACATATCTGCTACTGTGTAGGAGAATCCGTATAGGTGTTCGAGTGTTCGAACCGTAATGCCCAAGAAATGGTACCGAAACCCCGTATTTACATATCTGCCACTGTGCAGGAGAATCCGGATAGGTGTTTGAGTGTTCGAACCGTAATGCGCAAGAAATGGTACCGAAACCCCGTATTTACATATCTGCCACTGTGCAGGAGAATCCGTATAGGTGTTCGAGTTTTCGAACCGTAATGCGCAAGAAATGGTACCGAATCCCCGTATTTACATATCTGCCACTGTGCAGGAGAATCCGTATAGGTGTTCGAGTGTTCGAACCGTAATGCGCAAGAAATGGTATGTAAACCCCGTATTTACATATCTGCCACTGTGCAGGAGAATCAGCATAGGTGTTCGAGTGTTCGAACCGTAATGCGCAAGAAATGGTACGAAAACCCCGTATTTACATATCTGCCACTGTGCAGGAGAATCCGTATAGGTGTTCGAGTGTTCGAACCGTAATGCGCAAGAAATGGTACCGAAACCCCGTATTTACATATCTGCCACTGTGCAGGAGAATCCGTATAGGTGTTCGAGTGTTCCAACCGTAATGCGCAAGAAATGGTACCGAAACCCTGTATTTACATATCTGCCACTGTGCAGGAGAATCCGTATAGGTGTTCGAGTGTTCGAACCGTAATGCGCAAGAAATGGTACCGAAACCCCGTATTTACATATCTGCCACTGTGCAGGAGAATCCGTATAGGTGTTCGAGTGTTCGAACCGTAATGCGCAAGAAATGGTATGTAAACCCCGTATTTACATATCTGCCACTGTGCAGGAGAATCAGCATAGGTGTTCGAGTGTTCGAACCGTAATGCGCAAGAAATGGTACGGAAACCCCGTATTTACATATCTGCCACTGTGCAGGAGAATCCGTATAGGTGTTCGAGTGTTCGAACCGTAATGCGCAAGAAATGGTACCGAAACCCCGTATTTACATATCTGCCACTGTGCAGGAGAATCCGTATAGGTGTTCGAGTGTTCGAACCGTAATGCGCAAGAAATGGTACGGAAACCCCGTATTTACATATCTGCCACTGTGTAGGAGTATCCGTATAGGTGTTCGAGTGTTCGAACCGTAATGCGCAAGAAATGGTATGTAAACCCCGTATTTACATATCTGCCACTTTGCAGGAGAATCCGTATATGTGTTCGAGTGTTCGAACCGTAATGCGCAAGAAATGGTAGGGAAACCCCGTATTTACATATCTGCCACTGTGCAGGAGAATCCGCATAGGTGTTCGAGTGTTCGAACCGTAATGCGCAAGAAATGGTAGGTAAACCCCGTATTTACATATCTGCCACTGTGCAGGAGAATCCGCATAGGTGTTCGAGTGTTCGAACCGTAATGCGCAAGAAATGGTACGGAAACCCCGTATTTACATATCTGCCACTGTGCAGGAGAATCTGCATAGGTGTTCGAGTGTTCCAACCGTAATGCGCAAGAAATGGTACCGAAACCCCGTATTTACATATCTGCTACTGTGCAGGAGAATCCGTATAGGTGTTCGAGTGTTCGAACCGTAATGCGCAAGAAATGGTACCGAAACCCCGTATTTACATATCTGCCACTGTGCAGGAGAATCCGGATAGGTGTTTGATTGTTCGAACCGTAATGCGCAAGAAATGGTACCGAAACCCCGTATTTACATATCTGCCACTGTGCAGGAGAATCCGTATAGGTGTTCGAGTGTTCGAACCGTAATGCGCAAGAAATGGTACGGAAACCCCGTATTTACATATCTGCCACTGTGCAGGAGAATCCGTATAGGTGTTCGAGTGTTCGAACCGTAATGCGCAAGAAATGGTATGTAAACCCCGTATTTACATATCTGCCACTGTGCAGGAGAATCATCATAGGTGTTCGAGTGTTCGAACCGTAATGCGCAAGAAATGGTACGGAAACCCCGTATTTACATATCTGCCACTGTGCAGGAGAATCCGTATAGGTGTTCGAGTGTTCGAACCGTAATGCGCAAGAAATGGTACCGAAACACCGTATTTACATATCTGCCACTGTGCAGGAGAATCCGTATAGGTGTTCGAGTGTTCGAACCGTAATGCGCAAGAAATGGTATGTAAACCCCGTATTTACATATCTGCCACTGTGCAGGAGAATCAGCATAGGTGTTCGAGTGTTCGAACCGTAATGCGCAAGAAATGGTACGGAAACCCCGTATTTACATATCTGCCACTGTGCAGGAGAATCCGTATAGGTGTTCGAGTGTTCGAACCGTAATGCGCAAGAAATGGTATGTAAACCCCGTATTTACATATCTGCCACTGTGCAGGAGAATCCGTATAGGTGTTCGAGTGTTCGAACCGTAATGCGCAAGAAATGGTACCGAAACCCCGTATTTACATATCTGCCACAGTGCAGGAGAATCCGCATAGGTGTTCGAGTGTTCGAACCGTAATGCGCAAGAAATGGTAGGTAAACCCCGTATTTACATATCTGCCACTGTGCAGGAGAATCCGCATAGGTGTTCGAGTGTTCGAACCGTAATGCGCAAGAAATGGTACGGAAACCCCGTATTTACAAATCTGCCACTGTGCAGGAGAATCCGCATAGGTGTTCGAGTGTTCCAACCGTAATGCGCAAGAAATGGTACCGAAACCCCGTATTTACATATCTGCTACTGTGCAGGAGAATCCGTATAGGTGTTCGAGTGTTCGAACCGTAATGCGCAAGAAATGGTACCGAAACCCCGTATTTACATATCTGCCACTGTGCAGGAGAATCCGGATAGGTGTTTGAGTGTTCGAACCGTAATGCGCAAGAAATGGTACCGAAACCCCGTATTTACATATCTGCCACTGTGCAGGAGAATCCGTATAGGTGTTCGAGTGTTCGAACCGTAATGCGCAAGAAATGGTATGTAAACCCCGTATTTACATATCTGCCACTGTGCAGGAGAATCCGCATAGGTGTTCGAGTGTTCGAACCGTAATGCGCAAGAAATGGTATGTAAACCCCGTATTTACATATCTGCCAATGTGCAGGAGAATCCGTATAGGTGTTCGAGTGTTCGAACCGTAATGCGCAAGAAATGGTACCGAAACCCCGTATTTACATATCTGCCACAGTGCAGGAGAATCCGCATAGGTGTTCGAGTGTTCGAACCGTAATGCGCAAGAAATGGTAGGTAAACCCCGTATTTACATATCTGCCACTGTGCAGGAGAATCCGCATAGGTGTTCGAGTGTTCGAACCGTAATGCGCAAGAAATGGTACCGAAACCCCGTATTTACATATCTGCCACTGTGCAGGAGAATCCGTATAGGTGTTCGAGTGTTCGAACCGTAATGCGCAAGAAATGGTATGTAAACCCCGTATTTACATATCTGCCACTGTGCAGGAGAATCAGCATAGGTGTTCGAGTGTTCGAACCGTAATGCGCAAGAAATGGTAGGTAAACCCCGTATTTACATATCTGCCACTGTGCAGGAGAATCCGTATATGTGTTCGAGTGTTCGAACCGTAATGCGCAGGAAATGGTACGGAAACCCCGTATTTACATATCTGCCACTGTGCAGGAGAATCCGTATAGGTGTTCGAGTGTTCCAACCGTAATGCGCAAGAAATGGTACCGAAACCCCGTATTTACATATCTGCCACCGTGCAGGAGAATCCGTATAGGTGTTCGAGTGTTCGAATCGTAATGCGCAAGAAATGGTACCGAAACCCCGTATTTACATATCTGCCACTGTGCAGGAGAATCCGGATAGGTGTTTGAGTGTTCGAACCGTAATGCGCAAGAAATGGTACCGAAACCCCGTATTTACATATCTGCCACTGTGCAGGAGAATCCGTATAGGTGTTCGAGTGTTCGAACCGTATTGCGCAAGAAATGGTATGTAAACCCCGTATTTACATATCTGCCACTGTGCAGGAGAATCCGTATAGGTGTTCGAGTGTTCGAACCGTAATGCGCAAGAAATGGTACCGAAACCCCGTATTTACATATCTGCCACTGTGCAGGAGAATCCGGATAGGTGTTTGAGTGTTCGAACCGTAATGCGCAAGAAATGGTACCGAAACCCCGTATTTACATATCTGCCGCTGTGCAGGAGAATCCGTATAGGTGTTCGAGTGTTCGAACCGTAATGCGCAAGAATTGGTACGGAAACCCCGTATTTACATATCTGCCACTGTGCAGGAGAATCCGTATAGGTGTTCGAGTGTTCGAACCGTAATGCGCAAGAAATGGTATGTAAACCCCGTATTTACATATCTGCCACTGTGCAGGAGAATCAGCATAGGTGTTCGAGTGTTCGAACCGTAATGCGCAAGAAATGGTACGGAAACCCCGTATTTACATATCTGCCACTGTGCAGGAGAATCCGTATAGGTGTTCGAGTGTTCGAACCGTAATGCGCAAGAAATGGTACCGAAACCCCGTATTTACATATCTGCCACTGTGCAGGAGAATCCGTATAGGTGTTCGAGTGTTCGAACCGTAATGCGCAAGAAATGGTATGTAAACCCCGTATTTACATATCTGCCACTGTGCAGGAGAATCAGCATAGGTGTTCGAGTGTTCGAACCGTAATGCGCAAGAAATGGTAGGTAAACCCCGTATTTACATATCTGCCACTGTGCAGGAGAATCCGTATATGTGTTCGAGTGTTCGAACCGTAATGCGCAAGAAATGGTACGGAAACCCCGTATTTACATATCTGCCACTGTGCAGGAGAATCCGTATAGGTGTTCGAGTGTTCCAACCGTAATGCGCAAGAAATGGTACCGAAACCCTGTATTTACATATCTGCCACTGTGCAGGAGAATCCGTATAGGTGTTCGAGTGTTCGAATCGTAATGCGCAAGAAATGGTACCGAAACCCCGTATTTACATATCTGCCACTGTGCAGGAGAATCCGGATAGGTGTTTGAGTGTTCGAACCGTAATGCGCAAGAAATGGTACCGAAACCCCGTATTTACATATCTGCCACTGTGCAGGAGAATCCGCATAGGTGTTCGAGTGTTCGAACCGTATTGCGCAAGAAATGGTATGTAAACCCCGTATTTACATATCTACCACTGTGCAGGAGAATCCGTATAGGTGTTCGAGTGTTCGAACCGTAATGCGCAAGAAATGGTATGGAAACCCCGTATTTACATATCTGCCACTGTGCAGGAGAATCCGTATAGGTGTTCGAGTGTTCGAACCGTAATGCGCAAGAAATGGTACGGAAACCCCGTATTTACATATCTGCCACTGTGCAGGAGAATCCGTATAGGTGTTCGAGTGTTCGAACCGTAATGCGCAAGAAATGGTATGTAAACCCCGTATTTACATATCTGCCACTTTGCAGGAGAATCCGGATATGTGTTCGAGTGTTCGAACCGTAATGCGCAAGAAATGGTACGGAAACCCCGTATTTACATATCTGCCACTGTGCAGGAGAATCCGCATAGGTGTTCGAGTGTTCGAACCGTAATGCGCAAGAAATGGTATGTAAACCCCGTATTTACATATCTGCCACTGTGCAGGAGAATCCGCATAGGTGTTCGAGTGTTCGAACTGTAATGCGCAAGAAATGGTATGTAAACCCCGTATTTACATATCTGCGACTGTGCAGGAGAATCCGCATAGGTGTTCGAGTGTTCGAACCGTATTGCGCAAGAAATGGTATGTAAACCCCGTATTTACATATCTGCCACAGTGCAGGAGAATCCGTATAGGTGTTCGAGTGTTCGAACCGTAATGCGCAAGAAATGGTATGGAAACCCCGTATTTACATATCTGCCACTGTGCAGGAGAATCCGTATAGGTGTTCGAGTGTTCGAACCGTAATGCGCAAGAAATGGTACGGAAACCCCGTATTTACATATCTGCCACTGTGCAGGAGAATCCGTATAGGTGTTCGAGTGTTCGAACCGTAATGCGCAAGAAATGGTATGTAAACCCCGTATTTACATATCTGCCACTTTGCAGGAGAATCCGGATAGGTGTTTGAGTGTTCGAACCGTAATGCGCAAGAAATGGTACCGAAACCCCGTATTTACATATCTCCCACTGTGCAGGAGAATCCGTATAGGTCTTCGAGTGTTCGAACCGTAATGCGCAAGAAATGGTACCGAAACCCCGTATTTACATATCTGCCACAGTGCAGGAGAATCCGCATAGGTGTTCGAGTGTTCCAACCGTAATGCGCAAGAAATGGTATGTAAACCCCGTATTTACATATCTGCCACTGTGCAGGAGAATCAGCATAGGTGTTCGAGTGTTCGAACCGTAATGCGCAAGAAATGGTACGGAAACCCCGTATTTACATATCTGCCACTGTGCAGGAGAATCCGTATAGGTGTTCGAGTGTTCGAACCGTAATGCGCAAGAAATGGTACCGAAACCCCGTATTTACATATCTGCCACTGTGCAGGAGAATCCGTATAGGTGTTCGAGTGTTCGAACCGTAATGCGCAAGAAATGGTATGTAAACCCCGTATTTACATATCTGCCACTGTGCAGGAGAATCAGCATAGGTGTTCGAGTGTTCGAACCGTAATGCGCAAGAAATGGTAGGTAAACCCCGTATTTACATATCTGCCACTGTGCAGGAGAATCCGTATATGTGTTCGAGTGTTCGAACCGTAATGCGCAAGAAATGGTACGGAAACCCCGTATTTACATATCTGCCACTGTGCAGGAGAATCCGTATAGGTGTTCGAGTGTTCCAACCGTAATGCGCAAGAAATGGTACCGAAACCCCGTATTTACATATCTGCCACTGTGCAGGAGAATCCGTATAGGTGTTCGAGTGTTCGAATCGTAATGCGCAAGAAATGGTACCGAAACCCCGTATTTACATATCTGCCACTGTGCAGGAGAATCCGGATAGGTGTTTGAGTGTTCGAACCGTAATGCGCAAGAAATGGTACCGAAACCCCGTATTTACATATCTGCCACTGTGCAGGAGAATCCGCATAGGTGTTCGAGTGTTCGAACCGTATTGCGCAAGAAATGGTATGTAAACCCCGTATTTACATATCTGCCACTGTGCAGGAGAATCCGTATAGGTGTTCGAGTGTT